>NC_060129.1:95975299-96306966 GCF_021461395.2 Schistocerca americana | reverse complement strand
ACACTTCCGATATTCTGAGCAGTGTTTATGAAGAGCAAGTGAAATTTGGCTGGCAGATAATTTGATTAATGGAGACAATGTGTTTCCTGTAGCAAGATGTGGAACCTTGTACTACTGAACTTTCTTCGGTGTGGCCACTCCGAATGTTCGAGAACCGTCGTAGTGCGATAAATCGTTACCGCCGGTGTTCCAAGGGCAGCGCCACCTGTCCATTCTTTGAGGGCAGCAACCCATGTACGGTACGGATGCCTATAAAGGACATCGACTTGTAGCCTTGGCATCAGTACTCATTTTTAGTATCCGGCAGCAAACGCGAAGAGGCTTTGAAGATTTATTACGCCAGGAAAGCCTACGGAGTCACACTCTAGACACGTTCCAAGGGAGGGGAAGAAGAGTAAGAGCATACAAATGCAGCATGGAAGGGAAAAGACGCTGTAAAGCCTGGGGCCCCGTTGCGGCAAGCGACACTAGGATCACGTGATGTGTACCTATGAACAAACCGTCTACGTGTTGTACCAAATGAACACATGTTACGACTGTTGCGTTCCTTTTTGGAAGTCTTAACTTATTCCTTTGCTGTAGCATAGTTCACGTCCGTTTATTTGTTTTCACTTCCGTGAGGAGTCTATGCGGCATCCTGTCTTCTCTCAATATTCATCATTTCCTAGCGACAGTAGTATATTTTTAGCACACGACTCATTTTACAACCAATCTGTAGTGTTGCAACTGCCAAGACTACAGAAAGAAAACTGCCAGCTCATAATTTTATGGGAAAACAATTGGGGCACAAGGTAGATTTGAACACCGATCTTCCTCTTTGCAGTCCAACGCCGTGACCACATAACACCGACGCGTGTCCCTGTGCTAGTCCCTCGATGTGATACATCGATAGCTTGGACCGTTCCCTGTTTCTATTTCGCTTCTTTTTGTACAGCTCCGCACACCTTGTTGTTTTCATTCCATGCTCGACCTGTGTTTAGTTTTTGACGGGCTATCCACGTACCATTTCGCGTGAGAGGGTGTGATGGGGAGTTCCCTTGGGGGTCGCCAGCTGCAGCTCTTTGTAAAACTGTCTGCCTCTCAGGAGGCTGCTTCACTGCGACACCTGACAGGCCTTTCTTCTACAGTATTTTCAAGCTAGAATACATAAAAACAACTGTCCAACTACAACATTTACTTAGCGATCACTTCACAGTTCATATGCATGGAAGTTATTAAAAAGTAGACGTTTCCCTGTTTTAATTATGTGTCCACGTATAATACAAATCACACGCAGTGAAAGACTATGCTGGAAGAAAATTTACATTTTATGTTTGCTTTCATCTTCTGCAGTAAAAACGAGAGTATAGAGAAACTGGTAGAAGTAAGAGCCCAATGTGGAGCAAACCTCTGGGAATTAATAATGGTATCTTATACAAACTCAGACATTTACTAAGTGATAATGGTAAGTATGTGAGTGTGATAACCTTAATTCACGTTTAATCCATATGAGTTTAGGCCTATACACCCAAATAATGTGCAGCACGCTTCACACTAGAGAAAGCTGGAGTGCAGCGAGCTAACTGCAACATGCACAACATGTTCAGTGACCCATTTCAGTTGCATAGCAAACGGTCATATTTGTTAAGAAATTATCTGCAAAATTACTTTAATTACCACAAGAATGAACCCTGTACCTGCTTGGTGGTAATGAGACTGAAGCTTCGTATATAGTTGTCTCTGCTCATTCATGGGTGTCTCCCTTCTAATGTACATTCTGTGCTTGTTCTTGGTAGAAACGTGAGGCAGTGTGGCAGGGCAGATATTCCCAGTTGCTTATCTGTTTGAAGTGCCCGCTTGCTCGCGGAGCATGATTTTCGGACCATTTCCTGACATATTTGGCATAGTAGTTGCCTGTCACCTGTACTACGGAACGCGTTGTGGTATCTGGCAGTCAGTGTGCCCCTACGTTATTGAAGATATTTGCGCAATTACGCTTTCAGCTCTGCTTTGCTGCACGTTCTCGAAACCGCAATTACTAAAATAACGATAGGTTCATTAGAAGATCAAAGATGTCCAAATGTTCTTAAATAACCGTCTGCGAGCGGTAGTAATGCATGAAAGCAAACAGGCTGTTGCACGAAACAACAGGACTCCCTGGGTTTTTTTTCAGAAATGTTCAAATGTGTGTTAATTCCTAAGGGACCAAACTGCTGACCTCATCGGCCCCTCGACTTACACACTACTTAAACTGACTTATTCTAGGAGCAACACAAACACTCATGATTAAGGAAGGACCCGCAACCTCCGGTGCGAGATGCCGCGTAATCCGCGAGGTGGTGCCTCAAACCGTGTGGTCACTCCGCGCGGTCCTAATTTTCTTCAACGTTTGTGACTGGGACTACGGTACTAATCACAATATGCTACAGATCCCGAAAATTTTAATTTTCTCACTACATACCACACCAAGGTAGGTGGGAGGATACAATGAATCATGAACTTCTGAGAAGAAAATATTTTTGTCCCACTATGTAGTGCGGGACAGATTAATTTCTTTTGTATAATGTTTAAATTGTTATCACCTGATCTTACTGTTATTGGAATCAACAGCGTTGGAGAGTTCCACTGGTTGACACCCTGATGACTAATGACGTGTTTCCACCTGCTCCTTCGAATCTGTGAATAGAGTTTCACGTCGACTACGCGACGAACGTGCAAGTAGTATTGCCCACATGTTGACATCGTAGCGAAGATGATGTCTTCATGTATTTCTAGGATGATATGACCAGAAGTAAATGAAACTGTAATACTGCGGACATTAGAGAAATACCAAGCAACAGCATGGGGCTACTTGCTGCTGTCCCGAGAAGCCGCGTGGTCTATCCCGGCGGTGCGAGACGAGTGGGACGAGTTGACGGGAGAAGGCTGTAGCTCTTGCTATGAACACCCGGGGGCCGCGGCTGTGGTTCCGAATCACTACTTGGTGGGAGCGGCAACGGATGTCTTAATTTTTCCATCTGGGGCGGGAATGATGGACTAGTAACTCGCCTAACCTGAGGACTGGTATTTCGCCGTGAGAAGACGAGGGCTTCGGTGACAGAGCGCGTGGCTGCGTGACTGTGCCCAGCTGGGTACGCTGGCGACGTGTACGCGGTCGGGTGTGAGGAACCTTAGCATCGGACCTCACCTGCTGTTTCTCTGATAAACCCCAAGTTGGTTATAATTTAGACGTTAATTGAAGGATTTTGTTTTGTGCAACCAGCGTCTTTTCTGCCTTGTGGCCTCCTGCGTTCGGGTTTCCTGTCCCTGTCGCCAGTGTATTTGTAGACAGCGATCTGTCAGTCCACTTCTAGCCTGAGCATCCTTTGGGAGACAATTGTGGCCGCCCTTACACCCGGTCGATTAATTATTTCTATCCCAGGACATGGTATTAAAGTTGTTAGTTATTGTAAAGTTCTTAAATGGTCGTATTTTACTCTGTTTTTGGCCACTCTTTGAAAAGGTTAACTTTGCCTTTCGTTGGTGATTTTTTTTAAATTACGTGGCTTTAAAATTGTTAGTGTAAAAGGTTAATGTATCTTTAATTTGATTGTTTTAATCTACTTGGCATCTTCTGAAAATGCTAGGTCTGCCTCCCTGTTAGCGAGCCCTTGTAATTTAATATCTTGTTGTGCCCGAATTTAAAAGAAGTGGTTCCCTACATGTTCGGTAGCGAAATCGTATGCAAATTGGTGTTTTCCTTTCATTACTTGGTAAGTTTGATTTGTTATTAAATGCTTTATCAAAGTCTGTTTTAAGTAAAATGGCTTGGCTATTGACGGTAAAGTGAAGTTCTTTAATTTGATTACTAGGAAAATTTTGATTTGTTATCCAATGTTTTATTGCAGCCGGTTTTAAGTAGAATGGCTTGGCCGTTAACTGTAAAGTGTTTTGAAAAGGCACTCATGCCCGCTAGCTTTTTCGGATCTGTTCCTCGTCAAGTGGTAAAGAAATGACTTAATGGTTGAAATAATCAATAAAGAAATTGTAAATTGCAACTCGACAGTAACCAACTAATTTTGGCCCCGTTTCCCAACTGGGGGGGCGGGGGGGGGGGGGGCTTTCCTTGGTTAGTCGTCTCAGCGGAGGACGCAGTTTTGTCGGAATTCTGCACATATGAGAATAGGATGCTTTTTGAGCTTAAGAGTTGTGGTGGACACAGTGTGTATCTTCGTTTCCCATCGCTAGAGTAAGGGAGAGGAGACAGTGCCAGAAGGAGAGGGAGTCAGAATGAGCCAGTGTCAGTGAGAGGGGATAGCGTCCACGGGGAAGATACAAGTGCCTACGGATAAAGCGAAGGAGGAGCCAAATGTATACCAGTCGCAGTCTCCGCTATTTCTGGGAGGGTATAGGGGGAGGACTTGTCTGCTTCCCCAGTTCTCCTACAACCAAGTCTTTAAGTTCCCTGGTCCAGGGGAGTATGAAGGCGTAACAGTAGAGAGATTGAGTACAAATATTTACAGTGTTCTGTATTAGAAGAGCGCGAGTATGTTCGCATGCCACTATTTCTGGTGAAGTCGGAATGAGACAGCTGCTTTCAAACTTGTCAGTGTCTATTAAAGATAAACATACGCACTTTTGTGCTCTGACAGGAGCAGCATTCGACTTGTGTAATATTTCACGTGAGCATAGAGGGAACGCATGAATAAACGAATTCGCTGAGGGTAAATATGTAACGAATGAGAAGTGTAATAAAAGCATGGAAGAAACACAGATGGAAATGTAGTGACATTAATAACTCAGGCTTAATATATTGACGTCACTATATGCTCAGTCAAAATATCATTAAGCTAACTTCGATGATTGTAGCCAAAGCTGTTACTGTGACTTGCAAAACAAAAAAGCTGTCACTGGAATAGCTGTTACGGTAGCTGACACTCAAATGTTCCGTATGCCTGTGTACACACACCTGTAAGACCTGCATTACTGACCAACTATCCTGAAGCCCTGTACTTTCAGATGTCCGAAATAATGGCTTCGAAGGGCAACAAAAAATTTTATTTTCATTACATTGCATAATTATTGACCAAATTTAGGAATTTAAAATGCCATGTATCCTTATATGCAATATAGTCTTATAAAGATCTGTGGACTAATGAAGTATTACTGTTATGTAGTAACTTAGTGCTTGACGCAGCATAACTGATGGCACATATATACAGTGACTTTATTCATCTAGTATATGGGAATGAGAGCACTTGGTTACTTGAAAAGAACGTACTTCAACACGTAACTTTTAACAAAGGATTGACATTATGAACAATTAAGGAACAGAAGAACTCATTTGCGGAGCAATCAGAAGTTTGCAGCTGTTTTGTGTGTGGGAGCTCGTAAAACCTGTATGTTAAGGTATAAAATTTTCAGATAAACTATACAGACATGTTATTGCACTAGTTTAGCATGTTAGTGTTCAAAATATAACTCAGGTTTGTTGTTCGTAATTAATCTATATCCACATATGATCTTAATAAGATAAAGGTACATTATCTTGCAAAGCAGTATGTGATAACACTATCCGAGTGCTTATATTACGAACAAAGTAAGTATTCGTTCACACTCTTACTCAATAAAGCCACTGCTTGAATTCGTAAGGAAACATAATTCAGTTTTACAGCTGGGGTGAAATTTCTGCAATAAAATCTGAACGTACCATTATATGGGCATCCCACAATCGTTTTTTATACCACTGCATGCCGACATTCAGTAACGGAGACTGAAGCGAAGCTTTGGAAGTGCATGTAATTTATCGCACCATGCACATACATTACTCCAAAACCAAGTTTCAAACTTTACATGAACATGAGAATACGCTTTTCACAAATAACGAGCTTCGAAAGCATCCTACTGACAACGTAAGACTTTATAAATGAACATTGTGCATGGTTTTGTGTGTACTAGTAGCACAAATTGAAATGCTTACAGTATCTTATGTTCCCAAATTAGATGTAAGGGACACTAAATTACGAACATTAGTAAGCTACATGAGACATTTGTAAGCAATATGGTCGCTAATAAATACGGTGCATTTCGAAATTCCTGTCACGTTCGCAAGGGTTGTAGAGCTAGCTTAGTTGATAAAGTTTTGATAGTGAACCAATGTTTGACAATGGATCAAGGAGCGTACAACCTGTAGAAACCTGCAACAGGAATTTTGAAACACCCTGCACATAACAGACAAGAACGAGAGAAACTTGCTGATTTAGTATTCTGCTTGCACCAGTGAGGACCTTCAGTGGTCCTAACAGTTAAGAACAAAAATAACCTTATTACAAAAATATCCTTATTACAAAAATATCCTTATTACAAAAATATCCTTATTACAAAAATATCCTTATTACAAAAATATCCTTATTACAAAAATATCCTTATTACAAAAATATCCTTATTACAAAAATATCCTTATTACAAAAATATCCTTATTACAAAAATATCCTTATTACAAAAATATCCTTATTACAAAAATATCCTTATTACAAAAATATCCTTATTACAAAAATATCCTTATTACAAAAATATCCTTATTACAAAAATATCCTTATTACAAAAATATCCTTATTACAAAAATATCCTTATTACAAAAATATCCTTATTACAAAAATATCCTTATTACAAAAATATCCTTATTACAAAAATATCCTTATTACAAAAATATCCTTATTACAAAAATATCCTTATTACAAAAATATCCTTATTACAAAAATATCCTTATTACAAAAATATCCTTATTACAAAAATATCCTTATTACAAAAATATCCTTATTACAAAAATATCCTTATTACAAAAATATCCTTATTACAAAAATATCCTTATTACAAAAATATCCTTATTACAAAAATATCCTTATTACAAAAATATCCTTATTACAAAAATATCCTTATTACAAAAATATCCTTATTACAAAAATATCCTTATTACAAAAATATCCTTATTACAAAAATATCCTTATTACAAAAATATCCTTATTACAAAAATATCCTTATTACAAAAATATCCTTATTACAAAAATATCCTTATTACAAAAATATCCTTATTACAAAAATATCCTTATTACAAAAATATCCTTATTACAAAAATATCCTCATTACAAAAATATCCTCATTACAAAAATATCCTCATTACAAAAATATCCTCATTACAAAAATATCCTCATTACAAAAATATCCTCATTACAAAAATATCCTCATTACAAAAATATCCTCATTACAAAAATATCCTCATTACAAAAATATCCTCATTACAAAAATATCCTCATTACAAAAATATCCTCATTACAAAAATATCCTCATTACAAAAATATCCTCATTACAAAAATATCCTCATTACAAAAATATCCTCATTACAAAAATATCCTCATTACAAAAATATCCTCATTACAAAAATATCCTCATTACAAAAATATCCTCATTACAAAAATATCCTCATTACAAAAATATCCTCATTACAAAAATATCCTCATTACAAAAATATCCTCATTACAAAAATATCCTCATTACAAAAATATCCTCATTACAAAAATATCCTCATTACAAAAATATCCTCATTACAAAAATATCCTCATTACAAAAATATCCTCATTACAAAAATATCCTCATTACAAAAATATCCTCATTACAAAAATATCCTCATTACAAAAATATCCTCATTACAAAAATATCCTCATTACAAAAATATCCTCATTACAAAAATATCCTCATTACAAAAATATCCTCATTACAAAAATATCCTCATTACAAAAATATCCTCATTACAAAAATATCCTCATTACAAAAATATCCTCATTACAAAAATATCCTCATTACAAAAATATCCTTATTACAAAAATATCCTTATTACAAAAATATCCTTATTACAAAAATATCCTTACAACCGGATGCAACTGCCCAATTGGCTTTCTTGAAAGATTTGAGAGATTTTCTCCATACATTCAAACATACAGAACACGTCTCTGTACCTCATGTATGAAAATATAATTACAACTCACTTCTTAATTTCTTGGGTTTACGAAATTGTTTGACTGCGATAGTACAACTAACAAGTAGAATTCAGCATGAAAGGTTGAAATTCCGAAACAATTTCAGTGACTTACAAAAATGGAGTCGAAAACTAGGTTTCACAATGTCTCAAATATGACAATTGAAAACAGTAATATCAGACGACATATGTATTGAAACATTAATTGTGACCACAGCTCGTTAAGCGACATTTTGTCATAACAATAGCACACCGAACTAGTTGCAGAGTAATGGAATAACGTTGAACAGCTTGGTGTGGTTATTCTGCAACAAAATGCGCCTATATTAAACTATGTATCGGCACTGGGCGGGAGTATACAGAAACTGGTGCAGCGTTTTAGACTATACAAACAGACGGTCCAAGTATGGACAGTGCCCTTTCATTGGGGGATTTAATTCTGAAGTTCGAGTACTCTGCCTATAGATTATTGGTAGAATTCTTGTTTTTTGTTATATTGTAGCTGCAAAGTAACCTGAACACTCATCCAGTGCCTTCATTTGAATATGCACATTACATGCAAAAAGTTACGTTATATAAGTGGTAACTATATTGCCCACCTATTCATCTGAGACATTTTATCACCTGTGCCAAGTGGGCATTCCACAGCTTCTCTGCTGCAGTATTGTACCAGAACGAAGGCAGAGAATAATAATATAATCACAGATGTTTATGTACATATTCTTTTGTTAAACAATTTACAGTTCATGGGCAAAGAACCGAAATAGCAAAGCTGTAGAAAAGGTACACAAATAGAATGTGAAATCCATCTGAAGTGAAATTAAACAGTCATTTTATCCCAGTAGAGCCACCTGCGCTCATGGAATGTTTTTCCTCCTCCTGATCATAACTGATGCCATGGCACTCACATCCCAAGAGTGGTAACCGTGGCTGATACTACAGTGAAGACAGGTTGACGGAAGTGATGAGGACAGAGCAATTTATTCCTGGCGACGATAGGTTTCTTTTTAGTCTTTTCTTAAAAGTTGTTCAGTGTAAAACAGATACAGACCTTGGAAGGTGGGTCGTAGTTTGCCATACCCCACACTGCACTTCTCTGGTTATCCTGTCTTCCTCGACAAATGTTTGTATACGAGTCCAGCTCTGTTTTCTTAGGTACAATGAGCCATTAAGCTACTGTTGGCCGTTCAACCTTTTATAGAACGAACACACAGCGACAGCTCCACCGCATCTCGCTAACTGGCCCACGATACATTCGGGAAGCATTTCCTCATCTGAGATGTTTGGCATCTTGCACTGAATTAATTCAAAGCTGTCTTCTTCCACGTCAGACGAAAGTAGTAGTCCGCTGCATTCAGTTCAATACTCGCTGAAATACCACCACGTGTTGCGACTAATGTAGCATCTTGTCAGAATCCACGGCGTGTTGACAGAGGCACGCGTGAACTGCATCGTACGTCTGTAACCTCCCCGTTATAATGCTGATTGACGTTTTAGGAAAGGTGAGTCAGGTACCTAACCCGGAGACCCAGGCTGCTTGGCAGGTAGAGCTTATGATTGTCACAGTTTCAACGCTTCTGTGGAAGGATATTTGTCCACAGGCAGCTAATGTCAATTTCCCAAGTGAAAGACAGCAGGTGGAGATGCTTCAGGCATCTAGTTAAGCTGGTTGGATCCATGTCATTTTCCCGTTAACGGACGTGCAGCACAATATTCTGCAGTGACCATATTCCTCCCTGTAGTAGTCACCAGAACGCAGTTTACGTTAGGTGTAGACGTCCAGGATGATTGGTAATTCTGGAACAGTATCATCTGGGAGACTGTAGGCAACGGAGGTACCACTGTACTCCCTCCCACGACACGTATTTTCAGCAATGATACTCCACAATGTTTCGTTACCTCACCAATTTCCAACCTGGTGCATAAAGTAACCGGAATTTTGAACAACAGCCTTCTCTGCGTCGCAGTTTTTCACTTGCAATCAAAGCCACATCGGTATTGTGCTGAAGCGCTGTCCTCTCCAATATTGTCCCTGTAGTGATGGCACCGTTTGACATATTCCTCATTTGTTTCTACACTTTCGAGAGCAGTAACAATTGCCTACATATCCGCATATTTCAATTTTCTCTGCATGAAACTTCTCCAGTTCCAGATCAAATTTTATTCCCATACCTGAGTTCTTGTGAGCATGTGATCGCCGAAACACTGCTGCCTACACACTCAGCATGATTTGTTCTGGCCTCACCATCTCTCTCAGCCATCATGTCCGAGACTCAGTTGAGGCTTGTGAGTATGGGTAGTCTTACACCAACAGTTTACCAGCCTTTACACACAACCACAGCGGGCAGGACCAGGCATTTTCTTGTGAGTTTACTACCCCAGGAAAGCTCGCTTCACTGCACGTGAGGAAGTCGCCATCTGCCACTGAATGTAGGACTGGAAAAGGAAAATGAACGACACCCTCGGGCCTCGCAACCTAATACCGTCGGGGTCGAAGAAAGCAAGAGTTGGCCAAGAGAGGCCGACAGACAATAGAAACAGAACTGTGAGGATGAAGAGGAAGCGGTTTCGGCAGTTACACACGTGCTGGTCTTTCGAAAAATGGTCGAACACATCTGACAGACAGGAAATATTACTGTAGTAAGCATTACACTGTGATGATTACTTCGATTTGCTTGCATGAATTACTGAGATTACTGGCATCGTTTTTACTAGTGGATAAAAAAGATATCAGTTATCACTTTACACTCATGGAGTAACAGTTCTGTTAGAGTTAATTTTCAAAACATATAGACACTTTATAAGGGACTTACATTCAATGATACAGCGAAAGCAGTCAACATTACCTCCCGCATGTAAGTTACATCTTTACTAAAAATTAATACCAAATTTAAACAATTCTATCTGAAATCTCTGAAATACTGAATTTTACACACATTTAATTTGTGCCATGAAACAGAAATAATACTGTGCATATTTAACACAAAGCTGGGTGATTTTGGAGCTGATATGTATCCATCAGCTGAAAAATTTTACAGTGAAATGGATTATCGTGGCAACTCGAATGAGTTTGGTTAATATCTTAATTTAGCTAAATCGAACTATGTTATCTGCCTATATTCACAGGTTATAGAACAGAAAGTACTATTTTCGGCAAGTTCCTCCATACTAACAGAAATTAAAGGTTTCTGTAAATAAACCAAATTTTGATATTAACAATAATATTTAGAAGTTGATTGACATTCTGAACTGTAGCTGCATCGTCTTGGCGAACTATTCCTGCATCTACCGTTTAACAAGATTGATAGATTTTTTATAAATGGGTCCACCGACTAAGTATTTCACGAAAGAAAACGTCGACAGTAATTGACTTATTTCTATGACTTACTTACTGTACTACAGGCCTATTTTTATTACAATATCATTACGAACCATCTATAAAATCAACATGTCAATATACCAACATACAAGATTAATACTGAATTTCTATACAGTCCAAAAGTTGAAAAACGTAGCCATGACAGATCTAGTTTCAGCTAAAGTTATCGGTCATTATTTAAAAATATGTGAGCACTATGCACCATGTCACACAAGATACCACATGAATTCTCAATCCACGTATGAAACCACCTACGCGTTGCAGTATGCCCTGTAAGCAGTTTGATATTTATGATTTTCACGGGTTTGCAGCCGGGTTCCATCGTCGTGGCAACACGATATTTCTGAGGAAGCCTGGGGTGTAAAAGATGCCCTGTCACTGCGGAAAGGCCTACATTCGACAAACTTTACGTACAGTTCAAGATCGATGTGTCGAACATCAACGGCATACACGTCTGCTCTAGCTGGAAAAAAATCAGCCGTTGCTGAACACTGTCTTAATGAAGGTCACAGTATGTCGTACAATGAGACGCAAATCATTGTCTCGGCTTCCCGTTACTGGGATTGCGTATTGAAAGAATCAATTGAAATACGTCTGTCTGATATTAATAGAGATAAAGGTTTTCTTTTAAGTAAGACGTGGAATCCAATTTTAACACAGATAAAAAACGGTCTGATTTCCGACCGGCTGCATTTTAATTTTGCGATTCTTTGGTTTTGACAGTTTTCACCACTGGCGCTGCTGCAATTCTTCGCCCCACACGCAATGGCCAGTACCCGCGGTATAAAGGAGCCGCCGAATCTGAGGTCTCTTCAGTTCCGGCGTGATTGTGCACTCAATCTCACCTGAAGATGGCGGCCAGATGGTCCACCGAAATATCGTGTTGTCAGGACGATGGAACCCGGCTGCAAACCCGTGAAAATAATCAGCATTTGATCTACTTTATCACAGTTTTTGATATTGCTGAGCTAGTCATACAATGGTTTTTAAATCCGCACACCGTTATTTATATACGACCCAGGTTCCGGCATTTTATGCGATTTTTAAGTGATTAAATTTATGTTTTTAACATATATTGCAGGTCCGCAAGCTCAAAATTGACCCTGAATTAAGAAAAATTTTCGCTCCCAGCATCTGCTATTTCGTGGGGAGCATTTAAGGCCGAAACCTGGGTCGTAATTAAATAAACAACAATACACTAAAATGGCGGTGGGTTCATAAAGAAATTATGCTCTTTATCAGACACCCAGCGAACAGCAGTAAAATATGTCACAGATTCATACACTCTTGCTGTATAATTTTAGGACGACGATTCGGTCCTTTTACTCCAGGACCTCTTCGTATCACGTGTAAACCATAACTAACTTACATACAAATAACATACAGGCATATCCTGATCAGTAGTTCTACCTTCCGCCAACAAGAGACTAAAACACTATACAAGTCAATCGGTAATGTATGCTTATGGGTATTAAATTAATCGTTGGCAAGCTAACTGGTGACAAATTAATATTGTAAAATCCACTAGCCAACATTTCTAACGTCAAAAACGTACGTATACAACTACATGAATGTGAACATATGGTATAAATAGTGATTAAACTGCTCTATGTACATTTCTGTTAAGGACTGTACTGAACTATTATCTAACTGCTTGTCAGAGTTGTCATGTATGTAACCTGGACACAGACAAATCAGCTAGTTCTGAATAATGTAACTGTCAGTTGTGTCTGTTACAACCACGTATTACAGGTATGTATCTATGACGTAAAGTTTTAAGACTTAACTAACATATATCATGATATACATCTTTAAAGGTGGCGAATAATGTCATAGATGCAGGTGGTACGAGAATTTCAGGCACAAGTGACGAGTAACATGTTAAATATTTCGTAACTATGAAATATTCAGCGATAGTACTAGCAGTATATTAAATGATGGGTTAATACCATTTTCTACATAAATGGCATTTATGTTCATGTAGTACGTACATCTGCAAATATCGTTACATATACATTGGAGATACAAAATAAGACTTTGCATGATCTGACTTGATAAGATTCTGATTGTTACAAATACATCTTGAACACTTGTTTTTACATTGCTTGGACGAACAGATACTAATGTAATGATAATATGGAATATTCCCGTTTCCTTTCAAGAAGTGGAAATTCAAGTGAATTAACTGGTAGTACAAATTTATATTGCAATAAATTTATGCAATACAGATATTTTAGAGCATTTTCCTTATTAGAGGCACAATCTTTTCAAATCATAAAGAATACTTGAAGCACAGAGCGAATACCAGTTTCGTTGACTACTGTGAAAAACTCAAGTTGATAATAGTAATAAAAGTTATTAAAATGCAGATGAACAGGAAAAATTATTTAACTTCACCCAAACTGTTCGTATGACAGAATGTAACTAACTATGGAAAGACATTTCATACTGAGAAATTAGTGATGTCAACAGGAAAATCCACCTGAAAAAGCTATGCCTTCTCACTAGTAATTCCTTTGACCAGAAAGATTGATTCATTGGCAGAGGTTAAACAAACAGAAGATAGCCACTCAGAACCGAGGATGAGAAGGATCCGCCTATAGTGGCTTTGAGGATACAGGATGATGGAACATACATACATAATACACACATAATACATATATACATTCAAATGTGTGTGTTGGTAATAAATTCCATCTTCATACAACGAATTTTACACACACTACGACAAAGGCTTGACGAAAGTATTTTAATACTTATTAGGGATGGTTTCGTCATATAAAGTCCTCACTGCACTCCACAAAAACATAAAAGGACACTTAACATTAAAAGATAGGAGAAGATCCCTTTAGATTACACAACCTACTTTAAATACTTTTGAAGTAATCAATTTTTTTGTCACGTCTATTTTTTGCCAAATGAAGATAACGATTATTATCAAAGTTTGTGGAACAGTGAACGTAAGTTTCCAGTACTACAGCAAAACATTGGCTTTGAGGTACACAGATACGATGTAAATATCTTACAAACAAAGAGCATATATGCACATAGTAGCATCATTTATACCGTACGATTAAGTTATTAGTACATAGAAGAAGGACAGTGAAACATGTATATCCAAAGAGGGGTATCAGTTTCTTCAAATGTCCACATAACCGAACACACGCCATCCCAACGTAATACACAAACCTGTTTACATGGCATAGAATTCAAATTTCATAGTGAGCACAATCGTTAATTATATCATGTTTAGGAATATGGTTACAGAGCCATGTCCAATATTTCTGTCGTATGACATCACAAAGCGATGGTACTATGGGAATCAGATACTCCTGTGAAATACCTAACCATGCATAAGCTTATGCACTATCACATTACATTACCAGCAGCAAATCAGTATAAGTTCACGTCCTTAATAATTTAACCAAATCTAAGATTACCATCAAACTTAGGCAATAAGTTTTGAAGATGATACTAAGAGTGCATGGTTTAATTCCATATCCACAATATGTAACAGTAAATTAAACTATTCGCAACTTAACCAAAACAATGTGCACAAAAGTAAATTTACAGCAAAATACATTATACTAAGCCCCTAATTTCTGGAGTAGGTATTTTTATAAACTGAAGAAATGGGGCGGGATGATAACCACGACAGTAATAATACATTCTATTGTATCTATACAAATTTCAACTTGCACTGAAAACAAAATTGTTAACAGAAAACTAAGCTGAAACTACCATGTGATGTACTTAACTAAAACCTATTATCTAATATGACAAAACGGAAGTCGTAACAGAATATTGTTACTATTTAAGAACATAGAAAATGAAGTTAATACAGTATACAGTAAGTGCCACAGTTAACGTAAAGGCTAAAGGGCACAAAAGCAGGAACATAAAAGTTTGGCTTTATTTCAAATGCTTATTACAGAATTGAAAATTAAGCAATAGGATAGCAAAGTCTGTGCTAAAATCTAAAATGAGAACTTAGTTCTGGTACATCAAAATTTAGAGCTAATGCAGATTTTGGGTAATATTAAATTAAGTCAAATATGAACTGGAGGAAGATACTTTTGCAAGCAGCAACATTAACAGTACGAGTGTAATTAGTGAACCTCCAATTCTTTCAAGTTATTTTATACTTTGGAGATTGAACTTCTGATTGCTTTACAGATGAGTTTATGTCTTGAAGAACCATGTATCTGTCATCAAGCATTTACAAAATGTTTGAAATGGTGTTGAAAGTCTGTTGGTAGCAACTGAATGCTGTCATGAAATCTGGTTGTACACCATGAGCCGTACTGCATGAAGTCCTCCACAGTTTCTGGCTGAAACTTTTCTTACTGTGCCAAACCTGTAACGTCAGATGGTAACTCTTCCTTAGTAGATCGTGACACGAATGTTATTTTCGGTATTTCGTGTAACTGTAGATTGTATTTTAAAAAACTAGATTTTTGTTGCCCCCTGGAAGTCCTAATATAGGCGACTTGAAGCTGTTCATTCATGTCAAACAGGTTTAGTCTTAATATTATCACTGTAACAGTGTCTGGCCGCCTGTCCTCGGTCCTCCGTCTAGCCTGCTTTACCCTAATTATCTACCTGGAGTTGGGAATGGCACAGAGCACGAATATGCCATGTTAGCAGGTAACACCAGCATTGTGACATACCTGTATGACTAAATGCGCAACTGAAATTTCGCCATCTTTACCCGCGCTAGTGACGCCATCAGAGTTCCTGAGAAGCAGCATGGATGAAGGGCGGAATCGAGTGATAAAGGCCGCTCCAGTGAGACGAAGTCAGCAGTATACGAACGGTACTGGAGTGTTCGAAGTAATTATCTGACGAATGGCTGTTATCCAAACACTCACACAGGTTTATGTCTTAACCTGCATGATGAGATGTCTTACAATTGTGGAGTGAGGTGGGGATCCAGGAGGATCATTGGCCCTCTTACGTAATACACTTTCAAATTTGTGGCCAGCATAAAACTGCTTCTATGTGACAAGTTGTACATACCGATCTTAGATACTTCGTTGTGTTTAAACGCTTCTGACTTTTTACTGGTTTCATTTGCGTAGAAGGAAGGGCAGATTATTCCCTGTATCGAAGTATTTCCGATGATGTAGACCGTGTCAATGATTTGGCATTATGAAATTGGTTCAAATGTCTCTGAGCACTATGCAACTTAACTTCTGAGGTCATCAGTCCGCTACAACTTAGAACTAAATTTAACTAACCTAAGGACATCACACACATCCATGCCCAAGGCAGGATTCGAACCTGCGACCGCAGCTGTCGCGCGGTTCCAGAACCGCTCTGACACTACGGCCGGCTGACATTATGAGTCTAATATATTAATCTGTTACCCAAAATCGTTCCGAACTTGCTATAGCGTTTCCGAGATTTAAATACCACGCCACTACTTGTTGGTCGGATACGGCATATAGTATTGTAGGTATGTTGTGAATCTGAAGCCTTTTATTACTTCTACATACAGACACACAATACAGAGTACTGGATTCTCATTAGTCATAGTAAGTGGGAGATTACTGAAGCATTGCCGCTAACTTTCGATTGATTTTGTTATAATCCGTATATGTATCTGTGGAAGGTCTTATCTGAAGATCCTAGGAATATTTCAGTAATGACGGAGACAGCTGTGTGATTAGTATGGCGAGTAAATTTGAAAATGAGGGTATCCTCAATGAGGTTATGACTTTTTTTGTTTTGGTTTTAGGACTATGGTCATTAGCGCCCGGACCGGGACTTAACAGTAAAAAACCGAAAATGGAAACCAGCAGCAATGGGAACGAAAGTCATAAAATTGGAGAAACTCAAAACAGAAGGAAGGCTTAAAAATCCTCTACAGAAAGGGGTTGGTTGTCAGCAAAAAAGCTTCAAATGACTGACGTCATTTCACTGGCACCAATGAACTCGAGAACGCGATCGGCTGAGCGCGTGTCATCTGCTAAAATCGACGATATATCAGGCGACAGCTGTAGACGGGAGCGTAACGGATTAAAATAGGGGCACTCAATTAAAAGGTGTCTTACCGTCCACAGCTGAGAGCAGTGGGGACAGAATGGGGAAGGATCGCCGCTTAAAAGATGTCAATGGCTAGAAAAACAGTGCCCTATCCGGAGTCTAGTCAAAATTACCTCCTCCCGACGACGCGTTCGGGAGGAAGAGGTCCAAGTACAAGGAAGAGCTTTCACGTCCCGCAATTTATTTTGGGGAAGTGTCGACCAGTGCGCGTGCCATAAATGAACAACAGGACGACATAAAACGCTCCGTAGATCGGCGACGGGAATCGATGGAATAGCTGGCCGAAGAAGAGAGACTGCAGCCTTGGCTGCAATATCGGCCGCCTCATTTCCGCAGATACCAACGTGTCCCGGGAGCTAGAGGAACGCCACCGAGACGCCCCCCCAGGTGGAGCAAGCGCAGATAGTCCTGAATCCGGTGGACCAGAGGGTGCACAAGGTAAAGAGCTTGGAGACTGAGGAGAGAGCTGAGAGAATCGGAGCAGATTTTTTTGTTTTAGGGCGCACAACTTCAATGGTCATTAGCGCCCTGACGACGTTAAGAATGCACCGCGAGGCACAAGTTTAAAACAACAACTAAAAGGGAAAACACAGTAAAAGACAGACTGACAGGCATAGGATTAAAAAACAGCATCATCAAATGTCCTTAGTGAGGTTTGTCAAATTGATAAAACGAAGAACACGAGCAGCTGCTCGTGGGTCATCCGCGAAAACGGCATCTAAAGTACATGGCAGGTTAAGATCGAGATGCAGTGCGTTAAAATCCGGACACGACATTAAAATGTGGCGGACCGTAAGCAATTGCCCACATGGGCAGAACGGCGCCGGCGCAGCCGTCAGCAGATGGCGATGGCTGAACCGGCAGTGTCCAATTCTTAACCGGGCACAAACTACCTCCTCCCGCCGAGAAATGCGTGAGGAGGACGTCCAAGCCACGGGAAGAGGTTTTGAGGCCCGAAGCTTGTTGGCTGTAAGGGCAGACCAATCGGTATGCCACAGCGATAAAATGCGCCGACAAATAACCCTGCTAAAATCTGACGAAGGACAGAACAAGAAGGTGTCTGAGGCTGGAGGACCGCAGCCTTGGCCGCGGCATCTGCAGCTTCGTTCCCAGGGATACCGACATGGCCAGGGACCCACATAAAGCCAACCGGAGAACCGACGTCCACCAGCTGCCGAAGAGAGCGTTGGATCTGGTGCACGAAAGGGTGAACCGGATACGGATCACTGAGGCTCTGGATGGCGCTCAGGGAATCGGAGCAGATGACATAAGCAGAATGTCGGTGGCGGCAGATGTAAAGAACAGCCTGGTAGAGGGCAAAGAGCTCAGCTGTGAAGACCGAACAATGGCCATGGAGCCGGTATTTGAAACTTTGTGCCCCGACAATAAAAGAACACCCGACCTCGTCATTGGTCTTAGAGCCATCTGTATAAATGAAGGTCATATTAACGAACTTCGAACAAAGTTCCAAAAAACGGGAGTGGTAGACCGAACCGGGGTAACTTCTTTCGGGAGCGAGCTGAGGTCAAGGTGAACGTGGACCTGAGCCTGGAGCCAAGGTGGCGTGTGGCTCTCGCCCACTCGAAAGGTTGCAGGGAGTGAAAAACTAAGGTGTTGAAGGAGGCGACGAAAGCGAACTCCAGGGGGTAGCAGGGCAGAGACATACAACCCGTATTGACGGTCAAGAGAGTCGTCAAAAAAGGAACAATAAGACGAATGGTCGGGCATTGACAGTAACCAACAGGCATACCGACAAAGTAGTATATCGCGCCGGTAGGTGAGTGGCAATTCGCCAGCGTCAGCATGAAGGCTCTCTACGGGACTAGTATAAAATGCTCCGATCGCAAGTCGTAAACCCCGATGTTGTATGGAGTTGAGGCGGCGTAAGATGGATGGCCGTGCAGAGGAGTAGACGAAGCTCCCATAATGCAGCTTGGAGCGGACGATCGACCGATATAGACGAAGTAGGACGGTTCGATCCGCTCCCCACGACATACCACTGAGAACACGGAGGACATTTAAAGAACGGGTACAACGGGCGGCCAAATATGACATGTGGAGACCAGCTTAGTTTCCTGTCAAATGTAAGGGCTAAAAATTTGGTTGTCTCCACGATTGGGAGAGCAACGGGACCGAGTCGTAAGGACGGTGGGAGAAACTCTTTGTAGCGCCAGAAGTTAATACAGACCATCTTCTCGGCAGAAAAACGGAAGCCATTGGCGACACTCCAGGAGTAAAGACGGTCAAGAGAACGCTGAAGACAGCGCTCCAGGACACGTGTACACTGCGCGCTGCAATAGATGGTAAAATCGTCCACGAAAAGGGAGCCTGATACATCAGCTGGGAGGCAATCTACTATTGGATCGATCGCGATGGCGAAGAGAGCGACGCTCAAAACTGAGCCCTGTGGCACCCCATTCTCCTGGCGAAAGGTGTCGGACAGGACAGAACCCACACGTACCCTGAACTGTCGATCCATTAAAAAGGAACGAATAAAAAGAGGGAGGCGACCGCGAAGGCCCCATGTATGCATGGTGCGGAGAATGCCCGCCCTCCAACAGGTGACGTAAGCCTTCTCCAAATCAAAGAACACAGCCGCGGTTGGGCGCTTCTGCAAGAAGTTATTCATAATGAAGGTCGACAAGGTAACCAGATGGTCAACAGCAGAGCGGAGCCTACGAAATCCACATTGTACATTGGTAAGTAGGCTTCCAGAGTCGAGCAGCCAAACCAATCAAGAGTTAACCATTCGCTCCATCACTTTACAGACACAGCTGGTAAGCGAGATAGGTCGATAACTGGAAGGAAAGTGCTTGTCCTTCCCCGGCTTAGGAATCGGGACAACAATAGACTCGCGCCAGCATGCGGGAACATGTCCCTCAATCGAGATGCGATTGTATGTACGAAGAAGAAAAGCTTTACCCGCAGGTGAAAGGTTCTTCAGCATCTGAATATGAATAGAATCAGGCCCCGGAGCGGACGACCGTGATCGGCCAAGTGCGTGTTCGAGTTCCCGCATGGTCAATGGGGCATTATAACTTTCACGATTCGAGGAGCGGAAGTTAGGTGGCCTAGCCTCCTCTGCCTGTTTGCGGGGGAGGAAGGCAGGGTGGTAATGAGCGGAGCTCGAAACCTCTGCGAAAAAGCGGCCGAAGGCATTGGAAACATCCTCAGGGGCCACAAGGACGTCATTCGCGACCGTCAAGGCAGAAACTGGTGAGTGGACCTTAGTGCCAGATAGCCGGCGCAGGCTACTCCAGACAACAGAATAAGGAGTAAAACTGTTTAAGGTGCTTGTGAAAGCAGCCCTGCTGGCTTTCTTGCTTTCTTTAATAATACGACGACACTGAGCACGTAATCATTTATAATTTATACAATTCGCCACTGTAGGATGGCGTTTAAAGGTGCGTAAAGCACGTCGACGAGCACGTAAAGCGTCTCTACATGCTGCGGACCACCAGGGGATCGGTACGCGACGTGGAGAAGAAGTAGGGTGAGGGACGGAATATTCAGCAGCAGCGAGAGTGACTTCCGTGAGGTGTGCGACCTGTCGATCGCAGCTTGTGAAGGTTTGATCCTGAAAGGTCGCCCTGGAAGAGATGAGCCCCCAGTCTGCCTTGGAGATGGTCCAATTAGAGAAGCACAGAGAGGGGGTATGCTGCAGGAAATGGATAACACACGGGAAGTGGTCGCTCGAATATGTATCAGAAAGTACATACCACTCAAACCGGCGTGCAAGTTGGGGAGTACATATAGAGAGGTCTAAATGGGAATAGGTGTGAGATGTGTCCGAAAGAAAAGTAGGGGCGCCAGTATTGAGGCAGACAAGATTGAGCTGGTTGAAAAGGTCTGCTAACAAGGAGCCCCTCGGGCAGGATGCTGGAGAGCCCCAAAGGGGATGGTGGGCATTGAAGTCTCCAGTTAACAAAAATGGTTCAGGTAGCTGAGCAATAATTTGCATCATGTCTGCCCTGGTAACGGCAGATGACGATGGAGTGTAAACGGTACAAAAGGAAAACGTAGAAGTGGGGAGAGTAATGCGGATGGCAACTGCCTGCAGGCTGGTGTGCAACGTGATGGGATCGTAGTAAGTATCATCCCGGACCAGCAACATAAGCCCTCCATGAGCTGGGATACCTACCACAGGGGGTAGGTCAAAACGCACAGAGGTTTAGTGTGCCAAGGCAATTTGATCGCATGAGCGTAGCTTCGTTTCCTGGAGGGCTACGACGAGCGGACGGTGCAAGCGGAGCAGCAACTTCAATTCCTCTCGGTTGGAGCGAATGCTGCGAATATTCCAGTGAATAAGTGCCATCGTAAGAAAAGGATGATGAAAGAAGGGGTCACCTCGAAGGCCGCTGAGGGCCTGGCTTCGAGCGAGCACTGCCGCCGCTATCAGTAGGTGGACAGTCATCGTCCATTGGGTCTATAGGTTCATCGGCCATCTTGGGAGGATGGCCGGGAGGGGGAGCTTCCTCCGCCGGTGAACGGCCAGATGTACGGATACCAGCGGTGCGGCCAGGCGAAACGGATGACGGCCTGGGGCGGCAACCGCTGGGTGGCGCAGGAGAAGAAATGCGCCGTGGCGGAGAAGGAGAACTGTGCTTCCTATGCGCCTTTTTGGAAGGACGTTTGGTGAAGTACCGGTCGAAGGCTGGGAGGTCGAGGTACGGAGGAAGTCTGCACGGGATGGTTCCTTCTTGAAGGCCCGTGCATCTGACTTCGGGGTCTTCGTCTTAGCAGAAGCTGAGGAAGGGGCTGGTGTCTGTGGGGTGATGGGAGGAAGAGGAGACGTCGACCGCGCGATCTTAGCACTGGCCGAACGGACGACCGTGGTGCTGAAGGTGAGATCGCGTGTCTGGGTTGCTACCTCCCGGATAGTCCGAGGAGAGGCGAGGACAGTACTGTATTTCCCCATTGGGAGCAGCGCGGGCTTCCTACTAGCCAATAGCTTGCGAGCAGCCGAGGTGGACACTTTCTTTGACCCGAATTTCTTGGATACAGCGTTCTTCCTTATAGACAGGACAGTCGCGGGAGGATGCGGCATGGTCATCCTGACAGTTCACACAACGAGGAGACGGAGGTGGACAGTCACCCTCATGGGCATCCCTGCCACAAGTGACACATTTAGCCGCATTGGAACAAGACTGTCGAGTGTGATTGAAACGCTGACACTGGTAGCAGCGCGTAGGTGTCGGGACATAGAGGTGAACAGAAATAACCTCGTAGCCCGCCTTGATGCGCGATGGCAGCTTAACACTATCGAAGGTCAAGAAAAGTGTCCGGGTCGGTACAAGGTCATTGTTGACCTTTTTCATGACCCTATGGACAGCCGTCACGCCCTGCTCAGCGAGGAAAGATTGAATCTCCTTGTCACTCAATCCGTCGAGGGAGCTAGTACAGACTACACCACGAGACGAATTCAAAGTTCAGTGGGCCTCCACCCGGACATGGAACGTGTACAGGAGTGTGGCCCGAAGCAGTTTTTGTGCCTGAAAGGCACTCTCAGTTTCTAGTAAAAAGGTACCGTTACGCAACCTGGTACAAGATTTGACAGATCCGGCTATGGCATCTACGCCCTTCTGGATAACGAAAGGGTTGACAGAGGAAAAATCCTTTCCGTCCTCAGATCGAGAAACGACGAGGAACTGTGGGGCAGGCGGTAGTACTTTTGTCACTGGTGGCTGGTCACGTTTCCATTTTTGGGCAGAAGTCGAAAGAGATGGAGTAGAATCCAGTGCGGAGGAATCCCCCATGATTGCCAGCGTCTCCGATGGCGCGCTCCTTCCTTGTGGGGACCCTCTCAGAGGGCACTCCCACCTTAGGTGAATGTTTACACCTCAGGTCACACCTCCCGAGAAACAGACGGAGGGACCAATCGGCATGGTCAGAAGGTATCAGCTCAGGCAATGACCCCTCCCCGGGCCTGGCCTTTACCAGGGGGTATGCGCGTGCCTTACATGTCTACCCAGGGCGGGGTCTTACGCGTTACCCCGTCACCGGCTACGCGTGCGAACGCGTGGGTCGGCCTTCAGGCACGCACAGGGAGGAAGGAAGAAGAGGAAAAAGAAGAGAGAGAGGGAGAAAGAGGACAGACAGTCTCAAACGCTGAGGTGGAGACCAGAGAAGGCTAGGAGAAGAAGGCAATGAGGAGGCAAGGAGAAGAAGGCAATGAGGAGGCAAGGAGAAGAAGGCAATGAGGAGGCAAGGAGAAGAAGGCAATGAGGAGGCAAGGAGAAGAAGGCAATGAGGAGGCAAGGAGAAGAAGGCAATGAGGAGGCAAGGAGAAGAAGGCAATGAGGAGGCAAGGAGAAGAAGGCAATGAGGAGGCAAGGAGAAGTCAAGGGAAAGAGTAAGGAAGACATTGATGTGGAGAAGAAAGGAACCAACAAAAGGAAGGAAGAAACGAGAAGTGAAAAACCAAAAAGACCACAATTATAGGTCGTGGAACCGTCCGTCTCCGGACGCAGGCACTAACTACCCCCGTGAGGGGGATGGACTGCTTTTCGTCGCCTCTTACGACAGGCAGGAATACCTCGGGCCTATTCTAATCCCCGGACCCGCAGGGGGTAGAGCTAGCTATGCAACCGGAAAACTCAACGGTGGCAACAAAGGTAACTGAAAATCCCCAGGCAGCAAGCCACTTTCCGCTCCTGACATTGCGACGTGTGCACAGAATGAGAATACATGTAAAACACAGACAATTACATTGTCAGTATTTGCGATTCCTCCCTCCCATCTCCTGAGCCCGCTCCAGTGTGCCAACGCCCAAAACCAACACGCCAAACATATCCTCGACCTAAATGGCAAGTCCCGTCAACAGCATACTGACTGAACCCTCTTCAGGACGACAATGCGATGACAGTGGTCCCTATGTGGAGAGGACGTAAGTGCCGCGCCCGACTGGTCGTGGCTCGTCAGACGCGCACCAGCCATCGGAGCGTAAGGAGCTCTGGAGCTCTCAGCTGGTGCATCGGTAGCAATTGGGGTTTAGGCCTCGGTGACCGCTCTGCTCTACAGTCTTCTTACGAAGAGACAGTAGCACTCGGATTAGCGGTAGCCTTGCTCCCTTTCGTCGAAAAGCCGCGTAGTTCGCGGAGTAGGTAAATTGTCGTGTGAGTCGAAGACTCGCAGCTACCCCGTAGCCTCGATCACAAACTCCCGCAGCGAGGCTATCTCGTTCTATGTTAGGGTTGACCAGCGCCAGGGGCCCGTTCACGTCGGACCACCCCACATACTGTAGGCAACTTCTTCCTCCACAACTTCAGATGCCGCACCACTGCACTAACGGCGCACGCTAGGCTGCTGGACATTTCCCAATTCCATAGGGCCTGTTAGTTAGCTCTTTTCAGAAAATGCGAATTGCCGTGGCCACCCACTCCAAATAAAACTCCATAGAACACCAAAATGACAGATTCTGCCGGTGTTTCCCCCGCCCTAACCCGCAGCAAGGTTGCAGCGAAAGAGGCCCGTGTGTCGGCTGTTCCCATCGACGTCTACGTCCCGCTTGCTGCCGTTGAGGAGGTACTGGCCGACAAGTATCGACAGATCGCTGCACAAGCGCAGGAACTCCCCAACCAGCGTCGATTAATCACCGATCTCTGTAGGTCAGGCGATTCCCCCACTCTACACATAACGTTACATTCGCCTGCAACTGGTGACTCCTGTACAACCGTCCTGTTACGGCAGCTGACTCCAGCAGCGGAATCAGCGGCGGCAGATGCGGACCCAGACCACCACTACACTGGGCCCTGGCAGGTGGAGGGCCCACGACGCAAACAAGCGAGCAACCACACTCGCTAGACAGCCGAAAGCCACTGCTGCCAACACCAAAACCCGCACACCCTGTTAGGGATAAAGACACCAACCAACATGAACCGACCTGAGGTCAGCAACAACACGAACACCAACCGCAGCTATGCCCACACAACAAAAAACTGGTTTTCCCGTAGTCCTAATACAAAACTATGGGGACCTTAGCGTCCTCAACATTCGCGGAAAGGCACACGCACCTTGTACGTCTCACACAAAGTACTCTGGAGATAGGACCTCACTGTACGTATCTAAGAACGCTGAATATAAAGATTTCTTTATCTTCCTCAAAGAAAAGGGGATCGAGCACAACACGTACGGAACAGCAGAAGAACGAACACAGTAGTACGTGGTCAAGGGAGTGAACCCCAGTACCCAAAACAGTACTAGCGGCGCTCAACTTCCTGGGTTTCGATTGGGTAAGTGCTTCCGCTCACACACCCGTCTGCCCCACTAGCTGGTCGAGATGGCCGATACGGCTGCCTCCCGCGGACTTCTGCAGATAAAGAGCCTTCTGCGGATGGACGTAAGGGTGAAACTATATGAACCACCACACGTCCCCCAACAATGCAGCAACTGCCAGAGATTCGGTCATTCTGCCCTTCGCTGTGGCCTGGCACCCCTTTGCCGCGGATGCATTGGCAAACACGCATCCAGTGCCTGCACCCCCATACAGCAAAACGCACGCTGTTGCGCCAACTGTGGTCAAGGCCACTGCCAACTACGGAGGCTGCGACATTCGCAGAGGCGCAAAACACAAAAATTGAGGGCACTCAACGCCATACCACGTCCCAGGCCCGTGCCAAAGCCTATTAGGCATGGAGCATCGTTCGCCATAGCTACACGCCCTGGACGATCGTGGCGGGCCGCGAAATCTCCGCACCCAGCACACGCACTTACAACCACTGCGACAGCAACACAACCATCTGAGCCAACACGTAACACCACAACCACACCAGTACCAACACCAGCTCCCTAAAACATGACCCCACACCCCGAGGCCGCGGCTTGCGAAACCACGCACACCACACCGAAAGACGCACCCACACAAGGAGCCCCAGAACCAAGAACCCAGAGAAAGCGTAGGCGACCACGAGGGAACAGGAATGGGAACACATGCACACATTAAACCACCCAGCAACAATGGAACAAACGCAGGCACATAGTCAGCAAGCCAGTGATACCAGCACACACATTACTCCACACCTCACCACAACTGTAACACAGATACCACAGACTGCACCACACAGCAGTAACACAAGCGTCAGCACCCCACATAAGGCCAACACCCTCACCAGCGGCCGCCAACACTACAATCGAGCCACAGGCCGGCACGCCCAACACCAACAACTCTAGAGGGAATATTGGCAACACTATTACCCCAGCATACGACCACTCAAATTTATCAAGATCATGGCGGTCGCCACTACACTTTTCACACAGCTCATGGCTGCCCAACCTGGACAGTACTGGGCTGCCATACAAACAGCACTCATCACACTGTTCACACCCCTTCATGGACAACACACCACACCCGGCCCCCATCGCTAACAACCAGACACTAACAGATCCTGTTCTGGAACGCAAATGGTATCAACAAAAGGGCGGAACTTGCCGCGCTCATGGAGCTTAAGTGTATTTTTATCGTACTACTGAGCAAAACTAAGCTCGAACCACACAACCACCTAAACTTCACCAGCTACTGCGTCTATCGTACCGACCAACCGGACGGCTCTGGTCACAGTGGAACGGCCATCATCATACACAGACATAGAACACACAAACATTGCGCTCCCTGAAGAAAAACTAGAGGCAACAGCCGTCAGGGTCATGTTTAACGGAGCCTACACTACACTAGTATACCAAAAGCCCTACGAACATCAAAAGATGCGACATCAGCACAATACTCAGCGTATCACCGCGCGTAATCGCCACTGGAGATCCTAACGCAAAACAACCTGACTAGAACTCACGTATACGTAACTCCAACGGCAAGAAACTATATGAACACGCACTAAGACGAAACTACATTACACTAGCGCCGACCGAACCGACGCACATTCCCTACCGGAGGGCTCACAGGCCAGACGTGTTAGACATGGCCTTTAGCAAGAGCAGAGCAACGACACTCAACGTTGACGTTGAAAACGGTCTGCCCTCAAATCACCAACCCGTTGTACTTTACATTGAAGAAACACTGCAGCACATGGATTAACGCGGGATGTTGGACTACAGACGCGCGAACTGGACTTTGCTCAAGTAAACGCTTGACAGTCACATCCCACCCACCCACGCGGTTGACGAGACAGCTCAAATTGAGGCCGTTGAAACCCTCACCAGCGTCGTCCAAGACGCAATAGCCGACACCATACCAATCCGCACACCACAACAACACAGTACTGCCCTGCCCCAGGAGATCCTGGACCTTATTTCAATGAGTAACCCCCTCAGGAGACACTGGCAGCGCACCAGGCGCCAGCACTTCGAACAGCACATGAGCAGGCTCCGGGGAATAATCCGGGACAAAATACAAACTTTTAAAACAACAGTGGAACCATAAACTAAGGGCTGGACACCACGCAGCCTGGCGCGTGGCAGATAGCCCAACACTTCACCAAGGAGAAACTTTACACAGCCACGCTACAAGGCCCGACGGATCGGCATATTCTGCGGAAGAAAAATCTGGATTGATGGCCCTCACATTCGCAGCGTCATTTACCCAGAACCTGGATCCCTCAGACCCAGCGTTCACACTTGCGACCGACCAGGTGGTTACACGCATCCTGGCCCGACCAGCGCGCAACGTCATCCGCCAGGCTAGCACAGCTGAAGTCAAATGGGCCATCATGCATACCACCGCTAGGAACGCCCATGATCACGATGGCATTCAAAACCGTGTCCTCCAGGAGTTCACGGATAAAGCAGTAGAATACCTCACACATCACGAATGCCATACTTAAACAACACTTCCCGCCTTTGGAAGACGGCTCAGTTGCTCAGCAAGATCGTTGAGAAGGTAATACTAAAACGACTCACTAGGCACTGCATCACCAACGACACCCTGAGACCGGAGCAATTCGGTTTCAGGAATCACCACTAGACAACAACTCTTCGTTTAATACATAACATACGGATACAACACAAAGCAACTGGGGCGGTGTTCCTGGACATCTAGAAGGTCTTCGATCGTCTATGGCACAACGGCCTCATACGTAAAATCAGCGGCGCAGGGTTCCCCGACGGGCTCGTACGTCTCATACACTCATCTCACGTACAGGTGTTTCAACAGCGATGTGCAGGGCAAACAATCGACACGATATGGTATCCAGGCAGGAGTACACCAAGGAAGCATACTAGGGCCCTTACTGTTTAACCTCTACATTAACGACCTCCCAGCTACACAACACGACGGTGGCAATCTACGCGGATGACACTGCCATCCTCGCGCAAGATTAGAAGCCGTCTAACATTATCTCACGACTACAGACTGCACTCAGAGCAGCAGAGACTTGACTGGTGAAATGGCGTTTTAGAGTAAACGTCGACAAGCGCGAAGCCGGTCTGTTCACTAGAAGACCGAAACTACTGCACAAACATCAGCACTGCAACCCAATAACACTACATGCCCGCCCAATACGTTTCCGCGAGAAGGTCAAATACCTCTGTGTCTAGCTGGATCGGAAACTACTCTGGGGGGACCACATTCGTGACCAACGAAGCAAACGTGAGGCTCGAACGACTCTACCCTATGTTTAACAGGCGTAGCACACTGAATAGGAGGGTGTCCAGGTCCATGTACATGACACTTATTCGACCCCTGATGTACGCAGCCCCTGTGTGGGGATACGCTGCGCCCACACGTCTGCAGCTGATACAGAACAAAGTACTCAGAATCATAAGCGACGTTCCGCACTACACACGCACCGCGGATCTTCACCGGGAATATCTCCTAAATACCATCTTGCAGGTATTCCGAAAACTCTCCACACGACTGTACAGAAACACGAGACACTTGCGTAACCCGTTTATCGTTTCTCTGGGTAACTACGACCACAACCGTACATGTAAACATAATAGACCAAAGACACTATTAGCAAGAAACTAAACATCTATGGTCCATAGCACGCTAACGCGACAGTAATGGCGAGCCCCTGCAACACAGCTACTACTGGTAACCCGCAGATGCTTGACCCGCCGAAAAACACGCAACCGCAGGGAAACCGTACTGTACACAGCACGCAAACCAGCCACACACACCCTACACTTTGAGCTGATCTACGACCGATCTCCCACTAATCTTCAATTGTTACAGGGTCGCAGCAGCTGCAGCAAGCCCTACGACGAGCTCCAGCAACGACAAAGGTAACGATGCACGATACCTCGCACTAACATAACCACCCCTTGCATGCACTGTCGCAGCTAGCAAGCTGCTACTGCCCTTACTACCCATGCTACTGTCGCAGAGGTTTTTTTTCCCTTGGCACTTTTTTCCCTCTGCCCTTACAAACCGCTACCCTTCGATCGCCCTCGTCCACTTTGTCTCCTGATGGACCATTTCAATGAGTAATCCTACCGAGACGCATGGATAACATCACAGCCCGCATGCTGTGACTCACGATTCGAAAACTATCACGTTATACGGAAGTGACAGTAGCACTTTTGGTTTGGCCACCGCGTTGGTGAGGGCGTGGAGGGGCCCCATGGTCGCGGCTCAGGGCTAATGCAGGTTGAAGACTAGCAGCCTGGATAGAAGCGTTAACTAATCTCTTGATTGTACTATGTAACTTCGGAATTGTCACACTGCAGAGACTGCTTGCAACATCCGTGTACCAAAATGTTAAGCATTCTCGTTTTCATTTGTAAAAAACTCATTAATACGATTTGTTTGAATGTTGTCTAGCGATTCGAGAAAGCAGGTTTCCTAGACACACCATATTTGACGACTCGGCTGGATTTAACTAAACCAGCTGAGGAAAAAGGAACAGCATAAAATGGGACTGTGTGGAGAACTGTACCAGTGGATTCTACTGCAGGTTAGTAATATTTCTACTCTGTGTAGAGTTTTAGTTTGTAAAATTACAATTAAGATATAATACAAATCTGGTGTAACAAATAGTAGTAATAACTTAGTATGCTACAGTAGAACGAAATAGGATGCCATACAGGAACAGATGTAATTCTATTATCAGTACACTACACTTACAAATCATTTTTCGTTTCTTCAGGTCGCCTGCAAAGTCTTATTTTGCAAGACAGCCCAGGTCCGCCATCAAATGTTAAAAGGAAAATTCAGAGTGGGGAACTTTTTTTGTTTGGCGGCTAGTTTTAAGCGCTTCCATGAAGCGCCACATCAAGCACTGCTCTGAAGCTGAGGTTCGTCGTCGGACTGCAGACGATTCCTGGACAGTAGAGTTTGAAGAAGTTGATGCTTTTCACACCGTAATGAATGCAAGAGGAGCGCAGAAGCCTGCAGTCACTAGTATAGGGTACTCCGTTATTCAGAAACTATGGGGCGAAATAGTTACCGAAATAAGTATGTGGCGTTTGACATCAAATCCACTGCAGCTTAACGCCTCAATAGAAGGAACATTTTCTCAAAATCCACTCAAGCTAGAGATGAAATTTTTATACAGCACTCCTAGTGGTCAAACTTACATTGTAACACAGCCATTTGGCAATATGTTCAGAAGTTTCATTTCAGTTTAATTATAAAGAAATTATGTGTAAAAAAAATTTGGGTCATTAATAAAAAAAATTGGAAGGAAACTAGAAAAGGTACTCCAAAATCCCTCTGTCGTAACTGCAATACTAAACCACTCTATATGTAAAAAAATCAAATTTTTCTATTTGGTAGTTTATTCATAAATGTTCCTCAAACTTAGTGATTTTAACATGGGCAGCATAGGCACCTCCAGCTCCCCTTGAGGTTAACTTCCAAGAAACAGGAATTCCATTAATATTATTGGTAACAAATGTAGGTTGAGCAACGAAAGTATGTTAGCATGTAGAATGACGGAAATTAGCTCTGAACTCAATTTACGTCATCTTGTTCGTTGTAAGGTAAACACTCGCGCCGAAATTACTACAATACTGAAGGGTTGCGGTGAAGAACCTGTACGTTCGAATATTTCCAAAGACGTTTTATCTTCGTTCTGATCGCACGAACAGAAATTAGTGAACATTGAAGCACTGCATGAGACAAATGAAGTCATGAAAATTTCTTATGCTGAAGACCTGAAGTAGTTGAAGTGACCTAATGAAAAACAGCGCAACTGTACGTAAAGAAGGCCTTCCTGGCATTTTCAACAAATAGATCAGTTTTACGAAAACACACTGTCAGTAGCTTTCATTATAAACATTTCATCAAACATATGTAAATATCTGAATCAGCTCTTATAGTAAATACACAATTTAACATGAATGAGAGGCTCAGACAGAATTGACACAGCACTGTAGTTAAAATTTAGCAGCGGAATATATTTACATGTTCCGTTGTTTAAATACGAAAGTGTGCGTAACGTGACAACGTACTCCGAGAATTGTCGACACCTAATATACGTTTTCTGAATTTACAGATTCACTTTTTATAACAGAAAACAGTTAAGTTCGTTGAAATACAGCGCTAGCTTAAACTTGAGGCTACGCTACAGGTCAGTGTGTTACCACTTCCTTTATTTGGCATTAACATTCGCTGGCTTCGCCAACGACACCGAATTATCGCAATCCAGCCTAACAAACTTCGATCTATGCTACAGATCTATCTCACCACAACCATGATTTCACGGAAGGTAAGGCTTGGGGGGAGCAGCAATACCTCACACTGCTCTTTATACGTGCCCATCATTTGAAAGAAAATATGTCACCGAAACCATAAACTTCGCCTACAGTACAAACATGGTGGTCTCGCGGAAGGGTAAACAAATGAGAACTAAAACGGATCAACAGAAACATCCGATCTCACGCGTCGGCTTTGACCCGTGACGTAAGGGTGTTGTGGTGTGTGACGTTATTACGGCGCGGAGTCTGGTTTGTGAGTGTGGCGTGTTTGTAGATGTGTTTGTTGTGCCCTCTGGTGGTATGTTCATGGTTTTCGTTTGTTTGGTGTGTTGGGCTCAGTTTGATGTTGCTCAGTGGTGAGTGCTGCGTGCGTCTTTTTGAAGCGGAATTTGTATCAGTGAGTTAACGGTTTTGTGTGATGGTTAATGTAATGATGATTGCTGTACGTCAGGTGGGTTTGTTATTAAGTGTATTCGGTTGTGGTTTTTTGTTCAGGAATGGATATGAAATACCAGATTAATGGTTCTCGGTTGAGGGCTATGATGGGAGAGAGAGCTTTAGAGCTGATTAAATTTCTTCAGCTATTTGGCTTAATTGCCGAGGTCGTGAAGTGCGGTGTGTGCCATGAACCTATGAAATTGGTTAAAGTTCCGGCCTCTCGGACCAGGGACGGTTACATGTGGCGCTGTCGCAAAGATGACATATGGCGTTCCATACAGCGCGGTACCTGGTTCGAGAAGTCTAGATTGGGCATGCGTGAGATTGTGCTTGTTACATATTATTTTTGTTATTGATCTCCACAGAGCTTTTGCGCGCATGAGACTGGTGCGAGTGAGAGGACTGTTTTAGATTGGTATACCTTTTATCGTGAAGTGTGTTCGGAATTTATTAAGTACAGGGGTAAGTTGGGGGGCATGGGGTGGTTGTGGAGGTGGACGAGTCACAGTTTGGGAAAAGGAAGTATGGGAGAGGAAGTCTGGGGGCTGATGTTCCAGGGGGTGGGGGTTCCAAATGTGTTTTTAGAGTTGTGGAAGGGAGGTCGAAGGCTGAATTAGTGGGGTTAATTGAGGAATATATAGAGCCGGGGTTCATAATAGTTTCTGATGCTTTTTCTTCTCATAGGGGGTTGGGTGACAGAGGATTCAATCATTTAGTAGTGAACCATAGTTTAGAGTTTAAGAATTATGAGACAGGGGCATGTACTAATACAATAGAGGGGATGTGGGGGGCGGTTAAATCAGTTCTTGGGAGAGGGAAGAGGCGCTCTTCCAACCTTCAGTCTCATTTAAATGAGTACTGTTGGTGGAAGAGTGTCCCAGAGGGCTATTGTATTGTTCGAGTTTTCTTAAGGGCTGTGGGTAAAATGTATAGGCCGAAAGTGGTTAGTTAGGGTGGGCTGGGTAGGGGGGTGGCTGTGGTTCAGGGTGGGGTGGGTGGTTTATTTTGTTGTATAGTGTTTGTTAAGGTGGCTAAATTTGTTTATATTTAGTTTCCCCACACAAAAACCCCCAATTTCCCACGCTTGTCCCGTTAGAGTCATTAGCCTTTTTGTGAAACCTGTGTGTGTTTTTTTCTATGTATTTTCGTCTTTATGACACATATGCAACGATTTTATATCTGCCATATTGGAATTGTCGTTTATGGTCGTTTCCGCCATATTTGTGACGTCATGGGTCAAGGCCGATGGGTGGGATCGGGCGCTTCCGTATTTCCACTAAAACACCTCAAGGGATGGTGGGCGGATAACGCACCGCCTCCATATCGCATGACTGGTGGACACTCGTTTTCTGTGCTTCTGCTAAACCAGAACTGAATCAAATTCGTAAGGATTGTCGTTCACGTCTTGTGTGGGTCTTACTCTGCGGTCAGTATTTTCACTCATTTGAAAATTAGATAACGAAACAAGCACAACAGGAGTAAATCTCAGCGCACAAAACTTTTGGTCAAGTCCTATGTGCTGTTACTTGAAGTTTGCGCTGGCAGTACCGTGGACGAGGTAATAGAGGTCTTTATCGTTACCTAAAACAACCCGAGTTCACTCCTACTCCTTTCTTCCCTTGCACCTCCTTTCCAAACCAAAACTGTCGCATTCCAGTTGCCACGTAGCCATTTGTACAAGTTTAAACGATCTCCATGCAATTACCAGACACCTTTCGTGCCCGACTTATAACATCAATGCCAACTGCTGTTCATCTTTCGTCTTCTACCACATTTGACTATACAGCGCTACAACGATGCTTAAGTTGACTCAGCAGTTAGTGCACAAACCGATAATCCAAAGCATTGTACTTACGGAGTTCACTTTTGTTCGAATAAATATTGTTTAATGTCGCTACCGAAGTTTTCCGAATACGTTAGTAAAAATTATCTTAGGGAATACGAAGTGATCCATGGTACACTACAAGCACGACTTGGTCATAGCCTGGCCGTAAACAGTTCAGTACTACTTACATCAGATATACAAGTTAACGCAACGTTGTAACGACTGCTCCAATACTAGGCTTACCATATTCTACAGCTACAGCCCAGGACATATGTCGAAATTCTTCAATATGTTTAACAAAACTTACTTTATTCAGTTTCATTTTTCACGTAACACGTGTTGTTTTAAATTACATCAAAATTAACGACTTTGTATTCTTGTTCCAGGTTAGCAAACAACGAGAACATTGATATAGAAAGCGACAAAAGAGCAGACTTATTACTTCATCCACAGAAACAACAAACTGCTCCTGCTTTGCTGCTTAATGACCTACAGCAAGTGGGAGTTGTGACAAACAGTTCCGTCGGCGTCAGGACTTGCTGCAAGGTCGGCTAAAACAAAGTATACCTATCTGTAGAGCTACGTGAGGCTGTTCCAAGTACTATGTAGCTAAAATTTGGCAATACTTATCTTCGTTTAATAAGCTGCAAAATAGTGAGATCTGTGTTCACGCTGTACATCAGAGAAACTACGGGGGTAAGTAACGTACTGTCACACGTATTAAACGGTAGAATATCGTACATTAACCACACCCACTCGTTCGATTCTAAGTGTTTTCTGGCTTGCGTGGCCATTTCCTGCTTTCAGCATATTTCGACTGACATCCTCCTAAGGTTTCAGTTAGCAGAATATTCTCAAACTCTAGTGGTTAATGTTTCACCAATTAAGATTTTATTTTCTACCTGATAATACAGCATTGGCAATTTTCTTTATTGGCACGTAAGACGTACCAACTACCTCACCTGTGTTACAGTGTTTCTTTTAATTCGAACGCAAAGATATACGCAGCAGTGAATGAATCTCTCCATTCGTACAGAAAACCTGATACCAATAGCTGCGCGCTTACGGAAAATTATAATCTTAACATTACGGGAACGAAATTTTCGGTCAACCAACAAAGATTTCAACACGTGAAATGTCTCTCACCTCCGAACTATAATGAAGTTACCTATTTCTGTATGAGGTAAACGTTCACACCAAAATTAAATGCTGAAGTATTTACGGCGAGTAACTTACGTTTTAATATTTGCAAAGACATTTTGATTTCGACGGAACGAGAGAAGTTAACGTCCAAGCAGTGTATGAAACAACTAGCATGAAGCCAAAGTTCAAGCTGCTGTCAACGATATGTTTCTTTTCAACCGAAGGAAAACCTGCCTGCATGGAAGCACGACATAACTCAATTTTGTTTCACGAAAAATCCAAGAAATGGCTGTAAGCATCTTTTATTGCGAATACTTCGTAAAAACAATTCTACCTTATTCAGTTCTTTCAAGAAACTTCCATGCCGTACTAATATCTTTCTAGTTAGAACAATGAGCACACGTCGAAGCTGGGTGGCACCTGGAGAAAATTTTGCAGCGGACCCCATTTTCATTTTCAGTACTTTGTGTGCTCTAAGTGCGTAATACGCATTAGGATACTCTATCACCACCTATTACATGTTTCCTGAGTGTACGTTGTTTTCCTTTTTATGATGAAAGGTGCACCGAAACATGGCGTGGAACATTAGGCTCCACTAAAGATCAGTCTCAGCAACCTCCTTCGGCTTTATCTCTCAGCACATTATCCTTTAAACATAACCTGGACTTCGATCTGAGCTGCAGATCGATCTTTCTGATAACAATTTAAGGGAAGGAGCGTATCACTTTTGCAGTTCATACATTCACAAAATTTCAGAGGGAACAGTTGTCACTGAAACCACAAATTCACCTCTAGTAAAGACGCCACAAAATGGTCATCTGCTATCGCGAGCGTAAAGAATTTAGACCTCCTTGGCAGGGGGGGGGGGGTGAAAGATGGTTGGTTTCAGATACACCCACACCCCCCGCCCGTATTTCAGAGCTGGCTGCCTTGACCGTGTTCTGTACCTAGGGATCACCGAACCTTTGCGTTTGAGTTAAACCGTCGTAAACGCAAAAACTTTGCAGAATTCGCCCTTTTCTAGCTGCGGATTTCTTGAACGAGCCCTTCGTGTACCAAGAAAGTTTGACGATTTTACGTTACTTTTGAAGCAGACGGTTTTAGTGTGAGCTATATTTTGACATTAGGGGAAGTAACTACAAATGGACATTAAACATTTTTAACATCAACTCAGACAATCTACAGAAGTAAACAAGACAGTGTAAGGATTGGTTTAAAATGGAAGATAAATGGAAAGTTATGCTGAGCACCTGATAATTACATGATATTCCTGCAAGTGGATAGTGAGCAATTTTATGTTAACTCGCAGTCGCAATGAAAAACCACTGTAATTGTGCTCTAACGACATTCATTAACATAGCGCTACGTGGTTACATAGCCCATATCATTCGTGGAAGAAACTGAGAACTTCCATTTTTTTTTTCATTTCAGTTTACTCCCGCTAGTACTTTGTAAGCTAAATGTAGAATATTAATGTTCTTAACCTCGTCATGCGTAATACATGGCTGGGAAAGACGCAACACCGTTCCCATTTTAGTAAGAGACAGTGCTATTTTGTTCCTATAGTTTGGGAACTAACGATATAGTGACACTTACTTGAATGAAGATTTTTCACTAAACATGCAATGAAATCCACAGACGCTTCACAAACATCAAAACACACCGTAAACGTTCAATTGTTTCGCAAACGCACTAAACTTAGCAAATTGTTAGATAATGTATGAAAGGGGGGGGGGGTCGCTCACGCAGCCGCTGTTCAACCCCACCCCGCCTTAAACTGACGTTCTGGTCGCCACATAATAGCTTTTCGACCAAGTTCTCAACGTATTTCGCACCATTAGTTACTAGCATTTACGGGACACACTTCGCACCTGACATGTAACACTAATTGCGGTTCAACTTTGAAGCAAGTCTTCTACGTATTAAAAATTCTTCCACGCTTCAATACAGAGCGCAACTAGGATGCTAAGCTCCAACAGTTATTGCACAAACCGCCAGAAAAAATTAACGTCTGCTCAAAATTTGTTCAGCTACTAAATACATGGACGTAACTGACGTTACATCATTTTTCCGAATACATACGTGAGAAAGCTGTAAGGATATAATTAGAGTGATACAAATGTCGATTTACAAAGTACATCAACATCACGACTTAGCTTTCCCGTAGCCTCTCAAACAGGCCACATTTAGTAACAGCTGCGCCGTGCAGAACATCAGCAAAGCATGCTACGTACTTACCAAGGACTGCAGCATCGACCAGTAAACAGCAATGAGATACAGACCTAGAACATTCCGCTCGTCGGATACAGGCAACAGCTGCCTCCAAAGCTTTTGTCATCGTCTTTATTCCATTATTGACACGCAAGTGGTCAACGTGGCACTAAATAAAAAATAATTGCACCTAACGCCCGAACTCTCCGTCCACGACACGACGTACGCGCACATCACCGTAAGCTCTGATACTACGACTAGACCCACAGCAAATGACAGCGGTAAGCCACACGCCTAAACCACAGCAGTCACCGCTAGACGAGCTAATGGGGCGCAGCAGTATGGCAAATACCGCGTGTATCGACTCTAGCGCCGTCCGTACTAGCAATCGAAATCGAACACTTCTCGATGTCAGACAGTTCTCGCACTCTACATATCGGAAGCAAACTCTCTGGGCAGGCTTCCCAGTCAAGATTGCCCTCATCGGATTTACATTTTAATACGAAAAGCCTTGGTTTCTGGGACTGTGCAGCGTATTGAGTTTTGGCTGAGGTGTTCGGTGCATCCATTCGTTGGGGTATGATAAATAGTTTCAGTTAACATACAAAGGAAATTTAATCAACGCGATATTCCACTTACGTAAGGAAGAAAACAGTGTAGTGTCTGCTGTAATTCATCTGTCGTTACTGGCGGGTAAATGTGAGAGAAATATTTAAATTAATAAAAGAATGCTATGCGGGAGTATGAGTTTTCCCCGAAATGCGATGATACGATGTGGTTAGTAGCCTTACCCACGCATACTGAACCATTACAATTTTTTGTACCTTTGGGCCATCGCCGTTGTATTCTTTTGATACATCAGACTCTGGTGGTTAAAGAGTACCATTACTGTTTGAAGGCTCCTTGGGCGGAAAGTACTATTGTGACTTCCACGTAAGAAGGCAGCATTCGATCGCACTTCGTGAAACTTCATCTTAAGGTTCGACTTGTGGAGAATAATATTCTTAAAACGACACGACGCGTAAGCAATCCGTCGCTTTGACTTCAAATAATGTGAGCACAATTTCCTGATACATCTTCCTGATAAACATAAAATCATTAAATAAATTCAGTACGGCAATATTAACAGTTTCGCCAGAACAGCTGCAGACGCCGATATTTATGAACTATAATATTATTATTCCACAAACAAGATTTAAGACGGGGATTTCGACAACATACCTTTTAGTACAGCGAATGTCAAAACAGAAGTGAATCATAAACAAAGAAAGTCGCCGTTTCTTTCCAAGACCACTCGTTTCGTTAAAAAAATGAACGTAGTCTTTCCTACAGATGTTTCTGTGCTGTGGGAGGAACCACACTATACCTAGAACGAAAATCACGCTTAACAGTTATTACTCACCCACACTGCGCAAAACGTAGAACACAGAACGCTTTCTGTTGTCCCTGCAGCATTGTTAGTAAAATTGTAGCGGGCCCACACTGTTGCTTCCTAGCGGGAACCATGTAAAACTCGTGAGTTTGCTCTTTCCAACAGTACGTTGTTCAGGCACATATCTCAAATTACATAATATTTATGACTTTTTAAAAATTGGATGATTCTTTCTGATACACCCTGTACGATCGTTCACTGAGGAGCATTTGTCATTTCATGGTTAGCCAAAAGTTCCCTTACATGAAATTTAGAAATATTAATGAATCTTTATATGTTCATCATTTCCTCCTGCTCCAGAGCTATAAACATAAAAATCTGACGGTGTAACTGTAGTAAAACCTGTTTTTATCTTCACAGACTGTATATTTTCCCGCAATTCTCGTTTTGTTAGTTTGGTTCCGACGCAAGCTTTTTCTCTCTGAACCAACTGTTTTCCTGATATTAAAAAATTTATATGGATAGCGTTTCTCACATTTTGCGCTATAAGGACGTTTGGTGTGACGTCATAAGCGCGTGACTGCGTGTCAGATCGCTCTCTAAGTTTTTATATACTTTTAGGTTTCATACACATATTTTAACAGTTTTTGTGATAATATTTACTATATAAGTGACTTATTAGTGGCTTCTTCATTCACCTCTGCCTTTCTTGTGTTGTGACCTGATATTTGTGAGTGTTTCGTATCGAGCAACTTAAACTCTTACCTGTATTTACATTCCGCGCTGACCAGTTGCAGCTGTTCCGGTGCGTCCAAAGCTAAGTACTAATTAATTGTTTGTGTATAGTGGTTTATTTAAGAACTTTAGTAGTCTTCAACCGGTGTCTTTGGTGTTTTCTGGTGAAATAATTTCAGAAGAACTTTTTGGGAGCTGTTTTCAGTTTCGTTACTGTCTCATTAGACGTTTGATTTTCTTTCTGTGTTAGACTTTCGTTATGTGCTCATTTGTTGTTGATTAATACCGTTAGTAATAGTATTTACTTCCCTTGAAGAGTAAGTTTGTGATTATTGTAGTCAGTTTTTAACATCTTCTTATTGTAGTAGCGGAACTTAGATAAAGTAGTTTTCTTGTTTCAATAACTGTAAAATTTTAGCATGAGTGAGAAGTGTGGGCTTTGCCGTAGGTTCGTGAGTAGTAGATTGCGGTGTGAGACTTGTTCGAAGTCTTTTCACTAGGGGGAATCCAGTGGGGAAGCCAGTGGGCATTCTGGTGAGATCCTTTCCTGGAACTGAAGGTTATGTAGCAAGAGTAAGTTGATAGAGGAGCAGGAGCGTAAGATCTGTGCCCTTCAGGTGCAGTTGCAAAACGCACAGGAGGGGCTACATAGGATGAGGAGGGAGAAGGGGGTTGGAGAATGGGAGGTGGCTGTTGGCAAGAGATCTGCTAGGAGAAGGAGATTTTCAGATAGTTTTACTATTGGTGTTTGCAATAGATATGACCAACTGTCAGAGTCTAGTGGAGAGGAATCTCTAGTAGCTGTAGATGTAGGAAGTATGCAGCAGACTTCAGCAGTTACGGTGGCTAGGAAAGTTGCAAAGTCAAAGAGAAAGAAGAAGGTTCTGCTGTTAGGTAGTTCTCATGGCAGAGGTGTAGGCTAACAGTTGCAGGAAGTGTTGGGGAGTGAGTACCAGGTCACCAGCATTGTGAAGCCTAATGCAGGATTGGCTCAGGTGATTGTTAGCATAGGGGGATTATGTACGCATTTTACTAAAGAGGATCAGGTAGTGATTGTGGGTGGGGCTGGTAATAGTATCGATGGGGATGGAGAGTATGACATAAATGGTGACCTGGAAAAGATAGCCACTCAGACTGGGAACATGAATGTGCGTTTCGTGGAAGTGTTTCAGCGTCACGATCTGCCTCATCTTAATACAGCCGTCAGGCGTGATAACATGAGACTTCGGGGTGTGCTGATGACAGAAGGCATGGGTGACATATCTCTAACAAGGTCACCACTTTCGACAAAGCTTAGGTATCCGAGTAATGAGGAAATCTCTAAGTTCACTGAGTTTCTATATTATTACTTTTGTTTTTATAGTCGGTATGAGTTGGAATACAGTTTACATATGTGTTACATACGTGTTGGTACACCTTGAGAGTGGTAATCATGGCCTTTTTCTAAATTATTTTCATAAAGGTTTAGTGGTCCCGTCTAGATCAATATAACACATGAATAGACGAAGCTAAACAGAATCTATTTCACATAAGTAGTCGTGATATACAGGTATTTGACATGTATTCCAGGATTACAGTAGTACATTGTACATCGCCTTCCATAAATTTATATTGAGTACAGAAAAACCTTCTCACGTTCACAATATTTATATAACCAATTAAAAACAGGAATCTGATAATGGTAATCATCTCAGGAGGTATCCATCAGAAATTGTAATGCTTGTGCTGACTACCTTATAATCCTGTTTCTTATCTGTTTAAATTCATTGAGATATGGGTTCAAAATTATGGTACGTTTGCTTCCAACGTGTCCTTTCATCAGTGGCAGAGTTTTTAAATTAATAGTGGATGTCATCATTGTGGTTCAGCTGAAGATTTGCTTTCATGTAAAACGTAGTTCCATAGAACCTTCACATGGACACAAACAGTAAATTTTGAAGGAGTGTTAAGTATTCCCATCTATATAGATAACTTGTAGCACTTACTCCTTCAGTTTATTTTGAACAACATACTAGTTTCTCTTTTCTTGTAAATAATGGTTATTTTAGGAAGACAGGTATGACCTTAAGAGCCAGTTACATGGCACATGCTGTAACTATACCAGTAGCATTATGATTCTCTTGTTAGTAACAATAGTAAATCAATAATAAACCATGTTCCTCTTCACAGTGTGAGATATGTCATGTTCCCTATTATGATTGCTATCTGAGTGAATGTCCATCAAATTATTGCTATTTACTTTCTGTAACAATACGTTACAGAAAGTAACTACAAGTTGATCCACATTTTCGAAGAAGTATGTAGTTCAAAAATGGTTCAAATGGCTCTGGGCACTATGGGACTTAACATCTGTGGTCATCAGTCCCCTAGAACTTAGAACTACTTAAACCTAACTAGCCTAAGGACATCACACACATCCATGCCCGAGGCAGGATTCGAACCTGCGACCGTAGCAGTGGTGCAGTTCCGGACTGAGCGCCTAGAACCGCGAGACCACCGCGGCCGGCAGTATGTAGTTGATATGTACACTGTTTCAAAGGAACCACATGGTAAACAAAATGTCATTCTAGAATGGGACGTAATTGATGTCTGTAGATCATAAATTTTAAGTAACCACGTTGGTGTCGTCTGTAAGCATTAATTTAATTTCACACATACTTAACGCCTGCTGTGTGCAGATTGTTACCAGAAATTTGAAGCATAAGGGGACGCTAGGCTATACAAAAATGTAACTCCTTGTTCTGATGTCACAGAAACTTCCTGTGATGAGACAAGTTTTTAGCCGGTTAACTGATGAGTTACTGATTTTATAATTGCTAATAGCAGGCTGAACAGCACAAAGGCTTTAGTCAAATCACGCAAGCTATTTACAGAAGAACAATTTCTGTGTCAACGCTCTAAGGTATACACAAATACAAAGATAGGAATATTCCTCGGAAAGCCAAATTATTTTTATTCCTAATTGCAAAGAATTCAATACATTTGATTGTATGAATTAATTATTTTAATAATTTGAGGTTTTCCACATTTGTAACATCCAATTAGAGTTCCCTGGAATTTTGTGTAGGGCACCTTTTTCTAAAGAGTTCATATAATGGTGTATTTCGTTTTGATAAGACCAAAACTGTGGTGAAGTGTTGCATTAAAACATGAATGAAATCTATGTATTCCATCTAGTTCCCCAGAGTAGGTTTTCAGCTGTTTACATGATGTACTGCCACATCATGTGATGTATATTTCTGGAAGGCAGGATGGTTTGGTTGAGTTACCCAGTGGTTACAGACAGGTGACTCATAACTTTCATGTAAAATATTGGGAGTTAGTTGTTGTAGGATATACACTGCAAGTCTAATGTCAGTGACATTTGAGCATCTCATGTATCTGTTCAGTTTGTGTCATTTACCTTCTGCCTAGTCTGATGCACTGTCGCAACTTCCTCCCTGTGCCAACCTCTTACCTTCAGAGTAGAACTGGTTATCTCACGTTCCATGTTGAAAATTCGTACCAGGACGTAAAATCTTAGAAATATTTTCCTTATGTTTGGTTGTAGTAGACACCTTCGACGGAGGAAAGCCATCTTTCCCTCTGCATGTCTGCCTCTGAAATCCGCCTTACTTTGTCCTTCATCTGTAATTTTGCTTTCAAGGAAGCAAAATTCCTTCATCTATTTTGTAATCCCAGACTTTGAAGTTAAATTTAACGCTAATCTCGTTTCTGGTATTCCTCATTACGTTAATCGTTCATTTGTTCACACTAAGTACATATTTGCATTCATTTGACTCCCCATTCCACACAACAGACCTAATAATTCTTCCCGATCTTCACTGACAGTAATGTTTTCAGCGAATCTTCCCCATGGCACTTATAACCATGACTGTTAATCCTACTCCTACGTTTGTCTTTTATTTTATTACGGTTTCCTAAATGTACAGATTAGACAGTGGCGGAGAAACACCGTTTCATTAAGTTACACCCTCATTAAGCACATCTCTTTTCTCATAGTCTTCCGTTCTTATAGCTTCTTTTGTGTTCCTATATATATTATTGTATACCCAAATTTCCCAGTATTTCTAGTCATTTCACGCTGTAGAACGCTTTTCCTAGGTAGAAGAATTCTATACAAGTATCTAGATTCTTATTAACTCTTGAATACATTACGAAGTGGAATGCAGCACATGTGTTTTGGGTTCTGTCGTGTTTCCTATGCACTTACGCTACATCTGTTCTCCAGAACAGAGCTTTCTTTGTGGACCAAAGTCTCCTCCAGCCACTCACCCTCCCACTGATGCAAGACTCTCTTAAGCTCAACATCGAGGTGATAGCATACAGGAGGATGGCACACTGTAATACTTGAGAATCGAGACAATCCTCTTGGCGGCCAGATCTGTCCTTTCATTCTTCACAATTCCGATGTGTTTTTGTACCCAGCAAAAAGACACCTAAATCCCCAGTCGTTGTAGTTGGAGCAGGGACTAGCTTCCCTGCTGAGTACAAACGTCTCACAGGGTGAAGGGAACGTAGAAAATCGGATGACACAAGAAATTTATCACTGGAAGAACGTCTCACCTACTCCAATGACCGCAAGATCGCATAAAATTCTGCATAAAAGACAGTAAACGCTTAAGGCAGTCTGATCTTGAGGACAAGATCTGTCAAAAAAACGTAGCAACCAACAGGATCCCCCTGTAGCGATGCGTGCATAAAAACAGCTATATTGTTGTGGTGCCCAGGTAAAATGTCAGAAAATATCTCATTAAAAGCGGAAGCAGGAGTGTAATCTCTCTTGTAGCGCCCCAAATCTAAAATCACTCTGGGTCTCTCCAGTAACCATGGCAGCAGGCAGTTAAAACCCTCGATTTGGAGCAGTACTGGCTCCTCACTGAGGGACTCCAGCACATGTTGCACGTGGATCGCAAGTGGCATTGTGGCTCTTAAACGGTTGGAAATAAGTGGGATGAGCAACATTATAGAGTGTGGGTGAAGTTGGAGCTGTGAGGAACTTGCATGCCTGATGCAGTAGGTGGAGCTGCTGGTGACCCCCCCCCCCCCCCTCCCCAGCCTTTGCACATAGGCTGGGTATGGGACTTGTCCTATAGCGACCTGTGGCCAACTGGAGACCCTCAAGGTGGACAGTGTCAATTCAAATCAAAAGGCCTCGCCAATGCATGAACCATGCACCCATAGTCCAGCCATGAATGCATGAAAGCCGTATAAAACTTCAATGCTCAGATACACATTGCTGCGGCTCAATGCAAGTTCTTTAGCTGTCAGAATCTACATTCCTAAATCAATAGCTAGGGTCCGGGATCTCTCCCAGGAATGCTGGTCCCCATGTGCCACAATGCATCCCTTGTGCATCAGCTCTCATCTGTGACTAGATTTTAGCTCACTTTCCTGATGAAAACCTCCAATAGAATCTTCTGAACCTCAAAGATCCATTGCTAATCTCATGACTTCCTATCATTCGAGCTTCTGAGCAGGCTGCCACAGCAGCAGCTTTTATCGAAGACCCAATTCTTGTATTTGCCACATAACCCAAATTGGAAGAACATTGGTTGTAGCACAAGTCAGGGACAGTCCTCAATGCCATTTCCACAAGGTGAATTGTGTTACTAGCTGTTAGTGTGCCCACAAAGCTGAAATTTGCCACACCTCCACTTCTATGTCTGTGGACTGGTGACTGGGCGACACCAAGGAATATTCTTCCCAACCATATTTTACAAAAGCGGCGCTGGTACCTATATATACTCTTGCAGTCCACTCAGTTGCTGTCTATACAAGTCAAGTTGTAACGCAAGCCAGTCAACTTCCAGACTAACACTGGGTCATCAGCTACAGTAATCGACTGGGCTACACAAGCCATTAAGTCTCCTCCAGGCACCTCTTCACAACAGAGTTATGTAGTTTTAGTAAAAACACCATTTCTGTTACAGGACATACCTGTTAGAGGACTTTTCCATAGCAAACGCTACTGTGGCGTTACAGTAACTCCAGCTTGGATTCTGATGATTGTGGCCCCTCAGGTCTCTAACCTGTCCAGCATAGACTTATTCCATGCCTTGGGGCTTCAGTTCTGCGCCAATTCTGATGCAGTCCAAGCACTGGGCCTCTCCCTACACCACCTACATCTTGGTTAAATTAGGACCAGTGTTCTGCCAGTGAGCATCCTGGGGATCCAGTCGCATATATCCCTTACACCTGCTGCAGCTCCAAACTCCAAAATTATTTAAGGTCCGTAGCGTCGAGTTTGCATACCAGGATAAGCATCAACAGGACTTGCAACATCTTCAGGATGAGGGCGTCATCATCCCAGTAACACACAGCCAAAGGGCCCTTCCTATTTGACTGTGGAGAAACCATCAGGCGCTGGCTGCATTGGTGATGACTTCCAGGACACTGTGAATGCCTAATCTGTAGTCGTCAGATATACCACTCCCATGCTTCAGGAGACTGTTTACATCTCGCTGGGTCTATGGTATTTGCCAAAAATGACCTTCATTATGCTTATTTGCCCAAAATGATCTTCATGATGCGTATCTACACCTCACACTGCGTCACGGCTCCCAGGAGACTAAAATCATAAACATCATAGCCACTCCTTTTGGATTGCTCCAATATACATAGCTTCCGTTTGGCATCGCCAAAGTTACATCAATTTTTTGGAGGTACTATGTTGTTGGTGTGGTCTTCAGTCCTGAGACTGGTTTGATGCACTCTCCATGCTACTCTACCCTGTGCAAGCTTCTTCATCTCCCAGTACTTACTGCAACCTCCATCCTTCTGAATCTGCTTAGTGTATTCATCTGTTGGTCTCCCTCTACGATTTTTACCCTACACACTGCCCTCCAATGCTAAATTTATGATCCCCTGATGCCACAGAACTAGTCCTATCAACCGGTCCTTTCTTCTTGTCAAGTTGTGCCACAAACTTCTATTCTCCCCAATTCTATTCTATACTTCCTCATTAGTTATGTGATCTACCAATCTTCAGCATTCTTCTGTAGCACTACATTTCGAAAACTTCTGTTCTCTTCTTGTCCAAACTATTTATCGTCCATGTTTCAATTCCATACATGGCTACACTCCATACAAATACTTTCAGAAACGACTTCCTGACGCTTATATCGATACTCGATGTTAACAAATTTCTCTTCTTCACAAACGCTTTCCTAGTCATTGCCAGTCTACATTTTATATCCTCTCTACTGCGACCATCATCAGTTATTTTGCCCACCAAATAGCAAAATCCTTTACTACTTTAAGTGTCTCATTGCCTACTCTAATTCCCTCAGCATCACCCGACTTAATTCGACTACATTCCATTATCCTCGTTTTGCTTTTGTTGTTTTTCATCTTATATCCTCCTTTCAGGACACTATCCATTCTGTTCAACTGCTCTTCCAAATCCTTTGCTGTCTCTGACAGAATTACAATGTCATCGGTGAACCTCAAAGTTTCTATTTCTTCTCCATGGATTTTAATATCTACTTCGAATTTTTCTTTTGTTTCCTTTACTGCTTGCTCAATATACAGATTGAATAACATCGGGGAGAGGCTACAACCCTGTCTCACTCCCTTCCCACCAACTGATTCCCTTTCGTGCCCCTCAACTCTTATAACTGCCTTCTGGTTTCTGTACAAATTGTAAATAGCCTTTCACTCCCTGTATTTTACCCCTTCCACCTTTAGTATTTGATAGAGAGTATTCCAGTTAACATTGTCAAAAGGTTTCTCTAAGTCCACAAATGCAAGAAAAGTAGGTTTGCTTTTCTTCTAAGATAAGTCATGAGGTCAGTATTGCCTCATGTGTTCCAACATTTCTATGAAATCCAAACTCATCTTCCCCGAGGTCGGCTTCTACCAGTATTTCCATTCGCCTGTAAAGAATTCGTGTTAGTATTTTGCAGCTGTGACTTATTAAACTGATAGTTCGGTAATTTTCACATCTGTCAACAAGTGCATTCTTTGGGATTGGAATTACTATGTTCTTCTTTAAGTATGAGGGCATTTCGCCTGTCTCATACATCTTGCTCACCAGATGGCAGAGTTTTGTAAGGACTGGCTCTCCCAAGGCCGTCAATAGTTCTAATGGAATGTTGGCTACTCCTGGGGCCTTGTTTCGACTCAGGTCTTTCAGTGCTCTGTCAAACTCTTCACACAGTATCGTACCTCTCATTTCATCTTCATCTACGTCCTTTTCCATTTCCATAATATTGTCCTCAAGTACATCGCCCTTGTATAGACCCTCTATATAGTCCTTCCACCTTTCTGCTTTCCCTTCTTTGCCTAGAACTGGATTTCCATCTGAGCTCTTGATATTCATACAAGTGGCTCTCTTTTCTCCAAAGGTATCTTTAATTTTCCTGTAGGCAGTATCTATCTTACCCCTAGTGAGATAAGCCTCTACATCCTTACATTTGTCCTCTAGCCATCCCTGCTTAGCAATTTTGCACTTCCTGTCGATCTCATTTTTGAGACCTTTGTATTTCTTTCTGCCTGCTTCATTTACTGCATTTTTATATTTTCTCCTTTTATCAATTAAATTCAATATGTCTTCTGTTACCCAAGGATTTCTACCAGCCCTCGTCTTTTTACCTACTTGATTCTCTGCTGGCTTCACTACTTCGTCCCTCAGAGCTACCCATTCTTCTTCTACTGTATTTCTTTCCCCCATTCTCGTCAATCCTTCCCTTATGCCGTCCCTGAAGCTCTGGAAAACCTCTGGTTTAGTCGGTTTATCCAGGTCCCATCTCCTTAAATTCCCACCTTTTTGCAGTTTCTTCAGTTTCAATCTAGTTTATAACCTATGGATTGCGGTCAGAGTCCATATCTGCTCCTGGAAATGTCTTACAATTTAAAACCTGGTTCCTAAATCTCTGCCTTGCCATTTTATAACCTATCTAATACCTCCTAGTATCTCCCGGATGATTCCATGTATATAACCTTCTTTTATGATTCTTGAACCAAGTGTTAGCTATGATTAAGTTATGATCTGTGCAAAATTCTACCAGACAGCTTCCTCTTTCTTTTCTAATCCCCAATCCATATTCACCTACTATGTTTCCTTCTCTTCCTATTCTCGAATTCCAGTCACCCATGACTATTAAATATTCGTCTCCCTCCACTACCTGAATAATTTCTTTTATCTCATCATACTGTTCATCAATTTCTCCATCATCTGCAGAGCTAGTTGGCATATAAACTTGTACTACTGTGGTAGTCATGGGCTGCATGTCTATCTTGGCCACAATAAGGCTTTCACTACGCTGTTTGTTGTAGCTTACCTGCACTCCTATTTCTTTATTCATTATTAAACCTACTCCTGCATTACCCCTCTTTGATTTTGTATTTATAACCCTGTATTTACTTGACCAAAAGTCTTGATCCTCCTGCCACCGAACTTCACTAATTCCCACTATATCTAACTCTAACCTATCCATTTCCCTGTTTAAATTCTCTAATCTACCTGCCCATGTAAGGGATCTGACATTCCGCACACCGATCTGTAGAACGCCAATTTTCTTTCTTCTGATACCTACATCCTGTTGAGTAATCCCTGATCGGAGATCCAAATGGGGGACTATTTTACCAATGGAATATTTTACCCTAGAGGACGCCATCATCATTTAACCATACAGTGAAGCTGCATGCCGTCGGGCAAAATTACGGCTGTAGTTTCCCATTGCTTTAGCTGTTCACGGTACCAGCACAGCAAGGCCGTTTTGGTTAGTGTTACAAGGCCAGATCAGTCAGTCATCCAGACTGTGGCCTCTGCAAGTACTGAAAAGGCAGCTACACCTCTTCAGGAACCACACATTTGTCTGGCCTCTCAACAGATACCCCTCCATTGTGTTTGCACCTACGATATGGCCATCTGTATTGCTGTATTGCTGAGTCACGCAAGCCTCCCCACCAACAGCAAGGTCCATGGTTCACGGGGGGGGGGGGGGGGGGTGGCGATGAGTAACACTTAAAGGACGTCTCAGAGACCATGAGCTACCTTGACAATTTTCTGGTTGTAGGAAAGTATACTGCTGATGTTGCTCTTCTCCCCATTCACAGAAGCTTACCTTCGTTGTAAACTTGGCATATGTTATTTTTCCATCCACCAGATCGAATATTTAGGACACATATTCAGGCATATGGCTTACACCACATTGTGTGCCTACCATCCAAAAATTACTAGCCTCGTTAGATGCATTCCAGCCGAAGTCAGCCAAACTGTTATAGACCATTCATGCCCCATGCTTCAGCGATGCTGACACCACTCGCTCTGTAACAGAGTTCCCTGGAAGTGGCCATCCTAATGCAATAAGGTGTTCCAAAACCTGAAGAAGGGCCTCTTCGACCTACCTGTCTCATGGCATACAATCCAACGAAACCATTGGTATCAGTGGCCGATGCTGACTGGCAGACTTTTGTCCCATATTGAGAATGGCGTGGAGCGACCCACTGCATTTGTATCCAAGACACTTACAGCAGGATAGAGGAACTACATAGAAAAGGAGGCTTTGGTCATCATCTTTGGCAGCAAACGCTTCCCTGCCTGCATCTATAGCCACCGTTTCACACTCATGACATATCATAAGCCTCTAATGCGTCTCTTCAAGTATTCAGCAAGTTGCCACTGTGGGCCCCGTTTCTCTCAGGATATGCCTATTGTATCCAATATCACCCTAATGCCGCCCATGCCAATGCCGATATCCTATCGCGATTTCATGTTAGTCACAACCCAGAATTTCTTGAGGATCCAGAAGTCTGTTTTCATGAGGACAGTGAGACTGCCATCATCAAAAACCCATCTTCCAAGTGATGCACGCTTTGTGGGATATCACACAGTGACAGGCCATGTCCTCCAGGAGGATTTGCATTATACAACAGAAAGACAGCCTGCAGACAAAGTAATGTCTCATGTACCCAGACCTCCAAGCCTTCTGTAGCACGCAGCAAAAAAATGGTTCAAATGGCTCTGAGCACTATGGGACTTAACATCTTAGGTCATGAGTCCCCTAGAACTTAGAACTACTTAAACCTAACTAACCTAAAGACATCACACACATCCATGCCCGAGGCAGGAGTCGAACCTGCGACCGTAGCAGTCCCACAGTTCCGGACTGCAGCGCCTAGAACCGCACGGCCACCGCGGCCAGCACGCAGCAAAAGTCTTTATCCTTGCATCACATTGCGCTGATAAAGGTCGCGATGGGCCATGCTCAGGTCCTCATTCCCAGAACCCTATGGCATTGGGAAGTCATTTTGACTCTCCTAGCAATACATCCACTGGAAGGGTATGGAGACATTTTATGCGAGAATGGTGAAAAGGTGCCTCACATGTCAAAACAAGCAAGCTGTGCCCTCCTGTCAGTATTTTCCATGGCCTCCTATGGTGACTCATTGGTCCTGTCTTCAATTTGGACTTTGCTGGCCCATTCCTTGGATCTGTGTGGCGTCTGATTTTGATTGTGAGCAGTGGGTTCTGCTTTGTGTTTTTCATGCCATTCACAACCTCAGCGAAGACGATCCAGATTGTTGCATGGTTGTTCGCCCTTAAAGGCGTCACACAAGCCTTTGTCACTGACAATGGCCCCAATTATCATCAGCAGAATTCTGATTCTTGCTATTCAATTTAATTTCATCAGTCCACATGGTCATCCTCACAAATCACCATTTTCCCTAGAATCAGAACAGCCACATACCTTCTTGTATCAATGGATTGTGTAGGTTTTCTTTGCAGGATCCAGTGCAGCTGTGGACACCCTCCATTTATTCTCCATTTGATTTGGCAGGCAATGTTTGAATTCCAGTTGCTGCAAAGAGGCTGTTGCTGCTGGCATATGTATGATGTATGGGCCCATCATGGATCCAAACCACTAATGGGTGCCATAACTCCTTCTTGCACTCCAGATGCCTGTAATGCGACTCTCTTTGCGCCATCTACCATTTCCTCCAACCCAAGACCTCCTGTGGCCAGCCACAATTCGTCACTCTCTCATCCCATATGAATAGAAGTGGATCGTCCCCCTCCCCCCTTCCCCAGAATGGTGAATGCTCCAACACGGTCGAGGCCTCCAGGGCCTGCTGTGGCCTAGATGCACTTTTGGGGGAGAATGGCGGGCAGTGGCAACATGAATTATGGTTGTACCATGTATGCCACAGAATGTAACACTCATGCAGTCCATAGCAGCCACGCAAGATTTTCAGAAGGCGCACCAAGAACTACAGACCAATAGATATCTCGACAGGCAAAAGTAAGAGGTCGCTGGCCTTATCGCATACCGTGCCCGTATACGGTCACGAGTTAGAGTGGGACAGCACGGTTCTTCCTGGAGAATAACTATTTAAGGAAACCCAGGGATCACTGTGGACAGTTCCCATCGACGAGAGTTGGCCGATTCATGCTACTGTCTCTACGCTATCGATGACGACAATTTAGCGGCGAGAAGTAGGCTTCTGAGTTGGAAAACAGCTCTCACTGATTGTTGGTCATTTCAATGTTGAGTTCCGGCTCCAGGGATCTAGGTGGAGCCAAATCCACTGAATTGTATTTTGTTCGGAAACGCAGAGGAGGTATAGTCTGATTGTAATTATAAATTGTGACAGTTAATTTTCCTTTCAAACAGACAATAATGGAACTAAGAAATTTTTTTGCTTCAACTGGGATACTCAATAACGAAAAACAGATGGATTTTGCAGAAATTATGAGCTCCACAGTGAGAATAAACAGCTAAATGGTAGTTCTGTTGTATGAATGCATAAGGCCCACAGGAATTCCCCCACATAGATGCAGCACAGTCATAGGCCTGTCCTCAGAAACGTGCTTTATAATTGCACGAAAGTTACCAATGTACTTGTCATCTTGTTTATCAATTTCAGTAGGATCTAAGTCATTAAGGGGGCCTTAATGCAATCTCCTGACATCCACAGATAATCACCACATCGATGAGAGGGTCTAGCCCTTTTCTGTTTCCTTCCCACCTGCTCCATCAAGCCTTAGTTCTGGCGATGTTTCATATCTTTTGCCTTGTTCATCATCATGTGAACAAAATTTTGACAATGGATTAGAGTAGCTATATAGTAAGTACTGCACGCCTGGATGTTGAAATATTGAACCCACGCCCGGATTCCTGGGTTCGATTCCCGGCGGGGTCAGGGATTTTCTCTGCCTCGTGATGACTGGGTGTTGTGTGCTGTCCTTAGGTTAGTTAGGTTTAAGTAGTTCTAAGTTCTAGGGGACTTATGACCACAGCAGTTGAGTCCCATAGTGCTCAGAGCCATTAGAACCATTTTGAAATATTGAAGATCATGCTTCCACACCAGAAACCTGGAGTTTTCCAGGGCTGTAACATTTTGATTACTACCTTTACCAGACTCGTCATAGCGAAAAACAAACAGTACTTACAGAAGACACCGTCCTCTTTGGCAGAGTATACTAAATAAAGTTGAATGTACGATATTGGCAAATTTGCAAAGTGAGGGGAAATATATAAATTGCATTAGGCACAGAAAAGTTTTGGAATTGTTGTAGCTTCATGTGATAATCAATTTTTTTTTATACTTAGCGAACAAATACTTATCTCATAGTTACAGCCCGATCGTGTATTGTCTCCACGCAGCCAAACATAACCATTTCCAGCCAATGATCGGCTCAGTTGGACCAGAGGACCCAGTCCACTCCATGTAATCACAGTCCACACCAGTATGAAGCTAGCACCAGCTTGCGCTGTGTCTTGTTGACAACTTGCGCCATGACTTCGTCGGGGTCTGCACCATCCTCGAACTCTACAATCAGATCTTACCAACTTTAATCGGGACTCATCCAATCAGACCACCGTCTTCCAGTCGTCTAGGGTCCAACCAGTGGGATCACGAGCACAGGAGAAAGGCTGCAGGGGAAGTCCCGCCGTTATGCAAATGCACACACGTTGGCCACCTGCTGTGATAGCCCATTAACGTAATTTCGCTGCACTGTCCTAACGGATACGTTTATCGTACGTCTCACATTGACTTTTGCGGTTGTTTCGCGTAGTGTTCCTCGCCTCTTAGCACTGACAAACGCCGCTGCTCTCGGCCTCTAAATGAACGCCGCCGACCACTGCCTTGTTTGTGGTCAGAGGTACTCTTGACGCCGTGGATCTCCAAATGTTGAATTGTCTAACGATTTCCGAAATGGAATGTCCCATTTGTCTACCTCCTCCTCCTAATCAGCGTTCAAAGTTTATTAATCTCCGTCGTGCGGTTATAATCAAGCTGGAAACCTTTTCATGTGAATTACCTGAATACAATCGACAGCTCGGCCAATAAACTGCCGCTTCATACCTTTTGTAGGCTGGACTACCGCCATATGTGAAAGGGCATACCGCTATCTCATGATTTTGCCACCTCTGTGTGGCTGTAGCAGCTGGCATCTCTCGTAGTTTGATTCTCGAACTTGAAGCGTGGACTTCCTCTGGTATTTTTCTGATGATATATATATATGTCCATTTCACCTAAACAGATAATCAACAAACCCCTTCTAGCCAGCATTATTTTATTGATTCCGTTGTTTGTTATCTTATTAGTCCCTTTGACTTTTCACGGTGTGCCTTTAACAACACATTTCAAAAGTATTCCGTTTTTCAGTTCCTTACATCACAGAGTCCAGGTCACACATTTACAAGATGCAACACAACAAACGCGCTTTTGGAAGCATTTTACTGGCGTGTTAGCAGTCAGTTTTAGAGGCTAACATCTTTTTTCTATGTTTTGTTCGGATTCTTACTTTTTCCTCGCTTTTTACTCCTCCAGCGATTTTATTTCTTAAATCAGCAACAAAGTGTCGGAGTACGTGGCCATCCACGACAGGTACATGGACGCTGATTTGTCGCCGTTTTGTCACAAACCATTAGTAATACAGTTTCGTCATGACTTTGTCCACTTCATTGAAGGTGGAATCTAAGATGTGCTGGATCAAATGGTGTCGTTAAGGATATGTGGGTATTCACGTGACTTATTATTTTGACACAGGAAGAATGTCGTATTGTTGTACAGACTTGTGAAGAACAATATTTCTGTTAGGAGTACTATGTGGGTCATTTTTGACCCACAATGGATTTTCGAGGCCGTTACCCGCCTCTATAATCATCGCATGACGAATCGCTCCCGTGACTTTTCATCATTTATGGGGTTGTACAACTTACCAAAATTTCATCCCCCCTAGCTCACTCACCTAGAAGTATGAAAAATTTATCTGTTATACCAGTAGTACGATGTGGGTCATTTTTGACCCATACCTATTTAACGCACAGTTTGATATGAGGTAACACCGGTTTGCTGTCACTAAATATGATCTGGGCACGCCTCGACGTTATTCACGAGCTGTTAGAGTATATTATACTTTGGGCCAAAAAGAACATTAAATACGAAGTATTCGGTTGTCGAATGATACATTATGTCAGCGAGGCTTTCCGTTTTCTATGGACTGGCGACATGCAGAACTACGCGGAGTAACACTGCAAAACTACAGAATAACATGTGGCATATTATACTTCATTACTTTCATCATGGCAGCGACAGTATAACAGAGGTAGTGGCGGGGGACATACGTTGCCATGTGTAATTTTATTTATGTTCGAAACAGGCTTATGTGTCTTGAAACTATTTTATTGGTCTTGACACAGCTGCTGGTCTAAGACATTATTCATTTATTTGTGTGTATGAGTTTTGAAGACGGCTATATTATTATAGCAGAAACCTTGGTCTAGATTTAAAATAAACAAAATTTTGAGCAACTGTGGGCTGTTTTTCATTCGAGACAACATATTATACAGTGCAGAATCCCAACGCCCCTCCTACACTACTGTCTGGAGCACTGCTCTCTTACACTACAGCAGATGTCAGTCGCATCGCCCTTATGGAACGTCACGACTGACAGCTTCTTCACCTCCATTAAACAGGCAGATGAGCGCTGAAGTGGAGACGACACACTGTATGCAACTCACTCACAAGTCAGGCGACCATCTCCTCACAGATTACGATGGGAAATGGTAAAAGATATCCGTATCCTGCGTAACATGCATGCTGGATGTCAGAAGACTGAGAATATTGAGAAGTAACTTCCAGAAACAGTGAAGTTTTATAATGACACTAAGGATGGAGTAGATGTTTTTGACCAAATCGCTAGATACTACAGTCTCCGAGTTGTTACCCAACGATGCCCTGTAAGTGTCTTTTCCTTGACCTCGCCATGATTAACGCTCGCACAATTTTTAAGTTACGTACCTCTAAGATTAGATTACATCAAGGTCAGACAGAGATTCCGAAATCAGATACTGGATTGTAAGGCGTACCTAGGAGCAGGTATAGGCTGAAATTCAAGACATTAGTCAGGAAGAATCAATACGCAAAGACGTGGGATACGGAAGTACTAAGGAATGACGAGTTACGTTTGAAGTTCTCTAACGATATAGATACAGCAATAAGGAATAGCGCAGTAGGCAGTACAGTTGAAGAGGAATGGACATCTCTAAAAAGGGCCATCATAGAAGTTGGGAAGGAAAACATAGGTACAAAGAAGGTACCTGCGAGGAAACCATGGGTAACTGAAGATATACTTCAGCTGATTGATGAAAGGAGGAAGTACAAACATGTTCCAGGAAAATCAGGAACACAGAAATACAAGTAGCTGCGGAATGAAATAAATAGGAATTGCAGGGAAGCTAAGACGAAATGGCTGCAGGAAAAATGTGAAGACATCGAAAAAGATATGATTGTCGGAAGGACAGACTCAGCATACAGGAAAGTCAAAACAACCTTTGGTGACATTAAAAGCAACGGTGGTAACATTAAGAGTGCAACGGGAATTCCACTGTTAAATGCAGAGGAGAGAGCACATAGGTGGAAAGAATACATAGAGAGCCTCTATGAGGGTGAAGATTTGTCTGACGTGATAGAAGAAGAAACAGGAGTCGATTTAGAAGAGATAGGTGATCCAGTATTAGAATCGGAATTTAAAAGAGCTTCGGAGGACTTACAGTCAAATAAGGCAGAAGGGATAGATAACATTCCATCAGAATTTCTAAAATCATTGGGGGAAGTGGCAACAAAACGACTATTCACGTTGGTGTGTAGAATATATGAGTCTGGCGATATACCATCTGACTTTCGGAAAAGCATCATCCACACAATTCCGAAGACGGCAAGAGCTGACAAGTGCGAAAATTATCGCACAATCAGCTTAACAGCTCATGCATCGAAGCTGCTTACAAGAATAATATACAGAAGAATGGAAAAGAAAATGGAGAATGCGCTAGGTGACGATCAGTTTGGCTTTAGGAAAAGTAAAGGGACGAGAGAGGCAATTCTGACGTTACGGCTAATAATGGAAGCAAGGCTAAAGAAAAATCAAGACACTTTCATAGGATTTGTCGACCTGGAAAAAGCGTTCGACAATATAAAATGGTGCAAGCTGTTCGAGATTCTGCGAAAAGTAGGGGTAAGCTATAGGGAGAGACGGGTCATATACAATATGTACAACAACCAAGAGGGAATAATAAGAGTGGACGAGCAAGAACGAAGCGCTCGTATTAAGAAGGGTGTAAGACAAGGCTGTAGCCTTTCGCCCCTACTATTCAATCTGTACATCGAGGAAGCAATGATGGAAATAAAAGAAAGGTTCAGGAGTGGAATTAAAATACAAGGTGAAACGATATCAATGATACTGTTCGCTGATGACATTGCTGTCCTGAGTGAAAGTGAAGAAGAATTAAATGATCTGCTGAACGGAATGAACAGTCTAATGAGTACACAGTATGGTTTGAGAGTAAATCGGAGAAAGACGAAGGTAATGAGAAGTAGTAGAAATGAGAACAGCGAGAAACTTAACCTCAGAACTGATGGTCACGAAGTCAACGAAGTTCAGGAATTCTGCTACCTAGGCAGTAAAATAACCAATGACGGACAGAGCAAGGAGAACATCAAAAGCAGACTCGCTATGGCAAAAAAGGCATTTCTGGCCAAGAGAATTCTACTAATATTAAATACCGTCTTTAATTTGAGGAAGAAATGTCTGAGGATGTACGTCTGCAGTACAGCATTGTATGGTAGTGAAACATAGACTGTGGAAAAACCGGAACAGAATAGAATCGAAGCATTTGAGATGTGGTGCTATAGACGAATGTTGAAAATTAGGTGGACTGATAAGGTAAGGAATGAGGAGGTTCTACGCAGAATCGGAGAGGAAAGGAATATGTGGAAAAACTGATAAGGAGAAGGGACAGGATGATAGGACATCTGCTAAGACATGAGGGAATGACTTCCATGGTACTCGAGGGAGCTGTAGAGGGCAAAAACTGTAGAGGAAGACAGAGATTGGAATACGTCAAGCAAATAATTGAGGATGTAGGTTGCAAGTGCTTCTCTGAGATGAAGAGTTTAGCACAGGAAAGGTATTCGTGGCGGGCCGCATCAAACCAGTCAGCAGACTAATGACCAAAAAAAAAAAAAAAAAAAAAACCTCTAAGAAGATTTCACGGCGGGACCTTATCCTCAGAGTAGCAGATGACCTCGCTGCCTCTTACACACTTCAGACAAAACTCAGTCTCCCCTTACAGGCACTCCATACTGGCATTGGCCAATACGGAGTTCGAAGGTCTTCTCAAATTCAGGTTTCCTGCAGACAACAAAACTACAAAGGGAAATAAAACGTCAAGTGCAACAAGTATGTGTGCAAAAGATGCCGAACAAAAACTGTTGTCGGCTTTCTGAATCTCAGAGTAGGCAATTCTGTCACGTCCTTTTTCTTAAATATACTTAAATATTTATAATTATAGGCTGAAGTAATTTGTTCTTATGTTTTATTTCCTTCATTGCAATAACTACAAAAAATGCAGAGCATTTTAGTCACCTACTGCTTTTTAGAATGTTTCACTAATATTTGGTGCTTATCTTATTTTTCTATAAAAGGAAAAATACTATTGATACTCACATAAACAATATGTTTTGATTCAGTTTCAATCTTTTTATAAAGAAAAACATTACAACAATCCTTTACCAAATTTACGAAATATTGTGGAATTTCTTCTGTAACATTTAAAATAAAAAAAATGTTTACTTAGAGAAAATTCATATTTGACCGTGTACTATTCATTTTAGAGACGTATTGTCAACATGAAGACATTCATAATACCACCCAGATACGAACAAAATGGTGGTTTTCTACTGCGGGTAAAAATGACCCACATGGTATTACCAGGGGTATGGCGAAGTCTAGTTCATTTAGTGTTAGGAAGTGATGGTTGACGCAGATCCACTTGTGGCTCAAGCATGTTCTCACATGGAGGGTGCTGTGCAAGGGGAAGGGTCTACTCAGTGACGCTGTGTTTCAGAATCGCCCACAGCAGGACAGGTCCAGGAGGGGAAAGAGGCTCCCACTGTGGACCTGGGCACCCTGCTGGACGCTGGAGACAGCGCCGTGGTGACTCTGGTGGCGGGCGACACCCGTCTGGCAGCCCACAGGGCCGTTCTGGCCGCCAGGAGTCCCGTGTTCGCCTCTATTTTCAGCCACGGCACGCTGGAGGCCACAGTCCCAGACGTGGGGGGCCAGTTGCTGCGCCACCTCGTGGCCTACATGTATACCCTGCAAGCCAAGCAGCTGGCCAAAATGGCCCCCCAGCTGCTGGTCGTGGCTGATAAGTACGGCTTGTCAGGCCTGAAGGCACAGTGCGAGCAGCAGTTGGCCTCACAGCTGTCTGTTGAGACTGCGGTGACCACAGCTGTGCTCGCTATTCGGAACTCCTGTAGCAGCCTTAAGAAGGCCGCCGCCGCCTTCATAGAGACTCATATTTTACACGTGATGGCCACGAAGGGCTGGGCAGATGCGCTACATTGTCAGCCTGAAGATCTGATTGAAGTGCTCAAGCTGCTGTCTGAGCCAGCAGCAGAAACCAGGTAAGCACAAGACAAGCTACATGCCTACGTTGTCCAGTCCTGTGTAGTTCTGTTTGTGTGCGTGTATTTCCAGCCCCTGAGTATCTTTACGTGTATGTGTGCTGCAAAATACACCATCACTGACAGACATTTTTTGATATCTCGCGATGCTTTCATTGATTTCTCATGTTAGATTAATGTTGTTGTTGTGGTCTTCAGTCCAAAGACTGGTTCGAAGGAGCTCTCCATGCTACTCTATCGTGTGCAGTACCTACTGCAACCAACATCCTTCTGAACCAGCTTAATATATTCATGTCTGGGTCTCCCTCTACAGTTTTTAACCCTCCCCCCCCACACTGCCCTGCAATACTGAATTAGTGATCCCTTGATGCCTCAGAATATGTCCAACCAACGGATCCCTTCCTTTAGTCAAGTGCTACAAATTCCTCTTCTCCCCAATTCTATTCAATATATCCTCATTAGTTATGTGATCTACCAATCTAATTTTCAGCATTCTTCTGTAGCACCACATTTCGAAAGCTTCTATTCTCTTCTTGTCCAAACTATTTATCGTCCATGTTTCACTTCCATACATGGCTACACTCCATACAAATACTTTCAGAAAAGGGTTCCTGACGCTTGAACCTATACTCGATGTTAACAAATATCTCGTCTTCAGAAACGCTATCCTTGCCACTGCTGGTCTACATTTTATATCCCCTCTACTTCGACTATCTTCAGTTACTTTGCTCCCCAAATAGCAAAACTCATCATCTACTTTAAGTTTGTCATTTCCTAATCTAATTCCCTCAGCATCACCTGATTTAATTCAACTATATTCCATTATCCGCCTTTTGCTTTTGTTGATCTCCATCTTATATCCTCCTTTCAAGACACTGTCCATTTCTTTCGCCGGCTGAAGTGGCCGTGCGGTTAAAGGCGCTGCAGTCTGGAACCGCAAGACCGCTACGGTCGCAGGTTCGAATCCTGCCTCGGGCATGGATGTTTGTGATGTCCTTGGGTTAGTTAGGTTTGACTAGTTCTAAGTTCTAGGGGACTAATGACCTCGGCAGTTGAGTCCCATAGTGCTCAGAGCCGTTTGAACCATTTTTCCATTTCTTTCAACTGCTCTTCCAGGTCCTTTGCTGTCTGTGACAGAATTGCAATGTTGTCGCCAAACCTCAGAGTCTTTATTTCATCTCCATGGATTTTAATTCCTACTCCTAATTTTTCTTTTTTTCCCTTTACTGCTTGCTCAATATATAGATTGAATAACATCAGGGATAGGCTACAGCTCTGTCTCAGTCCCTTCCCAAACACTGCTTCCCTGTCATGCCTGTCAATTGTTATAGCTGCCATCTGGTTTCTGTGCTAATTGTAAATAGCCTTCGCTCCCTGTATTTGACCCCTGCCACCTTCAAAATTAGAAAAAGAGTATTCCTCTCAACATTCTCAAAAGCTTTCTCTATGTCCCCAAATATTACAAACGTAGGTTTACCTACCGTTGATCTATCTTATAAGTCGTAGGGTCAGTATTGCCTCATGTCTTGCAACATTTCTATAGAATCCAAACTGGTCTTCCCGTGCTCACTTTCTACCATTTCCATTTGTCTGTAAAGAATTCGTGTTTAATATTATGCAGCCTTGACTTGTTAAACTGTAATATACACACCTGTTAGATTTAAAGAAGTACTAGATCCAACTGGGTTTATTACCGGATAGGTTAGCTTAAAAAAATCGTCTTAGAACTAAATTATTCGTTGATTTATAAGTGGTTTTAACATTATTTGCGGTCATTACTTGTACTGAACTGCATATGTGGAAGAGGCTTATAGGTTCTGGTGTAAAGTATCTGAATAAGTGGTAAATTTGCTGTGAAGACGGCAGGAGCCACATCAGTGGTGGACACAGTGATATGCTGCTCACAGCAGATGTACACCGGACACAACGATGTGTAGTGTTAGCAGCCAGGGCAGCGAGCCTACAGGCTTTATTCTGTTTGCTGTGCAATTCACCATAAATCTCTTTACTCAGTATTACATATATTGTTCTCTGCTGTATCTGCTGGTGTTCACAATGAGATACTTACAAGTGACATATGCTGCATAAAGGAAAGATGGCGTTGATCAACAAGCGTGTAGTCCGACATTAACACCAGGAACTCTGCAGCGCAGTTCAAAGAGATCAGAAAAGAATTTAAAACTTTCCATCTCTGATGTTGTCATGACATAAATATTAAACCTTGGAAAAAATAGGTGCTGTACAGAAAACGGTCAGACTGATCGCTATTTCCACATTACTACTGCAGCTTGATTTCTATGTTTCTCCTTCACTTTCTATGTTCATTTCTGAAATATACCTACGGTTACAGAACAAACTTTGTTTATTCTCCCCAAGTAGTACAGTGTTATAAGATACACGTCTTAAGATGTGTGCTAGGTTCCAAGAAGAAGGGTGCGGTGCTGAATCGAATCATGAAGAAGACTTCCATTGCAGGACGTGACACAAGTACGTCTGCAGGAAGCTGTAGGTACTTACTCCTCAAACAGCCTGCGGCCACTTCAGGAGACAGCAGACCAGTCTCTACAACTCAGAAAGATCCACAAAATGCGCAGATCCACACAACGCTTCCCATTTCCTTTCGCATTTTGTTCAGTTGTTCCAAAGGATATATGCTGTAATTTGGACATTCCCATTCTCTAGCACATTAGGAGAGGTGGTTTTATTAGTCAAAACGCTGTATGTCCTTCTTGGTGGAACATCTGTCAGTTGTCTAGCAACCTGCCGGCCTTGCTTGTACTTCTCTATGCTGTTTATAAAGGCTGCCCAAAGAACTTCACAGTGTTAGGACCTTCCCTAGCCCATACATTGCAGTTACAGATACATCTCCCACAATATGAGTATTCATAAGACCTTTTGTCTCATTATCATTTTTAAATGCTATATCACTTAACAAATGCACCATTAAATCCTAATGCCCAATAGTTTTCAATTTTATATATATATATATATATATATATATATATATATATATATATATATATATGTGTGTGTGTGTGTGTGTGTGTGTTCAGAAATTTCCTTTAGAGACTTATATGATTTGTAGAGGGGAGTGAGAACTGGAATCCATGTCCAGAAACATACCGTTTCCCTCCTACGAAGGTCTCAGTTCAGATGTTTAACTCATCCACTTCTGCTTGAGCAGCTGAGTTGGGTGTGATGCAGTACAGTTATTAGATAACAATTCGAAAGAAACACAGCGAAAGATCCCTTTATCAGCTAAGCCTCTTGTTTGTATTATCACTTAAATATTGTGTGTTCACATTACCTCAAAACAAAAAATCAACCTAGCATACTGTACATGCAGAAGGTAATGTTTAAGTTTTCATGAAAACAAATGTGCGGAACTGATAAATGGATGCTTCGTTATGTTTACTTTCGGACTGTTACCTAATGACTGTACTACATCATGCCTAATTCAATTCCTGAAGCAGAATTGCATGATTTAAACATGTGAACTCAAACTGTCGTAGAATGCATACAGTACGTTTCCAGACGGGGTTCCTGTACAAAATGTTACGTAATCTCTCCCCTTTAAAAGTCCTAGTAGTTTGTAAAGAGAATTTCCGATGTATGCTTCCATCACTGATAGAGTTTCCACTTATCAATCTGTATTTTCTCCTCACTTGTAGCAACCACAGTTTACTTTAGTCACATGTAATGACTAATAATGATTTAATGCGTCTTTACACAACATTACAGTGTCTCCTGTGTTATGTAACCCATGTCCCCTTAATTTAAATCCAACTCTTTCCTTCGTTCTACAGCAAATCTCCTTATCACAGTCTCATAGAACTGTATATATAGAATATAAGAATTAAACAGAATTTCTATTTTCATTCGAATAACAACTTCCGATTACATATCTTGCATAAGTGTATGTATAGAGTACTTTGCCTTTTTTTATCTTAATGCTCAATGTTCGCTAGTTTATTGAGAATGCTCGTTGGCCAATGTGAAACAAATATATTTACTTGCCTATTTTGGTGACAGTTAAACGTATTAAGGGAATAGCTGCTCAGTATCACACATTCTGTAACCCTTGCTTCTCTATATTTCCTTTGGTGCACAGTTCAGAATCTACTCTTCTGTAGTTTACCAACTGTGCATCCTACAGCCAAGTCGCTAACAGCTACCGATACTATCTGATGATAATGGTACAAGTTGTACATGTAAAGATTATTTCCATTTTTATTTCTGTGGGAATGTTGTTTTTATGTATTTAAACTACGCTGATGACTAGTTGTCATATCAGTTCTACCTAAATGTTGACCATAGCATGTATCTTTTATTTGTACTTTAATTTATTCAGCCTGTTGTTTGCTAAGCGATGCTTCTAGTGTGGGGGCTAAACCGATTAGCACAGGGGTACGTCCTTCGTCTCAGAGGACCCACTACTGATGTTGAAAGTGTGTGTTCTATTAGTTGTATCTGGACAAACTCTCAGCAGCATTGTCTGCAGTGGGCTGCCCTCTGTCCTCCGTGTGCACTGCGTGACCACACCCTGTGTCTCTGCACAGCACTCCAGCCACTGGAGACAGCGAGGTCACCCGGACCAGTCAGCTGCACATGGGCCACAAAAACTGCAGCAGGGCTCCTGTTCCAGCTGCAAAGCACACAGCTACCTGCCCCACTCCCACATTTGACGATGCTTCCGTCTCTTTCCTGCGGTGAGTACTGTCGCTATACATGCACGATTTCCACATTCACTATACCACTTATGAGGGCGTTAGCCAAGTGATCTTATCCAAACACAGAATTTCACTTTATTGTATTTTTCGATAAAATAGAAGTCATAACTGTCAAGAAACGGAATTTTATTTGTTAATTTTTGATGTTTGTGTAAGCATGTATCATAGTGTTTCTCGAGATATTTTTGTGGGAACAGAGTGTGAATTACAACCTGTTCAGACCACAATTGGTCCACTCATGCACTTATTTGACAAAGGTACCATAAACAACTTTTACTCTACAAATTTAGTGAATGAATAGGTGTGTCGGGTGAAAGCTATCATTTCAGTGGTGGTTTCCCATCTCCTAAAGTAAATTTGTATCAAACTAGTGTTACAGCTACATCTATGCATTGTAACTAAAATATTACTTTAATGCGAATAAATAATTATGTACAAGTTCGTTATGGTCGTCAAAAGGAAATGATGATGGGTCATTATGAAGGAAAAGATGTAAAAATAATATCCATCAGGAGAATAAGGTTATGGAATGTTGTTGAGTGAAGTTTAATTTTTATGTGATTTCCTGCACTTTTTCTTCAAATTAGTTTTTGACGTTTCAGTATTTAGTAAAAGTTGAAAACTTGCGCCATACTGGGTGTACAATACTTGTACATTTGGAACAAGCGGCCTTAACTAGTAGGTCATCCTATCAAACGACCTCACTTGGCTCAAACTTTCAGCTGTCAGTTTTATTTCCATGTTTGTTTTGCAGACACTCTAATTACGTTTCACGGGATGAGCCGGAATAGCACCATTGAATGAATGGCGTCTGTAAGAGACGGAGGTTCAGTCTGCCACGAGAGCTGAATATGAGGTCGTCTAGCAGTAGTTGTTGGAAATCATTTGTTGGAACATCAGCCTCAACGAAACTGGGAGTCACACGTGCATCGTGTTGCGAGGCAGCCTAGTAGTAAAGGCGACTGCTTGTGATGAGCGAGAAATATGTATTCGACATCCTGTATGGGACAAATTTTCGGTGGTCACTACATAATGGTCAAGATGGCTGGTCATGTTAATCAGGCAATCCTCCTGCACGTGTGGTCAGGTCGAGTCGTGTGTAGTGGCGTACGACGTCTTCTGTAAACAAATCCCTGCAATTGACAGTGTGTCACAGGTGTTGTGGGTACAGATCTTGACTCAGCATGTGGAAATTTCTGCGTAAATGGATCCTGATATCGACTTATATTTATGCAAATCGATTATCGATGGTAGCAGATAATGGTAGATGACTTTACGAAAAACTGTGAGTGCACATTGCATTACATTTGTTGCATATTTAAAGACCTGCCACCTGACATTTTAAAAAGCATGTCGTGCATTGTGCAATTTTACATATAATACTGCATTGTTCTACATCACTAGTAAAATTAGTTTTGAGCTATAAAAGGAGGGTAATAACAATGAATTACAAAGTAAATTAAATTAGTTGTAGGAAATAGAGTATTAATAAATGATAGTAATTAGAACAGAAAATAGAAACATGGGAAAGGATTGATCTCCAAATATTATTTTACTGTTAAAACAAAATATAACATATAAATTATGATTTGTGTGGTTGCCATTCCATGTGGGAGGGCCTTGGCAGAAACCTTACTAAATGAAATACGTCACAAGTGATTGCGAGTGTATTTGTTTATACTGTCTATGGAGTAGGGACACTAATTAGATCTTATCTAGGGCATACTATTGCACTATTTGTGTTGCCATGGCTAGATGTAGTTACCCATATACATGTCGTATGTGTGCTGTCATCTTGTATGTCTCTGAGCATGATGTTTTTATCTTTAAGCAATGTCATAGGCTGGAGTGGAACCACAGTACCTAAAGATTCGCCTCACCATATAGCATATTCCTTAGATGTAATGAGTGTCTCAGTTCTTCAATTAGTCGTTTTCCTTCCCATTTTTAACTGTTGCATTGAAAATGCATATCAGGTAAATTAAAAAAATCACATGCGATGCCTCCTTTCTTATAGTTATCTTTTTTTGTCTGTTTTAGGTATTGAACCTCTTATAATATGAGTCTTTGTCTGATGTTATTGCTGTGCTTGTGTCATTTTCTGTTCCCGCATCTACGTCAATGTCTGTGGTGTGTCTGAGTTTGTGTCCTCCCAAGGATCGTGTTGTTGTGGTTGTTATGTGCTTGTCTGAGATCTGCCTTATGAGTTTCCTCGTCTGTAGATTTCGTGCAGTATTCTTGAAACATTAACAGTTGCGTTGCTTAGAGCACACTATTTGTCTGGGTCTCGTAGCATTTCTTTGATGTCGTTATGCTCTGTTACAGATCTTATGTGTGTGAGGGTTTTGAATGTAATGTCACATGTTCAGGAGACCCATATGCCACACATGTGCGTGTAGTACTCTAGCTAAGGCCCACTCTGTTCAAGCGCAGTCGCAATGTGAACAACGGCACGGCTTGGATCCGTATGCTTCTGATGAAGCTGTACCTGTAAATTGTGGAAGAAGGCCTTTGTCGGTCATCTCCCAGTCCATTTTTCAGGTCTCAAGGTGGCTGTTATTTAATTGACTCATGTCTGCAGGACCATATAGTGATTTCATTGCTAATGCACTTACTATTAAAGTCAAAGACTATGTATTTTGCACGTGAACAATGCGTATACATGCCATCAATTAGCAACAATGACAGTATTCAACATGCTTTCTTAATATAATTAGGCGTACTAAAATAAGCTATTGTGTGACATACGAATTTCTTTATTATTCAAGGGGATATATGGGAGCGAAAGAAGAATTGTAAAGTTTATATTTTGGTACAAAGTCCATACGTGAATTTAAGGAAACACAACGCCTGCTCCACAGAGATTCCAGTACTTCGTGCTTTGGTGAACCAGGACAATCAGCCATGGGCATGCATAAACTGTAGATTCAATTTACATTTAAAAGCCGCGTACGCCATAGGTGGACAATACAATTCACACACAATGATACATAAGAAGACAGAACACTTATTCTGAAGTTATATCACGAACTGGTAACAGACAAGCATTTGCCAAATGTCGTGCATAAAATTAATGCAGGTGATGTAACACAAGAAGAGGTGCATGCTAACAGCCAACGAGAAGAAAGTATACAAAAAAATTATTAAAGAGACAGACCACAGCGGGAATCTGTAGAAATGCATAGTACCTCTCTGCTTGAGGTGACAAGCAAACATGCACACCGCAAAACATACGACATCGTTAAGCACAGTGTACATACTGTCGAGGAAAAAGTTTAAAATATATTGTATGTAGTATATTCAAAATTAGTGAATCTCAGTAAAGTACGTGACAGAAAAGGAATTATACCAATTTATAGAGTTACGAAAACCTGAGGGATGCAATCCTAATAAAATATCAAAAAGCGATGGGGGAACTACTGGAGAAGGAAATAAATGTTAGAACAGAACACAAAACAAACTACGACAGTATTTAAAAGACTGGTCGAGAATTGTGTTAGTAAGGATAACAAGAAGAGAGCAGAACGTGTGTCGAGAAAGACTTTTGTTATGCATGGTTCCAATAAGCACATCGATGTACAGGTAGAAGAAAGTTAAGACCTTCCTCACTGACGGCTGTGCGAACGCGTAAAACATCTTACATAAAAGATCACAAGTTATGAAAGACTAAGTGCCTACGAACGATAACCTCAGAAACGGAGAGGCTTCGAACGTGCCAGAGTCGTCGGCATCTAGAGAAAGTGGCTGGAGACCAGTGAAACCACGAGCGGACAGTGATGTGTTGAGCGCCCACATCTCATCTCAGAACACTGAGGTCAGAGTTTTGTACAGCAGGGTAGGTGGTGGTCCGGCGGCACAGTAGAATTCTGGTGCCGGCACAAGTGGTTCACAGCAAAAACCTGGCACACGTTGTTGAATGTGAATATGCATACTGCATGATCTGATACAAGTTTGCATGTGGACAGATTAAATCATCATTGTTGGATCTTGCCCACTCGTATCCTATAGGGTGCCTAATGGATGCTGCGTCCTCAGAATTCTACACAATAACTTAAGCATAAAACGTTAGTAGTTTTATTCCTATAAAGAAGATTGACAATACTTAACTTTAATGTAAAAAGGTGTCACAAGCGATGGGCGACATGCAATATAAACTAGTCTAGTGCAATATGCAATGTTCAGGCAAGTCTGTCTCTCAGTTTGTGGATCACAACTATCAGTTCTCGTAGCAGTCTCTGCTACGCCATGCTAATGCTGTCCACTAATGTCTGGCCGCGGCTGGCAGGAGCGTCGCCTATATTCATTTCTCGCAGGTGTCAATCCAGTCATGGTGCGGTCCTAATCAGTGGACCATTGGCCCATGTCGTTTCACTGCCTTCTCTGGTCTTGCGTTCTTCGTCTTCGTTAAAGGGGTCTTGTATTAAGTGCGACCATGGTGGGGGATGCATGAGTGTAGGCGCAACGACGGGCCGAAAGCTGTGGCTGCAGGGGACATCAAGCTTCCAGCCGTACCCCGCCATCCGGCCTGTGCCCGGGCAAAAATTGCCCCCCAGAAAACGACCATAAGAGTATGCGTCCACCTCCTGGTGTAGAACATATAGAAGGCGGCGACTGCTGTGTTGTGGGCGGATCCAGCTCTATAGGTGGGACGAGAGGGGACGGAGGAGGCGAAGGCTCCACCTCAATGGGGTCGTCCTGCAGTGTCTTGATGTGCTGTGGCCACTTTGCTATCTGGACCCGTGAATCAGGGGGAAGAGACACTCAAAAATCGTTGTGTACAGGACAGTGGCGAAGTTGATTTTGATGGCGGCACTGCAAAGCATCTGGAACTTAAAAAAGATACATGCAAGCGCCAAGTCGATGGACCATCCCATCCTTGTCGCCCACTGTTGGGTCTTGCCCACTCGCCTCGTATAGGTTGCTGCCTTCTCGGAATTCTATATAACAATTCAAGTTAATAACTTTAATAGTTTCACTTCGTTAAAGCAGATTGACAACGCATAATTTTAATGTACAAAGGTGTCGCAAACGATGAGGGACATGCAATATAAATCAGGATCTTGTGTAACATGCAGTGTTCAGGCAAGTCTGTCCCAAAATTTGTGGATCACAACTATCAGCTCTCGTAGCACTCTCTGCTATGCCATGCTAATTCTGTCCACAAATGTCCAGGCGAGGCTGTCAGGAGCGGCGCTTATATACACTTCTTGCAGGTATGATGCGGCCCTAATCAGTGCACCATTGGCCCATGTCGTTTCACTGCCTTCTCTGGTCTTGCGTTCTTTTTCTTCGTTCTGGCGCTCGTGGTTATGCCAGAACCGTCACTACCACTGTAGTGGCAGCAGGCTCATCGAGACTGGACAGTGGATCACTGGAAACGTATGTTCTAGTAGGATGAATCATGTTCTTTTGGTTACATTATGCTGATGGCCATGTCCAGTCATGCCATCGTCCAGGTGGACAGTTACCCAAAAGATGCACAGGTCCATATAGGCTGCACAGTGAGAGCCGGAGTATGTGGTGGGTGCTATCACCTGGGCTTACATGACATCTGTCACCGATGCCACCATGACAGCTGAGGATTACCTGTACACTAATGCGGATAACCTGTACATTTTCATGCTTTATGTCTTCCTCAACGACTATGACCCTGTCACGAAGACAGTATTCTGGTACAGTGACTGGAGGAGAATGATACTGAACACCTCTTGTCTCGTCCACATAATTTGCAGCGTGTGAACCTGATGGAAAACATCTAGCTCGCTATCAGACGTCACCTCCACGAATACAAAGCAGTAGTCCATAATTTTCGAGAGCACGGTGTTGTGTAAATGTAGAGAAAACACACACATAAATGTAATCAGAATTATGCACAGGAAGGCTAAATAACGGTGACAGTTACATTGAATCTGATTCTTTGGCATTACACATTGCACACTACAAGCAAAGCAAAGTAGGTGCCAACAGAACAGTTAGTGGCCGAGGACGGAACGCAACAGCAGGCATAGTAAGGAATTACACAACATGTCCCCACTGTCCTCTTTCATCCCCCTCACCATAGAGGATTTCTCTGCATCTACTATCCAGCGTGGTAGCCATCCATCTTGGGCAGCTGTCAGGTACCCTCTTGGTCCTTGCCCCCTAACAACGCAGGGATCGCACTGCTGATGTCTGAGCTGCAAACACCCCACATTTGCCAAGCAGTACATGCCCATCTTCTTGGGGAATCAGGACTCCTGGTCACAGCCATCGTGCCAGGTGGCCTTTGCTGTGGCTGGGTGGCGCCTGTGGAGAGACCCTCTGATCAGAGTGCGTGGCGTCAGGGCGCACGACCTACAATAAAGTGCACCAAGTCATCTCTTGTTGGTGACTGGCGCCAGCAATCTCTAAGAAGGGCAGGGTAAACTATAATGTTGACAGATATGATCCTGAATTGTTCTCCTCCGTAGTTACACCATGAGAGGAAGAAAGGAGTATGGAAAAGAGAGAACATTGTTCGCCAAGTTATTTAGTCTGCAGCAGAATAGATGAGCACTGCTTTCTGGCTATAAAGCCTCTATTTTCTTTATCAAGAACCTGGAGGACGAGTTTGACGAAGTGGCTGTATTATCGAAAATGAGAAATGCGGCAGTCCTAAATTAGACAGTATCCTGAGCCCAGCCCTGGGCGTTGCTCGCCTGTGACCTGCTCAGTCATATTCCTCTTCCTGTCATCCCCCATCAACATGGTCCCCCACAACATGGTCGAGGGGATTACTTTCCACCAGGACCTTCTCTTGCAATCTGACGACAAGCACCACACCAATTTAGAACAGTGGGGTGTTCACTTCATTCGGCATATCTATACGGGACTGAAAAACAATAGGGTTGCTACTGGTGCCTACATCTTGCCCTTTGAGGTTGGTTCATTTCCCAAAAAATCAAGGTGATGGTATATCGATGTGATGTAAAACCATACGTCCTACCCCCTATATGGTGCTTGAACTGCTGGTAATTTGGGCATATGTTTTCCCACAGCAATTCCAGCACCACATGTTGAGACTTGCAAACCGTTACAACATTCTCCTTTCAAGGCAACTATTTCTACCCGTAATGAAATGGCAAACTTTTGCATGGTAAGAAAACACACTCATAACCAACTAACTGTATAAAACACGTAAGCACGTTGAGTAAAAGCCTTAAAAGGTACTGAATAGAAAAAACACACAACAGTTCTTGCTGGCTATAAACAATATAAAATAATCCACTACGGCATACATTAACAACCTTGCTTGATTATAGCCATATATACATAAACACAAATTTACGTAAGTTAGAGCTTCCAGATGAGCAGGAATTCCTTATGCAATTGACTAGTTCTTACTACGAGGAAAAAGGAATTTTTTCTTCTTTCTTGGAGTACCTTTTACATGTGAGTCTAGTAATACCAGTTATGGTAGGCGAGAGAATGGATCACTCTTAGTGCCTTGCATTTTAAACAGTACAACCATTGGTGCCTTAGACTTTCACAGACATAGCAGAGGCTAACAGTCGAATAAACCCGTAGGTGGCCGGCCGCGGTGGCCGAGCGGTTCTAGCCGCTTCAGTCCAGAACCGCGCGACTGCTACAGTCCAGAACCGCGCGACTGCTACAGTCGCAGGTTTGAATCCTGCCTCGGGCATGGATGTGTGATGTCCTTAGGTTAGTTAGGTTTAAGTAGTTATATGTTCTAGGGGCCTGATGACCTCAGATGTTAAGTCTCATAGTGCTCAGAGCCATTTGAACCAAACCCGTAGGTAAGCTGGGAGAGGAAAGAAGCAATCCGAACCACAGATTTACTCTGACTCGCCTCCCTTCGGTCCTCAAAAGGGGACAAACGGACCTCCCTTTCTAATATTACCACCTTCCCGCAGGTGGGCAGACGAGAATGAATGGCGGGAAACCCCCAAAATATACGGTTCATATAATTAACGTGAATAAGTACATTGAATTCAATTAAACTTCAGAAAATCTGTAACAATCAATACTCAACGTCTGGTGCGTTACGACTCCCAGGCTGAACCAACGCAACACCTCTGCCGAGCCGCCCGCTGCCAGGCATTTCAACGGACGCAGGAAGGCGCGCCGATTTTCAGAACCTCCACGCCGGTCGACAGCATACGGCCGAACTGCAAATTAGGCCCCTCGCAGACCCACGCTCAGGAAGACTCCTTTCGCGACGAGCAGTTAATGCCGCATACCATGGAGCCGCTGTTCGTGTCGCTTACGCTGATGCCGCGGTCTGCGCGCTGTCCCTCTGGCACCGGCAGAGAAGTCGCTTCTTCATGCCGAAACTGCAAACTCTCCACAAGAGCCCATACAGCCAAATCATAAACCCACGCGAACAGCCCGCTTTTCCCCTTTCCCTCTAGAGGGAGACACCGAAGCCTTCAATTGCGACAACAGCACCAACGTCAGAGAAAGGAGGGCGACTGCTTCACGCTACGTGCTGTGGCGCGCTTTTCAAAGCTAACTTTACTATGGCTCACCAGTGGTTCCAACACCACCAGTCCCTAGCAGTTCCAGGTCTGAGGACGAGGTGGAGATCGTAGAATCCCTCAAGGTCCTAGATCTTGCTGACGCTTCAGATGCAACAGTCCTGGATACCAGCACTCATGGTGACACTGAGGCATAAACTGTCTCCTTGATCCCTTCATGCATTCCCAAATGACTGACTACCTATTGCTCCAGTGGAACTGCGGTGGTTTTTTGTCCCACCTCGCTGAATTATGACAACTTTTGAGCATTACATTTGCGTTTTGCATTGCTTTTCAGGAAACGTGGTTTCCTGTGATGTCGACCCCAGCCCTTTCTGCCTGACATGGGTACTACAAAAAATGTACTGACTGTGACAGACTGCAAGGTGGAGTCTGCATCTATCTATGTCTGTAGCGAACCTATGCCCTTTGAAACACTTTTAGGAGCTGTGAGGACAATGCAGGAAATTACCATCAGCAATATATACGTCCCTCCAGACGATGAAGTTTTGCACCATGTATTAGCTGCCCTAATTTCTCAAGTCCCACCCCCACCCCCACTTTTCCTACTTCTGGGTGATTTTAATGCCCCTAACTTTGTTTGGGGTGGAACCAAGATTGCTGCTGTGGTAAGGTTTTCAATTATCTACTAACTCACCTCAGTTTTTGCCTCCTCATTACAGGTGCCCCCATTCACTTTAGTGTGGCATATGACACATACTGAGCCGTTGATCCCTTGGTTTGCAGTCCTGGTCTGCTCCTTTATATCCACTGGAGATCTCACGACGAATTGTGTGGTAGTGACCACTTTCCACTCTTTCTGTCCCTACCCCAGCATCGCCTGGACACTTGCCCATATGGGCTCTTACCAAGGCTGAATGGGATGCTTTCAAGTGCACTACAACTGTAGAATCTCCTTTTTATAGGACCACCATTACTACCATTGTTGCCCAAGCTGAATCTTGAATCTCTAGTTCCTCAGGTTGCCCCAGTGGAAGTCAGTGCCTTGGTGGTCACTCAAAATCGCTGTGGCCATTAGAGACTAGGTGGGCCCTTAAACATTATAAGCACCATGGATTTCTAGAGCACGTCATTGCCTTCAAACAGCATCGTGTCCAGGTATGTCAGCTCATTGAATGATGGTAGTATTGGGGACGATACAACTCCACCATTGGCACAAGAACCTCTCCTTCCCAGGTCTGGACCAAGTTCAGATGCCTTTACGGATATGAGACTCGTGCAGGTATACATGGAATTTCGAGATGGAGCTGTATATGCCAATCCACACATAATTGGAGACTGTCTCGTGGATCATTATCTTCGCACCTCAGCATCTGAGAATTAAACAGTGGTGAAACGACAATTCCTATCTCGCACTCCACACCAATCCGAGACATATGGTGCTCCCTTCAGTGAGTGGGAATTGCTCAGTGCCCTTGCCAAGTCTCCTGACTCAACCCCTGGGGCAGACCACATCAATTCCCAAAAGCTTAAACGTCTGTCAGTGGATTATCAGTGCCACATCCTTGTCATCATCAATTGAATCCTGAGCGATGGCGACTCCCCATCGCAGTGCCAGGAGAGTATGATGATCCCAGTGCTAAAGCCTGGTAAGAACTTGCTAGATTTGGACTATTATCATCCTATCAGCCTCACCAACTTTCTGGGCAAGCTGCTTGAATGTATGGTGAGCTGGCCGTTGCGTTGGCTCCTCAAGTCTCAGCGTCTTCTGGCTCCCTCCCAGGGCGGTTTTTGGCGAGTTCGCTCTACCACTGACAACTTACTCTACCCGGAGACTGCGATCTGAATGGTCTTTTCCCGGCGTCAGCACCTCATTTCCACCTTTTTTGGTCTGACGAAAGCCTACAATATCACTTGGTGACACCACATCCTCTCTACTCTGCATGAGTGGTGTCTTTGGGGCCCGCTCCCGATTTTTATACGGAACTTTTTGTCGCTACGCATTTCAGAGCTCGAGCTGGTGCCTCACACTGTCCTCCTCACATCCAAGTGAATGGGGTCCCACACGGCTCTGTCCTGAGCGTTCCGATCTTTTTAATCATCGTTAATGCCTCAATATCTCCCCACCTATATGCTGATGATTTTTGTATTTCCCTTTGCTCCTCTTCTGTTGGTGTGGCTGAACGTCGACTGCTGGAAGTTATACAAAAGGTGCAGCAGTGGGTCCTCACTCACAGGTTTCAGTGTTCAGCTGCCAAGACTTGTCATGTCCTTCTGTTTTTGTTGTACTGCCATCTCCATCTGGTACTTTACCTTGATGACCAACTACTTAATGTAGTGGAGACATTCTGCTTTTTGGGACTGGTCTTTGATACTTGCTTAACTTGGCTTCCCCATCTTTGTCAGCTTAAGGAAATGTGCTGGCAACATGTTACTGTTATTCAGTGTCTGCACCACAACGAATGGGGTGCTGATCGCCCTACACTGCTGCAGCTGTGCAAAGCACTTTGCAGTCCCTTCTTTCCTATGGATGCCTGGTGTGTGGTTCTGCTTTGCCCTCAGCATTCCAGCTGCTGGACTCTATACACCACTGTGCGACAGGAGCTTCCCAAACCAGCGTCCTTGTAAAGGCTGGTGTTCCTCCATTGCGAATTAGGTGACAGTAGTTGCTTGCAAATTATACTTCCCATATTCATTATTCGCCTTACCATTCAAATTATGATCTCCTTTCCCCAATATGGCTAACCATCCCTGACAAGCCGGCCGCGGTGGTCTAGCGGTTCTGGCGCTGCAGTCCGGAACCGCGGGACTGCTACGGTCGCAGGTTCGAATCCTGCCTTGGGCATGGATGTGTGTGATGTCCTTAGGTTAGTTAGGTTTAAGTAGTTCTAAGTTCTAGGGGACTTATGGCCTAGATGTTGAGTCCCATAGTGCTCAGAGCCATTTGAACCATCCCTGACAACAGCAGCGCACATTGGGGATGCCAATTGCAATTTGTGTTTGCTTCTTGCTGATCTCGACACTTTCCTTCTATCACTTTTCTATGTACAAAATTGTTAAGGCTTTCGTGGCCACTTGTTGACAAACTGCCTATTGGCTTCTGTCTCGGGTTCTTCGGCCGACGTTCATCTAATGATTTTTCTGGAGTTTCGCCAACACGAGTGGCTGGCATTGTCAAAGCTTCACCCTCCATTGCCGGTGGTGAACTGGAGGCGAGCTCGCGGCCGCAGACTATATGTAAACACGGCGTAAAGACGATTTTCAAACCGACAAGGAAGTTCAAAGAGTGTCTTAGATCGGCGAAGGACAAAAGAGACCCACTTGCAATGTCGGGAATATACCGTATTCCACGCACATGCGGAAAAGTTTATGTCGGAATGACTGGACGATCAATTAACACCAGGATCAAAGAGCATAAGCGACATTGCAGGTTGGGGCAGGTGGAGAAATCGGCCGTGGCAGAGCATCCACTGAATGAGACCGACCACGTAATAAAATTCTCCGACACGCAAGTTATGGCTGTAGAGAAGCACCATCACACGCGCTTGTTCAGAGTAGCTGTAGAAATACAAAAGCACGCTAATAGTTTCAACAAGAAAGAGGAAAGCGTTAAGGTAAACGGATCCTGGCTGCCCATACTGCAGCGAACGACCGTCGCAGGTAGCAAGAGGAGAACCGCACCGGAAATGACCGCGGAGAAGCCCTCGGACGTTGGCGCGCCAGGTACATATAGTCTGCGGCCGCAAGCTCGGCCCCAGTTCACCACCGGCAATGGAGGGTGAAGCTTTGACAATGCCAACCACTCGTGCTGGTGAAACGTCAGAAAAATCATTAGATGAACGTCGGCCGAAGAACCCGAGACAGAAGCCAATAGGCAGTTTGTCAACAAGTGGCCACCAAAGCCTTAACAATTTTGTATTATGCCTCTACGGGGAGGAGATTTGCAGATTGTACCGACGCCTTGACCAACGACGGAAGAAGAAAGCGCGACTGGTGTCCTCTCTCGCCTTTCTGTCACGGTGCCGAGATGAATGTGCTACACCGAAGTTCTTGAGATGCAAGCGCCTATTCACCACCGCCCAAGCACATCGTATCTACGACGGAATGGAACGAGCTTTTCTTCGTGAGCGAATACATACAACACGGAGAGACTTGGCAAGAACGGATCGGGAACTTCTGAACATTTTCTATCAACTAAGTAGCAGAATGCATCGAGACGACTGGGACAAGATCGACAGCATCACTCACAGGAGCATGCAGAACGAACTCGAGCGCTGCAGCGAGCGGCAAAAGAAAAAGTTTGAAAGATGCCGGAAGCAGACCGACAAGGCGATTCCCGACATGTCACACACAGTGGTCAACCTCACTGAACGACAATTGACCGAAGTGGAATTGTCTGTTCTTCAAAAAGGAGGGAATTTCGCTATCATCCCGAGAACTATACTTATGGAGGACATGATTGCCAACACCGAAGCAGCCATTCGGACCCTTCCTTGTGAAAGGGCAGAGGAAATACGCACTGTAACAGCCAGGATACTGCGCCGAGCAAAACCACCAGCTTGCAACATGAAGAAAGAAGAGGTACAAGCCATTAAGAATCTCAACGCCGATAACAGTATATTGGTACTGCCTGCCGATAAGGGGAATGCGACCGTCGTAATGAAGACCGAAAATTATGAGCAAAAGATCCGAGATCTATTAGATCCGACGACGTACCGAAAACTAAGCGCAGATCCAACGCAGCGTATCACTCGGAATACGAATCGATTAATCAAGGCGTCTTCTCTGCCGGCGGACATACAGAGAAACCTGCGCAACACAGAAGCCCTACCGCCTCGGCTGTATGGATTACCCAAGATCCATAAGAACAACGTTCCACTGAGACCGATCGTTAGCGCTCCTGGCTCACCAACGTATAAACTGGCGAAACACTTGGCCTCTCTGCTCCAGCCACACGTGGGGAAGACCGACACATACATTAAGGACTCAGGACATTTCATTGAGAAGCTGAAGAAACTGAAACTTGCGCCAAACGACATCCTGGTCAGTTTTGATGTTGTTTCGTTATTTACGAAAGTGCCACTCAGTGACGCTCTGGATCACATCGGTTCCATGTTCCCGCAAGACATCAAAAAGCTGTTTCATGCATGTCCCATCACGAGCTATTTCACGTGGAATGGCGATTTCTACGAACAGCTGGAAGGTGTCGCCATGGGTAGTCCTCTCAGTCCAGTGGTGGCCAACTTCTTCATGGAACAATTCGAAGCACAGGCACTGGACTCGGCGACTTGCAAACCTAAGGTGTGGTACAGGTACGTCGATGATACTTTCGTGGTGTGGAAACCACTCGGTGAATTCCTAAGACACTTGAACAGCCTCCATGCCAACATAACATTTACCATGGAAGTAGAAAAGGACAAGAAACTGCCATTTCTAGATGTGCTGGTCACAAGGGACGGCGAAAACCTGGGACACAGCGTGTATCGGAAACCGACACACACGGACCGATACCTGTTCAATCTGTCAAACCACCACCCGAGCCAGAGAAGAGGCATGATTAGTACGCTCGTAACGAGAACAGGACGAATATGTGAACCTCAACACCTCAAACGAGAAATGCAACACCTGGAAACTGCTCTGCGGAGCAATGGGTACTCCACAAATTACATTAGCAGTGTAACAGAGCCAAACACTCGGCGAAGTAAGGAACCAGAAAAAGAAATGTCGGGCACGGCCTTTCTGCCATACATTCCCAGAGTGACGGACAGAATCGGCCGTATATTGCGCAAACACGGCGTAAAGACGATTTTCAAACCGACAAGGAAGATCAAAGAGTGTCTTAGATCGGCGAAGGAGAAAAGAGACCCACTTGCAATGTCGGGAATATACCGTATACCATGCACATGCGGAAAAGTTTATGTCGGAATGACTGGACGATCAATTAACACCAGGATCAAAGAGCATAAGCGACATTGCAGGTTGGGGCAGGTGGAGAAATCGACCATGGCAGAGCATGCACTGAATGAAACCGACCACGTAATAAAATTCGCCGACACGCAAGTTCTGGCTGTAGAGAAGCACAACCACACGCGCTTGTTTAGAGAAGCTGTAGAAATACAAAAACACGCTGATAGTTTCAACAAGAAAGAGGAAAGCCTTAAGGTAAACGGATCCTGGCTGCCCGTACTGCAGCGAACGACCGTCGCAGGTAGCAAGAGGAGAACCGCACCGGAAATGACCGCGGAGAAGCCCTGGGACGTTGGCGCGCCATGTACATATAGTCTGCGGCCGCGAGCTCGGCTCCAGTTCACCACCGGCAATGGAGGGTGAAGCTTTGACAATGCCAGCCACTCGTGCTGGCGAAACGTCAGAAAAATCACTTTTCTATGTGTTCACTTTGTGGTCCATACCACAGCCACTGGTTCGTCTGGACCTATCGCAAAGCCCAAAAGGCTCAGTTCTACCTGTGGCCTCCACTGGCAGTTTTTCTCTATTGTTGGTGAGTTTCAGGACTCAGAAACAGTCTACACAGATGGCTCAATGGCTCTTGTCGGCTTCACTTATGCTCACGTTGGAGATGCTGAACAGAGCTCCTAGCTGGACTGCGTCAGTGTTTTCACTGCACAGTTGGTAGCTATCTCTCGCACTCTTCAGCATATCCATTCCTGCACAGGTGAGTCCTTCGTCATCTCTAGTGACTCTTTAAGTAGCGTACAAGCTCTCTATCAGTGCTTCCCTCACCACCCTTTGCTGTTAACTATCCAGCAGTCTCTTTGTGCCCTCGGCGACAGCGGACATTCAGTGACCTACATTAGGACCCCAGGACATGCTGGGATCCTGGGCAGTGAACTTGCTGGCTGGCTGACCAAACATGCTACCAGTAAACCAACTCTGGAAATCTTCGCACTGGAGACTGATCTCCAGTTGGTCTTATGCTGTAAAGTTTTCAGGATCTGGGATGCTTAATGACACACGGTCAGTACACCAAATAAACTATGTGTTGTCAAGGAGAATACAAATCTGTGATAATCATCCATGCAAGCCACTCGCAGGGAGTCTGTTGTCCTTTGCTAACCCCACATCAGCCGCACCTGGCAGACACATAGACACCTCCTCCGTCGCTAGGACGTACCTCAGTGTTGCTGTAGGTCCCACTTGACTGTCGTCCTCATCTCACTGGACTGCCCTAGTTTAGTTGCTCTGCAGTGGACTTTTAACCTTCCCATCACACTGTTAACGGTGTTGGGAGTCAGTCTTACCAGTTGACATCGTTTTACGTTTTATTTGTGAGGGTAATTTTTATCACACAATCTAATGGTGAGCATCTGGCTTTTTCTATCTTTATTTTAACTCTTCCTCACTCTTTCTTTGCTGTTTTTTAGCCTTGGTGTTCGTATTTTCCCTGTCCAAGTTCGTCTAGCCTTGTCTTTAAGGCTGGAGGTTTTAGTGTGTTGCAGAGTGGCTCGCTCATCCTTTATTCCTGTTGTGATCACCCAGTCCTGGCCATCTGCTGCATTGTTCTGATACCATCCACTGTTTTTTCTTTTAGTTTACGTTTTCCACTTTTGTTAGCCTTTTTTGTTTTCTTCTTCAGTGTGGTTTCGAGTCAGTCTTTCACCTTTTACTTTCCCGAAATCGTTTTGGTAATGTTTTTAACCTGAGAACTGTTTGAATGTTGGGTAATGGACAGATGACAGCGTAGTTTGATCCCTTTACTCACCACACCAACCAACCAATTAAAACTGCTCTCATAAAGAATCGAACTCAATGCAGTTTTCGTAGTACTATAGCTAGGAACATGTCAGATCTATTGCCAGAATATACAGATATTTTATATCAGACCTCAGCTTGTAAATCACATCCAGCGAGAATGATAGTTGGGTTTGACAATGCATATGACTGAGTGAAAAACAATTTTTAATATGACTGTGAGCAAAATGCGATTTAACGGATGAGTGACTAACATGATATACAGTGTTATAATTAACGAGGCATCCACAGTCATCGTTAGTCAGCATCTTATGACACCACTATACGCAGATTAGTATGGGATGGCTGCTGCCAGCAACATCACATGCTTCTGATTTTAAATCACATCTCGTAATATGAGAAGGACTTCAGGTTTCCAAGATGAAGAAGATATGTAAGGAAAATGCTTATAAATAAGTTTGCAGTTCAACAGGAACTAAAATTTGCAGAAAACTGCACACGTTTGATCAGCGAGACCAGTAATTGACTACGAAACAGTTCCAGCTCATAAAACTAGCCTAAATATCATCTCCATAAATGCTTGCGGATCTTATGTATTTTCCCACAATTTACAATATGGTTTGAGTTAGTTAGGAACATAACCGTATGTCAGTGCTTCAGAGGCTAGACGGCTGTGACACAAAAATTACTTATAAGATACAAGTGGTAACTTTCATGAAAACTTATACCATTGGTAAAAGCATTTAGCAGTAGTATTTCCACTGTTCACAACATTTCCAAACAGAACACAGGCAGTGGTGTAATCCTTCATGTGTAATGACAGCTCCTTCAAGAACATCTTTAGTGTCACAATGCTACAGGACATGCAGATATTGGATCTCAAGCCACAGAACTGAACGTCGCGAAAACAAGAAATTACTGCTATGTCCAAATGCATTCTCATTCCATATGAAGCATCTAGCAGATACACTTCGATCAATGTAGATCTAATAAATCACAAGCTAGATTCTGTTTCCGAGTATTAGTTGGACACAGTTTTTTTTCAGGGAATACTCTAAATAATCCCTTGCTGACCACAAAACTCAGAGCCAGCAGGTAGGAGGTAATTTGTGATAATGTTACCATAACGGATAAATTATACAGTTTCCTATCCCTCCAAGTTTACTTTGCCTGCAATTCTGAATAGTAGACAAACGATGAATGGAGCTGCATGATGGAAAAAACATGTTCACCAACAGAGCAACTTACAAACACACGGAATTCAAGTGCATTCCTAAACCGAAATATACTGATCACCAATGCACTAAATCACTATTTTAAAGAAAAGAAATCCTATTAACTGTCTCTCAAAGTGAAAGATTAAAAAATCTGTTAAAGTCCTTGTTCATGCTAAGCAGGAAATCTAACTTGCGGTCGTGATGTGAAACAAAATTTGAACTTTCACTAATGTTCATTACATTACTTTGCAAATTCAACTTTTCTGAGTGGTTTTCCAGGGTATCATTTCACTTCAGTGCATGTTCATTGTTTTCAGTGTGATTGGCTTCTTCTTTCTTAGTGCATTAGATTAATTTCACTTCAATTATTGCTTATGGCACATACTGTCTCTCAAATGGTTCAAATGGCTCTGAGCACTATGGGACTTAACTTCTAAGGTCATCAGTTCCCTAGAACTTAGAACTACTTAGACCGATCTAACCTAAGGACATCACACATATCCATGCCCATGGCAGGAACGTAGCAGTCGCGCGGTTCCAGTCTGTAGCGCCTAGAACCGCTCGGCCACCCTGGCCGGGGGGCTCTCAAAACATCTTATTATAAGTGAATTACATTTTTATAGTAGATTTGTGTTCCTGCTACTTTCATGAGGTGAAACATTATTTTTCATCACTAGAGAGGAAAAATTGTGCGCCAAAATTATAAATGAAAAACACTGTTTTGAGAATCATTCGGCTAAAAGTCCGTTAAGTATAACAAATATTTTATAAAGTCATTCTTACATTTCAGAGTGAATCATAAGTTACCCCATTTCCTGTTAGTATTCTATGTACAGTAATCCATATGCAGAGAGCTAACTTTTGATTTATGGGAGCACAGTCAGTCCCATGGTTTGAGATCCTACATCTGCATGTACTGTAGCATTGTGACACTAAAGGCAGTCTTGAAGATGCTGTCATTACATAGATAGAGACACACCACTGGCTGTGTTCTGTTAGGAAATTTTTTGGGCAGTGGAAGGACTGCTGCTAAATACTGAAAGAATTGGGAGTGACTCATTATTACTAACAAAGTTTATATGTATGTAATATTTGTCAAAAATATGGGAGAAAATGCTAGGAAAGCTTATGGCGTGTAGTTTTCATTTTCATGCATGCAATTTTGGGCATGGTTTGCAGGTCTCCACCATATCCATTGTACATCAGTGCTAGAAACACCACTCAATAAATTGCCTGCTACACCACACCCCATCAGAGATCACTCATGTACAGAAGGTGGCTATCATTGGTTCACAGCTGAGGCACGCCCATGTTGGGTGGTACCACTACCAGCCCCAATAACCACACATATGAAAGGCAAAGACTCATCGCTCTGTATAAGTTGTGTGTGGCTGCTTCAGCAGCAGATTTAGAGTACAGATTAGCGGATCATTTTTTAACAGCGATAAACTTTGTGGCCCAGAAGCCCACATACGACTGATCTAACAGAATATAGACTTGCAGCATCTCGTCCACCCAGAAAATCTGTTGGATTGGAGGAGAGGGTATCATGCACTGGGTGTACTGATGAGGCAGCAAGCTGTAATTAAAGTGGGGATTCCATAAAATATTCAGTAGTAATGAGAAACCGTAGTAGATCAAGTGTCTTAAATTGTCACTGATTCTGGTCAGGTTATAAATGATTACCATTAAAGTACCAGTAATGATAGTTTAACGCCTGTTTGTGAAGCAGCTTCCACAGCTCCGTATTAAATTGCCCAAACAGCTCAGAGACTGGCTCTCATCTGTAGGAGTTTTTTGAATCTGGAGATGTGACTTTGACGTCTGTCAGTGATCTGTGCATTTAAAAAATAAGTAGCACTACTTCAAACATTCAGTGTCACACCGTGGGAACACCTTCACCAGACTACACACACACACACAAAACACACACGCACAAAAGACACACACACTCAAACATGTGTGCAAGGCAAACATAAATACACTGCCTTCACCGGGACCACACCAAGTGAAACACTGTGGGAGTCAAAAGGGCTTCAGAGCTGTTGGTTCCTGTACAGTCATTGAGGATTCACGTCTGTTTCTATCTATATAGAAAAGAACCATTATTATCTCATGCAGTTATCACTATAAAATGAGTTTTGAGTATGTCAGCTGTATGATTTTCAATAGAATCAGCAACATTTGCAAATCTGTCTGCCCAAAATATTTCTAGAAAAAGGAATTATATATTTTATCGATCAGCGGATATTGGATTCATTAATTTAATACGTCATTTACCATTACTTCTTAATTGACTTTAGTTTCAGAAAATGTTACTAAATTCTTCTCGTGAACACATGTCGCACAGTGTGTTGTATCAGCATGTAGGTATTTTCGTTTAGACCCATGCTAGCGAGATTGTCGCATCTAAATTACATACTGCAGCACTTTCCAGGAAACAAGATTTACTTTCCAACGGTTGTCATATCGAGACAAGTACATTAAACTTTAATTTACTCTCATGATCTCGCTGTCGCCTTAAGGCGCATCACGGCCAGAGGAATATAAGACGAAAGTTTCTCTTTCTCTCTATCTCTCTCTCTCTTTGTCTCCCTCTCTCTCTCTCTCTCTATCTCTCTCTCTCTTTCTCTATGTGTATGTTTCTGTGTGTGTGTGTGTGTGTGTGTGTGTGTGTGTTTGTTTGTTTGTTTGTTTGTGTTAGTTCTTGTGTGTATGTGCATCTGTCAATGAGTGTGATTGTGTGTAGGGGTAGAGGAGTCCAGTTTGGTATCATTGCTGTACCCTAAACGTCACTACTAAATGGTTTCCTGGTTAATAGTAGCTTTCTCTGTTTGACGAGTTTGTGTCAAGAAACTTGTTGATAATTGGGTTTGCTTTTGCTCCTGTAATAACAGAAACTTCTCTTTAAATAGCAGGAGACGTCATTAGCATTATGTGTCACATTTTCAAGTGTCAGAGAGGACTGCTGCACATAGAGACGTAGTTATGGCTGAACGAAGTGGAAGGCAACAACTTCTATAATGACTGAATTCTAAGGTCAAAAAACTAACGATCACGAATTAAAGTGACAAAATGTGATAACTTTGTATCTTGAGAGTTGGAGTGTAGGAATTTTTTGTGGAGAGTGCATGAAGAATTTGAGAGAATGACGTAAATGTGCATCTGTACGTTAATATAAAACAACTTTCTCAGTGTTCTGTATTACAGATGGGAGATTTATCAGTTGTCAGAGAGATGAGTTTTAGAATTGGTTACAGTTGTACCACTCCGATACGCTTCTTCATCAGAAGTGTGTGTCTGAAGGAAAGTATGAGAGTTTCTGTGTTTTGTGTAGGGCCCTCTCTGCAGCGGAGAAAGGCAAGAGGCTGATCAAGGCAGCTAACGATGGGACAGTGCAAGAGCTGCAAATGCTGCTGGCAGCTGGGGCTGATGTGGGTGCGACGGATGGGAACAAGAACACTGCACTGCACTGGGCAGCCTGGGAGGGTCACGTGGAAGCGGCGAGCTGTCTGGTGGGGGCTGGCGCGGAGGTGGGCGCCGGGAACTGGGTCCAGAACACGCCGCTGCACTGGGCTGCATGGGGCGGCCGGCCGGCCGTGGTGCGGCTGCTGGCGGCGGCCTCTGCAGACCCCAATGCCAGGAACGTGGACGGGGACACGCCGCTGCACTTCGCGGCTGAGCATGGCCGCACAGAGGAGGCGACTGCACTACTCGATGCAGGGGCTGACAGCGGAGCCAGGAATCACAAGGGGAAAACCCCAGTGGACCGCGCCAGGCAGTTCAACCACCAACACTGGATAGACAGGATAACACGACACTAGCACTACAATACACACCTCTGAAGTAAATAGAACACTGCTCTAGTAAAATCACAACAGTAGCGACAATGTGAGATTCATATACACTAATGTGTGTAGCAAGAAGCGAGTTTCCTTCCATGAAAACTCAACAATAATCGAAACGTATATCATTAATAATAAACATGTTTTTAACTAAATTCATTATTGTAAAGTAATTGGTAAAAATATGCTATTACACATAACACCACAGCCAGTGTGGCAGTAAGGCGCTGTACTGTTGCGGTAAGTTGCTGGCTACAGTAACAATAAATCTTCAATTTAATCAACAACAATTTATTTATTCAGCCAACTGCACAATTTGCAAACACTGCCAGTGAGTGTCCGTCAAGTATGACTTTAAGTAAACAGTTATGATGAAAGTCCAAAGACAGTCGTCTGAACAGAAAAAGAGCACGTTGTATTGAGAAGGAACATCAGTCATCCCCAAGGAAACCCCAGAGGCTTAGTTTGTGTCTCAGAATAATGTAATACAGTATCACAGTAGCTGTGGAAAAAATAACAATGATTACTCAAACCATTCTTCTTACAATACCATAAAGATATTACAGCGCTTCTTAAAAACATCAAGAATTTTCTTACTTGCCAAGGACAAGCATTTACAAGAGAAACACACTCACTAATTATGTCCATGTCTTGCGGAGATGCAAATGTGTTCACAATGCAACAATTTCCAAAACTTATGATAAGGCATACGCCCACAGAAATTTTCATTGAAGGAGTCCACATACATGAAAATAAATCATCTTTGGTAAAACAGTTACTGACTGGTTCTTCCGTGTAGTATGCTGCACAAAGTGGAAACCGTAAGATCACGACAACTTAAAGAAATAAAAGGTAAAACATTATTAATCTGGCCTTAAGAGTCAATGTAACAATCTATCAAACAATGCTCAGAGCTGTATCTCATCTAGAGTAATTTAAGATTATGTTTACATGTTATTCTAAGCCAATTACATACATGAAAAACAGTTTTGCATCACCCCAGTTCCCAGAACTCCTGAAAATAGATGTTGACTTTGGCTACTGTATCACGGAAACAGTCTATTTTACTGTTCAGAGTTGTCTATACCCACCCAAAGATGTAAATAACCATGTATGAGCAGCGCCTATTAGACGGAGGGAGTCCGACAGCTGATCAGTTCCAGTCATTCCACCAAGAAGGAGGTGCATGGCTAGTGTTGTCTGTAGTTCAACCCTGCCTAGACGGTCAGTACTACGGTCTGATTGCGTTCGCATTGTTTGTGTCAGGAAGGGCTCTCAAGAAGGGAAGTGTCCAGGCGTCTCAGAGTGAATCAAAGTGATGTTGTTCAGACATGGAGGAGATAAAGAGTGAGAGGAACTGTCGATGACATCCCTCGCTCAGGCTGCCCAAGGGCCAGTAATGCAGTGGATGATCGCTTCCCACGGATTATGGCTCGGAGTAACCCTGACAGCAACGCCACCATGTTGCATAATGCTTTTTGTGCAGCCACAGGACCTCGTGTTACAACATAAACTGTGTGGAATAGACTGCATGATGCACAACCTCACTCCAGATGTCGATGGTGAGGTCCATCTTTGCAACCACAACACCATGCAGTGTGGTACAGGTGGGCCCAACAATATGTGAATGCATCCCTCAGGACCTTCAGTCAGACAACTGTCAGAGATGTGTTTGGAGGTGACCCAGTCAGGATGAACGCATTAGATACACTGCCCAGCGAGTGCAGCAAGATGGAAGTTCCCTGCTCTTTTGGGGTGGCATTATGTGGGGCCGAAGTACGCCACTGGTGGTCATGGAAGGGGCCATTATGGCAGCACGATACGTGAATTCCATCCTCCGAACAATAGTGCAACTATATTGGCAGCATATTAGCGAGGCATTCGTCTTCATGGACCATAATTTGCGCTCCCATCGTGCACATCTTGTAACGATTTCCTTCAGCATAACGACATCGCTTGACTAGAGTGGCCAGCATGTTCTCCAGATATGAACCCAATCGCTCATGCCTGGGATAGGTAGTGCGGTTTATGGACGACGTGACCCTTGAACCACTCTGAGGCATCTACGCCGAATCGCCATTGAGGAGTGGGACAATCTGGAGCAACAGTGCCTTGATGAACTTGTGGGTAGTGTGCCATGAAGAATACAGGCACGCATCAATGCAAGAGGACCTGCTACTGGGTATGAGAGGTACCGGTGTGTACAGCAATCTGGATCACCATCTCTGAACGTCTCGCTCTATGGTGGTTCAACATGCAGCGTGTGGTTTTTATGGGCAATAAAAAGGGAGGAAATGATGTTTATGTTGAGCTCTATTCCAGATTCTGTACATATTGCGAAACTCTCCGAACCGAGTTGATGCAAAACTTTTCTTGATGTGTGCGTTTTAGCTGGTCAAGAGGCATCAGATAAGGCGCTCTTGCTTAACTTCTCTCTGTAAATAAATGAATGTATGAAAAGGAACTTCATATATGTCGGTCAAATGTGACCATACATATGATTTGGCACAAACTTCTACCTATTGTGTGAAACTAGTAGATAAAAAGAAGACGAAAATGAACTTAAGTAACCAATTGCTCTAACTGGAACGACTTAGCAGAAGTCTTGTTGGGCAGAGTAGTGCCCAACAGCCAACAGCGTTCCACAGGTTACAAACAGAGTAAAGTTAACACTACGCTGGATACCTGTAGGAGGCTCACGAGGAAGAGTAAATAAGCTTACCTTGCAATTAATACACACTGGCCTACGGTTACTATTAAAGAAAACGTAACATATCCAAATACCTCAATAAACGATACGAACAAAGAATGAGTGACGATGGATAAACAGTGTTACGTGGATTAGTACAATTTTGAACTTAGCCAGACTCCCCTTTAAGACAAGTAATGACCTTGGTCACAAAACCTGGCTTAAGCCTGTACTATTCGTATTTTTATTTAATAATGGACATTTATACTAGATCTTAAGTCACTGGCAAGAATAGTAGGAATTAGTACACAACAACAAAAATAAATAAGAAGCAGCCAAATCAGTAGTTTTCTCAGAATAGTCCATCAGTTGACTCACACCAAAACAGAGCATAGGTCTGTAAGAGAAACGCGGAATACTAACACAAATCAGCTATCTGTATCGCTGAGGCAAGCAAACCTCCGCGCCAACGGCAAGGTCTATGGTCCGTGGATGGGAAATGGAATATATTACACATCAAAAATGAAATTGATACCATTTTCATTTCATCATGCACACATTTCATCATCCAAATAAAGTTGTCAAAAGGGTAGGAGTTCCTATTCAGACAAAAGTGAAACTGCAACCTATGAACACAAGACAGTCAAACAAATTTCACGAAGATAGACATGAAATGGAACTCACCCTAGGCAGAATGGTGCAACTGAGGTGGTAATTCAAATAACACAATTACAGGGAGCAATTTACTACTTTTTCTATAATTCATGTAAATAATTGTGATTACGTTAGTGATCCGTCAGCTGAGATGCTGATATCCATATTGATGGAAGCTAAACAGCTTCTTTGACTCTCCGTGAATGATAAAGCGTAATATGTCTATCAAACGTTTGTAAAAGTTAAGCTATCATTACCTATAGATAATTAGGAATTCATAATTCAGGTGCACAGCTATTGACCTTCACTTGGGGAGTATCAACAACATATACATCTACATGGATTCTCTGCAAATCACATTTAAGTGCCTGGCAGAGGGTTCATCGAGCCACCTTCACAATTCTCTATTATTCCAGTCTCGTATAACGTGCAACGAACGAGCACCTGTATCTCTCTGTACGAGCTCTCAGTTCCCTTATTTTGTCGTGGTCATCGTTTCTCCCTATGTAGGTCTGTGTCAACAAAATATTTTCGCATTCGGAGGAACAGTTGGTGATTGAAATTTTGTTAGAATATTCTGTCGCATAGAAAAACGCCCTTGTTTCAATGATGTCCAGCCCAAATCCTGTATCATTTCAGTGACACTCTCTCCCATATCTCGACATAATATAAAACGTGCTGTCCTTCTTTCAATAGTTTCGATGTACTCCGTCAATCCCATCTGGTAAGGATCCAACACTGTGCAGCAGTGTTCTAAAAGGAGACGTACAAGCGTAGTGTAGGCCGTCTCCTTAGTAGGTCTGTTACATTTTCTAAGTGTCCTGCCAATAAAACGCAGTCTTCGGTTACCTTCCCCACAATATTTTCTGTGTGTTCCTTCCAATTGAAGTTTTTCGTATTTGTAATTCCTAGATATTTAGCTGAATTTACGGCCTTTAGATTTCACTGATTTATCGTGTAACAGAAGTTTAACAGATTTCTTTTAGCACTCATGTGGATAGCTTCCCACTTTTCGTTATTTAGGGTCAACTGCCAATTTTCGAAGCATTCAGATATTTCTTCTAAATCGTTTCGCGATTTGTGTTGATCTTCGGATGACTTTATTAGTCGATAAACGACAGCGTCATCTGCAAACAACCTAAGATGCCTGCTCAGATTATCTCCCAAATTTTCTATATAGATAAGGAACAGCGAAGGGTCTATAACACTACCTTGGGGAACGCCAGAAATAGCATCTATTTTCCTCGATGACTTTTCATCAAATTACTGCGAACTGTGACCTCTATGACAGGAAATCACAAATTCAGTCACTTAACTGAGACGATATTCCATATGCACGCAATTTCACTACGAGCCGCTTGCGTGGTACACTGTCAAAATCCTTCCGGAAATCCAGAAATAGGGAATCAATCTCAAATGCTTTGTGAATAGCACTCAACTCTTCTCGCCAATAATGAGCTAGTTGTGTTTCACAAGAACGATGTTTTGTAAATCATTGTTGACTGTGTGTCAATAGACTCTTTGCTTCGAGGTAATTCATAATGTTCGAATACAATACATGTTCCAAAATCCTGCTGCATATTCAATCCTCAGTGCGTTTTCATTTACAACACACACACACACACACACACACACACACACACACATATATATATATATATATATATATATATATATATATATATATATATATATGTTTTAAATATATTGTTAGTCCGAGTTTGCAATAATCCCATGTTTCGTTTGTCAGTGAGAGAAGGCTCCTTATCTTCCAAATAATAATAAATATTCTGCACATATAAATATGCTGTGGTTACTTGAGGCCAGTGGAGTAGCTCCTTGAATAAAGAACTGGTGATACCGTCAGGATACATCTGTGGCAGTAGCAGGTGGAATTGTTGGCTGTATGCCGATCACAAGGGCCACGGTCATAAACAGCTCACCAGTCTGATTTGTAGGCGTAAGTTGCCCAGACTGAACAGACCTAAGGCTTAACCTCTTAATGGTTGTTTACGTTTGCATATATTTTGTATGTACAGTGTACAGGTGATATGTCACTAGGACAGAATGTACACTTTTTCACGATTTAACACTATGAGGTGACAAGTCTTGAGATAGCTCCTAATACAGTGTCAGACCACCATTTGCTCGCCGGCGCGTAGCCACTCGACGTCGCATTGACTCAACAAGTCGCTGGAAGGCCCCTGCCGAAATACTGAACCATGCTCCCTCTACAGCTGCCACTGACTTGTAAAGAGTGTTTCAGAACTCTCCACTACATGAAACAATGTATCCAACTCAACGCTACTCTTTCCATTGTGTAAGCACTCAGATATCGGTAGCAACAACATGAGGGCGATAGATGGGAGGGCATTGTTGTGAGACGAGGTGTGTCTGCGGGAGTGGAAGCAGTGGTGTCGGTCGACACCTCGGAGACAGAAGACGTGTCACGCTGCCCTCACGGCTGTGACGGCAGATCTCACCACACTCGAGGCCTGATGTCATTTATACAGCCAGGAGAGATTTAGATGGCTTAACGACGCTTGGAGATGGAATTCCAGGTAAAACTCGCAAGCATAGCGCAAAAGCAATTGCAAGGTTAGACTCGTGATTGTTAGTCCGAGTTTGCTATAATCCCATGTTTCACTTGTCAGTGAAAGAAGGCTCCTTATCTTCCAAATAATAATAAATATTCTGCGTATATAAATATGCTGTGGTTATTAAATGTTAACGTAATTCTGAAACTGAAATAATTTGTTAACCTGGTACTCAGCCATTATTGACACGTATGTCATTTGTCATTCTCACTATTAATACTTGTTCATGATGATTCTGAAGTTTACAATAGACTTAATTGATAAAATCCGTTCTCACAAGTTATTTAGTAGTTAACAGGGCCCGAGTAAACTACTTTTTATTAAATTTACTCTTAGTAACAATAAGCTTTAGCCACTGCTGCTGCATGCTGCTTCGAATTGCTGTAAACTACACGGAAAAAGACAGTCATCTAAAGAGGTGAGTGCAGAACTTAGGGCCAAAACAGAGACACTGACTCACTACAACATGTCATGTACTCTAATCCAGTGAGTTCCGTTGCACAAGTCAGATTCTGCATCACCTGTAAATTCTGGCTCAAAAACGCAATCACATAATTTGGGTACTGTATCAGGTTCATTTGTTCCTGTAGTTTTTCATATTAAAATACGCATACAGATAGCCTATCCAAATGTCAATTTTAAGGTTTTCATGTAACGATCTGCTGAGGGCTGAAATGACAGTGAATATGACACTCATACAACACGCTCACAGCGTAATGAAGGTTAGATTCCGCTTACTGACAGCTCACATTGCTTACCAAGTCCAGTTTCAAGGACGAACATAGGCAATTTTGGCTGTAGATACGTTACAAACTGCGGAAATGTTGCCATTGGAAGATTTTGTGACGAAGTGACGTCTCGATTATGTCCCATATTTTTCCATTCATGTCGGCCGATCTGGGAGGGCAGTTATTCGCGTGAACTGTACAGAAAATTCTTAAAACCAATCGCGAACTTTCGTGGCCCGGTGACATGGGACACCGTCATCCACAAAAATTCCATTGTTGTTTGGCAACATGAAGTGCGTGAATGGCCGCAAATGGTGTCCAAGCAGCACAACATAGCAGTTTCCAGGCAACGATCGGCTCAGTTGGACGAGATGAGCCAATACGCTCTATGCAAACACAGCCCACAACATTGTGGAGCCGTCCCCGACTTGGACAGCGCCTTGCTGTCAACCTGGGCCCATGGTTACGTGGGATTCGCTCTTAGCAACTGAAATCTGGACTCATGTGATCAATTCGCGGATTTCCAGAAGTCTGATGTCAGTATTCCAACAGAGGTGGTGCGGGCGATATCGAGTTGTTTACAGAGGTGCCTGCGTCGGTCGTCTACTGGTACAGCCCATTAACGCTAAATTCTGCTCCGCTGCCCTAACTGATACGTTCATCGTACGTCTCACAATGATTTCTGTAGTCGTTTAACGCAGGTTAGCTTGGCTGACAATACTGACAACTCTAGCCAAACGCTGTTGTTCTCGGTTGTTAAGTGAAGGCCGCGACCACTGCGTTGTCCGTGGTGAGAGATGATGCCTAAAATTTGGTACTCTCGGCCCAGTCTTGACGATTTGGATCTCGCCATATTGAATCACCTTACGATATCCGAAATATAATGTCCCATGACTCTAGCTGCAACTACTATTCCGCATTCAAAGTCTGTTAATTAACGCCGTGGGGCCAATCACGACAAGAACCTTTCCACATGAATCACCTGAGTATAAAAGACAGCTCTGACAATGCGCTGTCCTGTCATACACTGTGTGATCATATGTGTCCGGACACCCCCAAAACCAATCGTTTTTCATATTAGGTGCATTGTGCTGCCACCTACTGCCAGGTACTCCATATCAGCGACCTCAGTAGCAACCAGACATCGCGAGAGAACAGAATGGGGCGCTCCGCGAAACTCACAGACTTCGAACGTGGTCAGGTGATTGGCTGTCACTTATGTCATACGTCTGTAAGCGGGATTTCCGCACTCCCAATTATCCCTAGGTCCACTTTTTCCGATGTGATAGTGACGTGGAAACGTGAAGGGACACATGCAGCACAAAAGCGTGCAGGCCGACCGCATCTGTTGACTGACAGAGACTGCCGACAGTTGAAGAGGGTCGTAATGTGTAAAAGGCAGACATCAGTCCAGACCATCACACATAAATTTCAAACTGTATCAGGATCCACTGCAAGTACTATGACCGTTAGGGGGGAGGTGAGAAAACTTGGATTTCATGGTTTAGCGGCTACTCATAAGCCATACATCACGCCAGTATATAAAAAACGACGCCTCGCTTGGTGCAAGGAGCCAAAACAATGGATGATTGAACAGTGGAAAAACGTTGTGTGCAGTGACGAATCATGGTACACAATGTCGCGGTCCGATGGCAGGGTTTGGGTATGGCGAATGCCCCGGTGAACATCTGGATCATCTGTAGTGCCAACAGGAAAATTTGGAGGTGGTGCTGGTATGGTGTGGTCGTGTATTTCATGGATGGCGTTTGCACACCTTTTTATTTTGCGTGGCACTACCATAGCACTTTTCCTCATTGGTGTTTTAAGTACCTTCTTGCTTCCCACTGTTAAAGAGAAATTCGGGGATGGCGATTGCACCTTTCAACACGATCGAACACCTGTTCATAACGCACGGCCTGTGTCGGAGTGATTACACCACGAAACATCCCTGTAATTGAGTGGCCTGCACAGAGTCCTCACCTGAACCCTATAGAACACCATTGGGAAGGTTTGGAAAGCCGACTTCGTGCCAGGCCTCACCCACCGGCCTCTGCTCAGTGCAGCACTCCATGAAGAATAGGCTACCATTCCCGAAGTAACCTTCCAGCACCTGATTGAACTTACGCCTGCGACAGTGGAAGGTATCATCAAGGCTAAGGTTGGGGCAATACCATACTGAATTCCAGCATTGCCGATGGAGGGATCCACGAACTTTTAAGTCATTTTCAGCTAGGTGTCCGGATACTTTTGATCACATAGTGTACTTTGTGTACGCGATTATACCGCCACTTGTATACGTGCATATCACTATCCCATGGCACTTGTCGCCTCAGTGTATTCTCATTGAATGATCATCAACGAATGAAGACCTCATACGTGGCAACCAGAACGGATTTCCATCACGCATTTTGTTGTGGGTCTGACAAGGCAGACAGTCCACAGTGACGGGTAGCCGATAGAAAGGCACGCGTACACACACGCCGACTGGCGTGATTTCTGGAACGGGATAATTAGTGAATGCGATAAAGAAAAGAACGTAGCTACTAGAACACTTAACTTTTATGCATCCTTTGGTATACAGCAATCTTGATGATACAAGTGAGACTCATTAAGATACATACAATGTTACAAATGGCGCCTTGCTAGGTCGTAGCCATTAACTTAGCTGAAGGCTATTCTAACTATCTCTCGGCAAATGAGAGGAAGGCTTCGTACGTCTAGTCGCTAGCAATGTCGTCCGTACAACTGGGGCGAGTGCTAGTCCGTCTTTCTGGACCTGCCATGTGGTGGCGCTAGGTCTGCAAGTACTGACAGTGGCGACACGCGGGTCCGACATGTACTAATGGACCGCGGCCGAGTTAAGCTACCACCTAGCAACTGTGGTGTCTGGCGGTGACACCACACATTTCTCCCAGAATACCCCGACAGCAATGGATTGACGGCCGCGCGATGTCGTACAATGGGAAGCATATACTGCCGTGTAGTTCAACACTCTTAAGAGTGCGGATATTCCTGGAGAAATGTTGATAATCCCAAATGCACAATGTATAGTAAAACACCGAGTATACTCCATACAAGTACTGATTCAATTTATAGCCTTTGGTACCTGCTGCATTGAGTACGTCATTCAAGGACAATATGTAATTATATTTCTAAAAGCGATGCTACAGCAGATCGTTTTATTCGTTACAATAGGCCTGCTATGATAAATAGCTATCGTCAGATTATCTGCAAGTACTTGGTACATAGTTTTGGTACAATGCTCCTAGAATTACAGGTAAATATTAACTAGAATACATTATTATAATTATTTTTACATACATCAGAGAGGTTTGACAACCATAAGTTATCGTAGTTCTATCACTGTCTCTTGGTTTTAATTATATTCCATTAGTGCTCTTGGAGTAATACCGGTCGGTTATACTAGATGTGAGTTATTATCTGACGTAATTTTCAAATTCTCTTCTACTTCTGAGTAACAATTATCTGACAGCATATTTAGCAGACGTATCAGCGTTATTGTATGGTTACAATCATTTTATCATGCTGTAACTGCAGTAGCCTTTACTACTGATACCATGAGTGGACAGCAAAAAGAAAATAGTCCCACTATCGTATTCCAGAGATCTCTGCACTGATAAAGAAAGCAGCAACATCAAGTGTAGCACAATTTACCTTCAATACCAGTTTTCATACAGGGCTAATACAAATGATTGAAGCGATTTCATAAATTCACTGTAGCTCCATTCATTGACATATGGCCATGACACACTACAGATACGTAGAAAAACTCATAAAGTTTTGGTCGTCTGAAGCCGCACTTCAGGTTTCTGCCGCCACAGCGCTTGAGAGCGCAGTGAGACAAAATGGCGACAGGAGCCGAGAAAGCGTATGTCGTGCTTGAAATGCACTCACATCAGTCAGTCGTAACAGTGCAACGACACTTCAGGACGAAGTTCAACAAAGATCCACCAACTGCTAACTCCATTCGGCGATGGTATGCGCAGTTTAAAGCTTCTGGATGCCTCTGTAAGGGGAAATCAACGGGTCGGCCTGCAGTGAGCGAAGAAACGGTTGAACGCGTGCGGGCAAGTTTCACGCGTAGCCCGCGGAAGTCGACGAATAAAGCAAGCAGTGAGCTAAACGTATCACAGCCGACGGTTTGGAAAATCTTACGGAAAAGGCTAAAGCAGAAGCCTTACCGTTTACAATTGTTACAAGCCCTGACGCCCGATGACAAAGTCAAACGCTTTGAATTTTCGGCGTGGTTGCAACAGCTCATGGAAGAGGATGCGTTCAGTGCGAAACTTGTTTTCAGTGATGAAGCAACATTTTTTCTTAATGGTGAAGTGAACAGACACAATGTGCGAATCTGGGCGGTAGAGAATCCTCACGCATTCGTGCAGAAAATTCGCAATTCACCAAAAGTTAACGTGTTGTGTGCAATCTCACGGTTTAAAGTTTACGGCCCCTTTTTCTCCTGCGAAAAAAACATTACAGGACACGTGTATCTGGACATGCTGGGAAATTGGCTCGTGCCGCAACTGGAGACCGACAGCGCAGTCTTCATCTTTCAACAGGATGGTGCTCCACCGCACTTCCATCATGATGTTCGGCATTTCTTAAACAGGAGATTGGAAAACCGATGGATCGGTCGTGGTGGAGATCATGATCAGCAATTCATGTCAAGGCCTCCACGCTCTCCCGACTTAACTCCATGCGATTTCTTTCTGTGGGGTTATGTGAAAGATTCAGTGTTTAAACCTCCTCTACCAAGGAACGTGCCAGAACTGCGAGCTCGCATCAACGATGCTTTCGAACTCATTGATGGGGACTTGCTGCGCCGAGTGTGGGAGGAACTTGATTATCGGCTTGATGTCTGCCGAATCACTACAGGGGCACATATCGAACATTTGTGAATGCCTATAAAAACTTTTTGAGTTTTTGTATGTGTGTGCAAAGCATTGTGAAAATATCTCAAATAATAAAGTTATTGTAGAGCTGTGAAATCGCTTCAATCATTTGTAATAACCCTGTATTTATCCAAATTGGGTTTAGGGAAAATTTGTGTTGAGAGGTTCTCAACGGCATAGTTATGAGCGCCCAATCTTTTCAATGTTTGGTCTCGCTATTTCCCGGATGATGATGAAATGATGAGGACAACACAAACACCCAGTCCCGGGCCAAAGAAAATCCCCCACCCAGCTGGGAATCGAACCCAAGACTCCGTGATCCAAAGACAGCAACGTTAACACCAAGAACTGCGGATTTTTTTTACAAATAGTCCCACTGACTTACCTACAACTCGTTTCCTGCCTACCGACACGTCTGCCTGATAATGACTGCAAACAGTGGTTCACTGCCCTAGAATACGAGTAAGTTGCAGTTCAATTAGTTCAAATGGCTCTAAGGACTATGGGACTTAACATCTGAGGTCATCAGTCCCCTAGACTTAGAACTACTTGAATCTAACTAAGGACGTCACACACATTCATGCCCGAGGCAGGATTCGAACATGCGACCATAGCAGCAGTGCGGTTCCACACTGAAGCTCCTAGAACCGCTCGGCCACATCGGCCGGCTAGGTTGCAATAGTCTGTTGTATGCGAATTATTATTGATATGCACAACACTCTGAAGGAACCTTCCAAACAAATGTAATCGACCCATGCCCCATGATATGTATAGAATGACGAAGTTGATAACAGATAGTGTGATATTAATTTGCAGCCCACAGTAGTGTCACAGTTTTGATGACTGTAAAAATTTGAAAGGTGGGAAGTGAAAATACATCCAAAATTCCAAGGAAGTGGCAGTACCAGTTATTTGTACAAAATATTGTGACACACGAGGCAGAATAATGGACACTGACAATGCGAATAAAAGAAAGGGTCCACTGAGTACAAATGATATGTTTGATGAGTTGCTGTGGACAGAAAAAGAGAACAGACCATGTGATGAGGATATCAGACAAGTTATGGAAAGAGATTCAGTATTTATACTGATGCACCCATGCTCTTGGAATAGCATCTATGATTAGTAATCAAAACGTCCTCGGTCCTAGGTTCGAAACACGCCATCACTCTAGTTTTGATTAATGATCAGCATTGGCGGCCGAAGACTTCTGACATAAGAAGTTAACCTCATTCTGCCAACGGCCTTGTCAAAGAGGGCGCAGGAGTGGACAGAAGTTCAGGGTACCCTCTTGTCCTCTCCATTGGCAAAATAATTCATAATAGTCCCCCATTTGGATCTCTAGGAGGGGGGGGCGGACTGCCCAGGGGGAGGTGACTATGAGGGAAATACTGAATAAGCAAGTAAACGATAACGTTCCATGAGGCTGGGAAAGGAATGTCAGGAGCTTTAATGTGGTTGAAAGCTAGAAAATCAGAAAAGGGAAAGTCTCAATCTAGACACAGAAGGTATCAGTGAAGTGAAATGGAAAGAAGACAAGGATTTATGGTCAGATGGGTATAGAGTAATATCACCAGCACCAGAGAATGGTATAACGGGAGTATGATCCGTTATGAGTAGGAAGACATGGGAAAGAGTGTGTTATGATCAACATATCAGTAATAGGGCTGTTCTTCCCAGAATCGATAGCAAACGAACAATGACAACGATAGTTGAGGTATACATGCCGACATCGCAAGCTGAAGATAAAGATAGAGAAAGATATGAAGATACTTAAACTGTAATACAGTATTTAAAAAGCGATGAGAATCTAATAGTCATGAGGGACTGGAATGCAGTCGTAGGGAAAGGAGTAGAAGGAAAGGTTACAGGAGAATACGGACTTGGGACAAATAATGAGCGAGTGGGAAGACTAACTGAGTTCCGTATTAAATTTCAGCTGGTAATAGCGGATACTATGTCCAGGAACCACAGGAGGAGGCGGTATACTTGGAAAAGAATGTGTGATACAGGGATATTTCAGCTAGATTACGTCATAGTTAGACAGAGATTCCGAAATCAGATACTGGATTGTAAGGCGTACCCAGGCGCCGATACAGGTTAGATCACAGTGTAGTAGTGATGAAGAGGAAGCTGAAGTTCAAGGAATTAGTAAGGTAGAACCAATACACCAAGAAGTGGGATACGGAAGTACTAATGGATGACTAAACACTCTTGAAGTTCTTACAGCAATAAGGAATAGCTCAGTAGGCAGTACAGTTGAACACAGATGCACGTCTCTAAAACTGGCAGTCACAGAAGTTGGAATGAAAAATGTAGAATCAAAGAAGGTAAGTGCGAAGAAACCATGGGTAACAGAAGAAATACTTCATGAAAGGAGGAAGTACAAAAATGTTCAGATAAATTCAAGAATACAAAAATGCAAATTGCTGAGGAATGAAATAAACACAAAGACCAGTAAAGCTAAGACGAAATGGATGCATGAAAAATGCGAAGAAATTGAAAAAGACATGGTTATTGGAAAGACTGACTCAGAATGTAAGATCGACAAAACAACCTTCCGTGACCTTAAAAGCAAGGGTGATAGCATAAAGAGTGCAATGTGAATTCCACTGTTAAATGCAGAGGGGGAAGATTCGTCTGATGTGATAGAAGAAGACTCAGGACTCGATTTAGAAGAGATAGGGAATCCAGTAGCAGAAAAAGAATTTAAGAGAGCTTTGCAGGACTTACAACAAATAAGATAGAAAGGGTAGATAACATTCCATCAGAATTTCTAAAATCATTGGGGGAATTGGCAACAAAACGACTCTTGACGTTGGTGTGCAGAACGTATGAGTGTGGGGACATGCCATCTGGTTTTCAGAAAAACATCATGCACATAATTTCGAAGTCAGCAAGAGCTGACAAGTGTGAGAATTATCGCGCGATCAGCCTAACAGATCATGCATCCAAGTTGCTAACAAGAATAGTACATAGAAAAATGGAAAAGAAAATTGAGCGTGTGCTAAATGACGATATATTTGGCACTGGAAAAGGTAAAGGCAAATGACAGGCAATTCTGACATTACGATTGATTCTGGAAGGAAGATTAATGGAATATCAAGACACATTCATAGGATTTGTCGACCTATAAAAAGCGTTCGACAATGTAAAATGGTGCAAGATGTTCGAAATTCTGAGTAAAATTGGCGTAAGGTATAGGGAGAGACGGGTAATATACAATATATAAAAGAGCCAAGAGGTAAAAATAAGATTGGACGAACAAGAACGAAGCGTTGTAACCGAAACGGATGTAAGACAGGGGTGTAGACTTTCCCCACGACTGTTCAATCTGTACGTCGAAGAAGCAATGATGAAAATAAAAGAAGGGTTCAGGAGTGGAATTAAAATTCAGTGTGAAAGGATATCGACGAGACGAATCGCTGACGACACTGCTACTCTCAGTGAAAGTGAAGAAGAATTACAAGGTATGCTGAATGCAATGAACAATCTGATGAGTACAGAATACAGACTGAAAGTAAATCGAAGAAAGACGAAAGTAATGACAAACATTAGAAATGGGAACAGCGTGAAACTTAACATCAGGAGTGATGAAGTTAAGGAAATCTGTTAGCTAGGCAGCAAAATAACCTATAATGGCTCTAGCAAGGAGGACAAAAATGGTTCAAATGGTTCTGAGCACTATAGGACTTAACTTCTGAGGACATCAGTCCCCTAGAACTTAGAACTACTGGAACCTAACTAACCTAAGGACATCACACACATCCATGCCCGAGGCAGGATTCGAACCTGCGACCGTAGTGGTTGCGCGGTTCCAAACTGTAGCGGCTAGAACCGCTCGGCCACTTTGGCCGGCCAAGGAGGAGATCAAAAGCAGACCAGTACTGGCAAAAAGGGCATTCCTGGCGAAGAGAAGTCTACAGGTATCAAGCATATGCCTTCATTTGAGGAAGAAACTTCTGAGAATGGATGTCTGAAGCACAGCACTGTATGGTACTGAAAGATGGACTTTGGGAAAACCGGAACAGAAGAGAATCGAAGAATTTCAGATGTGGTGCTACAGACGAATTTTGAAACTTCGGTAGACTGATAGTGAAAGAAAAGACGAGGTTCTGTGCAAAATCGGAGAGGAAAGGAATAAGTAGAAAACACTGACAAAAAGAGAGGACGGGATTATAGGACATCCGTTAAGACGTGAAGGAATGACTTCCATGGTACTAGAGGGAATTGTAAAGAGCAAAAACTGTAGAGGAAGCCATAGACTGGAAGACGTCCAGCAAATAACAGAGGACGTAGGTTGCAAGTGCTACTCTGAGATAAAACGGTTGCAGAGGAGAGGAATTCGTGGCGGCCGCATCAAACCAGTCAGAAGACTGAGAACACCCCGCCCCCCCCCCCAATAAAAAAAATATTCTGATTATATGAAAGAAACAACTAAAGGAATAGGGGCACTTTAGACATGTGGATGGTAACCTGTGGCATGGTGGCTCTATTAAGCTTCCTGTAACTGTGCTCATTTTGGCCTGTACGTTCCACAAATACTGTCTGTCGTCTAGGGCGACGAACATTAACTCGGTCAAGAAAAGATGTAGAAAAATCGACTGAAACATTCGTGTCACAAAACTGTATAATGTTGAGTGTTGTTCTGCTATAGGTTTGTTTCACATGTCGGATCTAGATTCGCTAAGTAACTGAAGTAAGCACTTTGAAAAACATATGTTTCATGTGTTGGCATAAAGTCACAAAAATTGTCACCAAGCTTGTAACACGCAATGCACAGTACTTGCTACAAATGTCAACGTTAGTTTAAAGCAATCATACCTTACGCTCCTACCAAATCCCTTCTTCCTAATCGAACCAACGAGCTACCGGTAAGAAACTGCAACTAAATGCGGTGTCATTGTCAAAATTGTTCTCATAATACTCTATGATAAGCATTGCTCTCCTAAATATTTCATAGTTCATTACTTCATAGGTAGCTTGCATCTCCCAGCACATGCCCTATTGTGACTTGGAATACGAAAACTCACAATAAAAATACCCAAAATGGACGTTAATAATTATGCCGGCATGATAGTGTTTTCTGCCATACAGTTTTTCACGAAACTACATGAATGAATTAATTTTAAAGACACCCTGTAGTTTATCATACAGTGTGAACCACATCTCCACCTACAAACTTTCAGAGGATTTTCAGGGAAACCTTCTGAGTGTTTCGGTATAAGGGACTCATTCTCTCTGGTAGCTTTATCTGAGTTTTTGTATTTAGTTTGGTATTTTTCTGCAGTTAGCTTTGTACATCTCTTACAGTGAAAACGTATGCGCAATAGTGCGACAGAATTTGGTGTGTGCCTAGCTTGGAGACAAAGTTGTTCCATTCATTCAGCGCACCTGCTATTTACAATACTAATGCCTACTTCAAATCTCGCCCTCAAGATTACATACGGTACGGCACGCTCCTGCCTCCTGTTTGTTTTTCCAGTGGTGTCCGTTGAACGTCGGCAGAGATACACGGAAAGATGGAAAGGTTTTCTGGTAGGTATTTGGCCAACATGCACATCGTGTACGAGTTCACTGAATGCAACGAAGAGAGGCATAGCGATGTCAGGCCGAGTAACTGCTTCCACGTCACACTACCTTTGCGATGGAGGGTTGTTGCGTAAGACTCTGCTCGATGACGTACATCCTTGGCGATTTCACGTTGTATCATTTTTTATTGTTGTGAAGAAGTAAACCGACTAAATCAAATAACATTATTACTCAGTAATGGATAATTTACTATGTTTACCCGCGTGGTTGACGTGCAGTGCCATCTTAACACACGATCACAGTAAGGTGAATAATGCCATATCTACTGTTATAAGCTTACGAAGCATAACTGAACAACGTGCAGGTATGCATAAGAGTACTAAACAATTAGTCAAACTTCCCTGAGCCACTTCCCATCCCCCACATACCGTACAGCAGTAGGGGAATAGTGTTCGCCCTGGGACACTTTTAATTTATTCGAGATGATGGATCCCCACTTCTCTCCCCTGCCCCCTGGTGTAGATGCCGCAACATCACACCGATAAAGGCACGGGTTTTCACCCTCCACTTTTTCCACTTTCCCTCTCCCACCTGCCCTCCCCCACTCTCCATCCCTTCCCAGAGTTCCCAGTCGAAAATAGGTGGGAAAAAACTCAGTCTGTGAAAAGGTGCTGGTGTGGAACGACATAGGGCAGTTCCATGTGTTATCCTGTTGGAAATTGAGATAAATTCCAGCTTTTGGTGGTAAATATGTTCAACTGATGAGATCTAGGTGGGGTTTTGTGACGATTTTACCTGTGAGCATTCAACTGAAGACTATCTTCATAGTGCCCTACATGGCGATTGGAAAGGACAGATAATGGACGAGAATAAGTAGCAGAATACCGTTCAGTAATAAAGGTAATGCAGCAGGATGATTTGCCATGTCATCCAATAGTGTCAGTTCTAGTGCAGAGGCTATATTTTTTATTTACAAAATTCAATTTGCATAACAATTTGCTGTGCTTCAGTCTCTTTATTTGGCAAGAGTAGCTCATCATACTCTGCATTTTATTCAATTTTGGAAGGTGCAAGTGTAGTAAAATACTTCGAGAAAAGTTATCGACACACGGAGATATCTGACAGAACTAACGTGCCTGTGAACCCAGGTCCTGCAAGGTAAGGAGATCACGCCACCACCGGTTTCATGCAATCTATACTTTCCAAATACCGTCTGTGCCTTTGTAAAAATTTCGGCAGAATTCATCTCTGGCTTCAGCCAGCTTTCCGTTTCTGTAACGATATCAGCATTGGTGCTTTCTATCAACGTTTGAAGTTCCGGTGATTTACCAACGCAGCTTCGACAGTTTGCAATTACAATACTGACTGCTGCTTGGTCCCCACATGTCCTGACTTTGCCCGCACCCTTTGAGGCTGTCGCCCTTTCTGTACTTGCCAGAGGCCATCTAACCTAAAAAACCGCCTAGTCCGCACCACACAACCCTTGCTACCCGTGTAGCCACCTGTTGGGTGTAGTGGACTCCTGACCTATCCAGCGGAACACGAAACACCACCACCCTATGGCGTAAGTCGAGGAATCTGCAGCCCACACGGTCGCAGAACCGTCTCAGCCTCTGATTCAGACCCTTCACTCGGCTCTGTACCAAAGGTCCGCAGTCAGTCCTGTCGACGATGCAGCAGATGGTGAGGTCTGCTTTCATCTTGCTAGCGAGACTTGCAGTCCACCAAATCAGATAGCCGCTGGAAGCCAGAGAGGATTTCCTCCGATCCATAGCGACACACATCATTGTGCCGACATGAGCGACCACCTTTGATGGGTGCAGCCTGTTTCCTTCATGGCATCCGGAAAGACCCTTTCCACATCTGGAATGACTCCCCACGGTATTCACACGGAGTGCACATTGGTTTCCTTCCCCTCCCTTGCAGCCATATCCCTAAGGGGCGCCATTACGCGCCTGACGTTGGAGCTCCCAACTACCAGTAAGCCCACCCTCTGCGACCGCCCGGATATTGCAGACTGAGGGCACCTCTGGAACAGGACAAGCTGGCATGTCCGGCCGAAGATCAGTATCAGCTGGAGACAGAGCCTGAAACTGGTTCGTCAGACAAACTGTAGAGGCCTTCCGTTCAGCCCTCTGGAATGTCTTTCGCCCCCTGCCACACCTCTATACGACCTCCCACTCTACCATAGGTGAGGGTCAGCCTCAATGTGGGCAGTATCCCAGGCAGCCACAGCCAAAGTCCGATCGGGGGATGTGTGGGACGAGCTGGTCGTCCCCTACAAACCCCCGTCCGGACCTCCACAGTTATGCCCATTGGCCACAGCCTCCAGCTGTGTGATCGAAGCAAACACTGCCTGAAGCTGGAAGCGAAGGTATGCCAACTCAACCCGCATCCGAACACAGTAGTCGCAGTCCCTATCCATGCTAAACATTGTTGTGCAAAGAACGTCTGAATAGTCTACTGAGAGCACGAACAATTCGACACAAAATTTAAACGGTTATTAAAATACAAGACTGCCTAGTAAATGCAGTAATGCTTCTACATGCGCACTGCTGACACACTGCTTGGCGGCGGAACTGTACTGTCAGTAACGTACAAAGACTATTTGAAAGGAATAAACAAATGACAGACGACTACGCGACTTTACAATTCACAGATATTAAAATGCAGATCTGCCCCTGCTAATTACGAAACTACACAATGATTTGACGGATTTAACTAAACAAGTGCACTAAGAACACTCAAACAAATTTTCAACTTGACTACTACACTTATATGAACGCTAAAAAAGCCACTTGCTGCTACTTGCGCACTGCAGACACACTGCTCGGTGGCAGAAGGACACTACGCGATTTTACACTACTCAGGTACTAAAACGCGATGCTACAAATCTCAAATACTATAATACGCCCGAAATTTATGAGTTAAAATATGTAAGTACCCAAAAACACGCAGAGAAATTAAGAATTAAACTATGTAACAAATAAGTGAGCTAAGAGTATACGACTTGCTGCTGGCAGCTGCTTATCCAACGGCGGCAGGGAGCACACTAAGAGCAGGCTGCAGTAGTCTGTTGAATACGAATTATTATTTAGATGCACAACACTATGAAAGAACCTTCTTAACAAATGTAATCGACCCACGCCCCATGGTGTGTATATAATGACGAAGTTCATAACAGATAGTGTGACATTAATTTGCAGCTCACAGCAGCGTCATAGTTTTGATGACTGTAAAAATTTGAAAGGTGGGAAGTGAAAATATGTCCAAAATTCCAAGGAAATGTAATGGAAAAAGTGTCACGATGATCTCTCCATTGGCAAAACATTCCGGAACAGTCCCCATTTGGATCTGGGGGGGGGGGGGGACTACCAAGAAGAGGTGACTAAGAGAAATACTGAATAATCAAAGAAACGATAACGTTCTACGAGGCTGGACGTGAAATGTCCGAAGCTTGAATGTCGTAGGAAGGTGGAAAATCTGAAAAGGGAAATGCAAAGGCTCAATCAAGATATAGAAGAGTTCAGTGAAGTGAAATGGAAAGAAGACAAGGATTTTTGGGCAGATAAGTATAGGGTAATACCAACAACAGCAGAGAATGTTATAATAGGAGTAGGATTCGTTATGGAAGGTATGGGAAAGAGTGTGTTACAGTGGACAGATCAGTGATAGGGTTGCTATTATCGGAATCGATAGCAAACGAACACTGACAACGATAGTTGAGCTGTATACATACCGACATCGCAAGATTAAGATGAAGAAATAGAGAAAAATATGAAGATACTGAAAGAGTAGTGCAGTACATACACCGCGATGAAAATCTAATATCGTGATGACTGGGTGCTGTGTGCTGTCCTTAGGTTAGTTAGGTTTAAGTAGTTCTAAGTTCTAGCGGACTGATGACCATAGATGTTAAGTCCCATAGTGCTCAGAACCACATTTGAAAATCTAGTAGTCATGGAGGATTGGAATTCAGTTGTAGGGGAAGGAGTAGAAGAAAAGGTTACAAGAGAATATGGACTTGGGACAAGGAATGAGGGAGTGAAAAGACTAACTAAGTTCTGTATTAAATTTCAGCTAGTAATAGCGAATACTATGTTTAAGAATCACAAGACGAGACAGTATACTTGGAAAAGACTGGTTGATACGGGAATATATCAGCTAGATACTGGATTGTAAGGCGTACCCAGGCACAGATATAGACTAAATCACAGTATAGTAGTGACGAAGAGGAGGCTGAAGTTCAAGATATTAGTAAGGAAGAACCAACACACAAAGAAGTGGGATACGGAAGTACTAAGGGATGACGAGACACGCTTGAAGTTCTTTCCAGATGCAGCAATAAGGAATAGCTCAGTAGGTAGTACGGTTGAACAGGGATGGACGTCTCTAAAAAGCGCAATCACAGGAGTTCGAAAGAAAAATGTAGGTACAAAGAAGGTATGTGCGAAGAAACCATAGGTAACAGATGAAATACGTCAGTTGATCGACAAAAGAAGCAAGTACAACAATGTTCAGAGAAATTCAGGAATACAAAAATACAAGTCGCTGAGGAATGAAATAAACAGGAAGTGCAGGGAAGCAAAGACGAAATGGATGCTTGAACAATGCGAAGAAATTGAAAAACAAATGACTGTGGGAAGGACTGACACAGAAAATGAGAATTTCAATATAACCTTCCGTGACCTTAAAAGCAAGGCTGATAGCATAAAGAGTGCAACGGGAATTCCACTGTTAAATACAGAGGAGAGAGCGGATAGGTGGAATGAATACACTGAAACTCCCTGTTAGGGGGAAGATTTCTATAATGTGATAAAAGAAGAAACAGAAATCGATTCAGAAGAGATACGGAATCCAGTATCAGAATCAGAATCAGAATTTAAGAGAGCTTTGGAGGACTTACGATCAAATAAGATAGAAAGGGTAGATAACATTCCATCAGAATTTCTAAAATCATTCGGGGAAGTGCCAACAAAACGACTCTTGACTTTGGTGTGTCTCGTTAATAAATGAATGACCCTCGCACATATCTTGAAAAACCAGATAGTAAGAAACATCGTCACTGGTATAAATAATCACGAAAAAGTGAACTCACACCACTTTACACCAATACCGAGCGAGGTGGCGCAGTGGCTAGCACACTGGACTCGCATTCGGGAGGACGACGGTTCAATCCCGCGTCCGGCCATCCTGATTTAAGTTTTCCGTGATTTCCTTAAATCGCTCCAAGCAAATGCCGAGATGGTTCCTTTGGAAGGGCACGGCCGACTTCCTTCCCCGTCCTTCCCTAATCCGTATGAGACCGATGACCTCGCTGTCTTGTCTCCTCCTCCAAAACCAACCAACCAGCCACTTTACACCAAATACACGCGTGTAAATGGACGGAAAATCATTAATGCTGCGAAAAACTGGTAATTAAAAACATATTCACGGGTATAAATAATCAGGGGGAACTGAAATGGCACCTATCTCGTACGTAGAAAGCGGCAGGAAATTATACGTTTCAGGGCTGAGTGCTGGGAGCATCCGTACCGTACACGGCCTCCCATCACTGTTTCTGACGTAGAAAAGTGGCCAGCAGGCGCCTCCCTTAGCAGAACACCGGCGGCGACGATATGTCGCAAGATTTTCGAGCATTCGGATTGGCCGCACCGAGGAACGTTCTGTTTTGATGCGTCACACTAATACTCAAAAAGGGAATTACGAGTAATCCGATGAGTTACAGATCCATATCACTAACGTCGATTTGCGGTACGGTATTTGAACGTGTACTGTGTTCGACCATTATGAATTACCTCGAAGAAAACGATTTATTGACATATAGTCAGCACCGATTAAGAAAATATGCCTTGTGAAATACAACTAGCTCTCTATACTCATGAAGTAATGAGTGCTACAGACGGGGGATATCAAACTCCATATTTTTAGATTTTCAGAGTGCTTTCGACACATTTCCTCACAAGCGTCTTCTATCCAAACTGGGTGCCTAAGGAACATCGCCTCAGTTGTGCCGCTGGATTCGTGTTTTCCTGTCAGAAAAGTCACAGTTCGTAGTAGTAGACGGAAATTCGAGTATAACAGAAATAATATCCGGCGATCGCTAAGGAAGTGCTATAGGTCCCCTATAGTTCCTGATCTATATTAACTACATAGGAGTCAATCTTAGTATAGCCCTCTAGCCCTATTAGGTTGTCTGCAGATGATGCTGTCATTTACCGTCTTGTAAAGTCATCAGATGGTCAAAACGAATAAGATATCTGTATAGTGCGAAAAGTGTCAATCGACCCTAAATCAAGACAAGTGTGAAGTGATTCACATGAGTACAAAAAGAAATCCACTAAATTTCGATCACGCGATAAGTCACACAATCCTAAAGGCTGCAAATGCAACTAAATATTTAGGGACTACAATTACAAATAACCTAAATTGGAACGATCACGTAGATAATGTTGTGGGTAGGGTAAACCAAAGACTCTGATTCATTGGCAGAACTCTTAAAAGGTGCAACAGGTCTGCTGAAGACACTGCTGACACCACGTCTGTCCGACCTATTTTCGAGTATTTCTGTGCGGTGTGAGATCCGCATCGAGTGGGACTGACGGATGATATCGAAAAGATTCAAAGAAGGGCAGCTCGTTTTGTATTGTCGTGAAATAGTGGAGGTATGTGAATTGGAGTGGGAATGATTAAAACAACACGCTTTTCGTTGCGACAGTATCTTCTCATTAAATTTCAATCACCAGTTTTCTCCTCTGATTGCGAAAACATTCTGTTGGCACCCACCTACATAGGGAGAAAAGATCAACACGATAAAATAAGAGATATCAGGGCTCGCACAGAAAAAATGTAAGTGCTCGTTTTTCCCGCGTGCCGTTCGAGAATGGAACAGTAGAGAGACAGCTTGAAGGTGGTTCATTGAACCCTCTGCCAGGCAATTTATTGTGATTATCAAAGTAACCTCGTAGATGTAAGTGGGATAGTACAGGGTTCCACGTCCTGCTAAGAAGAAACACATTGTCTCTATTAATCAAAGTATCCGCTTGCCTGATTTTAATTACCTCCTTATAGACACTGCGGCAAAAACCAATAAAAGAATGGCAACTTTCACAGTTTCGTCAGATTTCATACATTGCCCCTCGTTTAAGCAATGTTATGCTACGGCCGATTTTTCCGACTGTTGTAGCCCTTCAAATGGTTCAAATGGCTCTGAGCACTATGGGACTTAGCATCTATGGTCATCGGTTCCCTAGAACTACTTAAACCTAACTAACCTAAGGACAGCACACAACACCCAGTCATCACGAGGCAGAGAAAATCCCTGACCCCGCCGGGAATCGAACCCGGGAACCCGGGCGTGGGAAGCGAGAACGCTACCGCACGACCACGAGCTGCGGACTGTTGTAGCCCTATATGACGGCTATGTTCCACGCACCTGTCATGAGCTGTGCGTATCGAACGGCCGATGTGGGCGACCTGCCTGCACATATTACACGTTACACTGACGTTTCTGTATTACTGTATGTGCGAATACTAACAAGTGACACATGAAACTTACGGTTTTATCGGAGAAATGTCAAAGCGAGAAACAAATTTGTTATGCTTAACAAAGATATTTGGTCAGAAATCTTTCCACAATTATCTACATCTGTTTTAGAAAAATATAGAACACAGAAATGTGTAGCTCGTGGTATAAGAATATAATATCATATTGTTCGCATACCTTTACCGCAGGCAGAAACTGAGTGGAGAGCACTACAATCGCTATTGTAGTGAAATGGCGCCACATGAAGACAAGGCACAGTGTATTCATTGCTATCACGAGAAGAAATATCCAGTTACTGAGCAGCAGTATTCTCGAAAACAATACGGAAGAGAAGCACCGGAAGGAAACGAGTATTGTTGAATGGTACATGAAGTTTAAACAAAACAGCAGTGTACTGGATCTTCTGTGAACAGTGCAGCCCTCTGTCAGTGAGAAGCCCTTCCAGATCGACTCGATGCACATCCCATGTATCAGACTTTCCTAGCACCACAGTGCGAACAATTCTATACAACAGATTACACCTTTATGCATGTAAGGTCAATATAAGACACGACTTACACCAGACGATGGAACTTGTCGAGAAACATTTCCAACTAAGATTTTGGACCGAATCGACACTAGCAATGATTTCAATAAATTCGTTTTTTTTTTTTTTCGGATGAAGCTACTTTCCACATATGAAGTTGGGTTAACAACCATAGTCTGAGGATACAGGGTTCTGAAAATCCACACATTGCCTTAGATCATGTTCGGGACTCCATTAAAATTAATGTTGGCGTGGTTGAATCCACAACAAAGGCACTGGCTATATCTGTTTTGTCCAAACAAAAGTAACAACTACCATCTACGCCGAAATGCTAGATCAGTTTGTCAAATCGCAGAAGGATAACATATGCTGTTGATGTGTATGGCGTGAAATCGAATGTCGATTAGACGTTCTTCGAGCAAAAAACGGTGCACAAGTTGAAGATTTTGGACCTCATTACAAAACGTTCGTGATTTATTCTTTCTTTTCTAACAAACTACAAATCTGTAAGTTTAATAGTCTTTAAAAAAGAGTAATAATAATTTTACGAAGACTTTAGGTCCACCCTGTGTATTCCACGTTTATAATTTATGAAACAATTATCTCCATTGCTTTGTTGCTCAAATTTTTCTCTCTCTACTGGCGTAAAATGTTATAATAATGTATCACCCTATGTGAATTGACAGGAAACAGAATCTAATGCCAAAACATCGTTCAGCAGCGATTGAAAGAGAAATTACATTAAGGCTCTGAAAATAAGTGTATGTCAGACACTATGAAGAAACTGAAGGTGCACTTAAATGAAATGATATCAGTGCTAACCTGTCATGTATGCTGACCTTGCTCTGTTATGTCATAGAACTTGGTGACACCTTTAAATTTGTGCCACAACATGACTGAAATCCAGATTTCCTGATTAGTGTCAGCTGTTACCTTAGCCCTTTTGTTGAATCTTTCGCTTTGTGAGTTAATCATAGGAGTTCTTTATTTCTGAATTATGACTGTCATTATTCTTCCCATCTCCTAAAATAGCGACTTAGTATGACCAGTCCAAACCAGTTGAACAATATGTTTCAATTCTTGGTATATTTATTTTGCTTTAGTGACAGAAGCTCCATAAGGTATTCAGTCTAATATACTGCGTGTTTCCGTACGAGCGTGCCAAAATTTAACAGGACATAGAGAATGCTCCATAGAACAATTAGAGGTAGCGAAGCTGGGATCGGGATAGCCAGCTTAAGGAGATAATACGAATAAAATCACATTACTGAGTACTTTTTTATTTATATTAGTTACTGTTATCTGCAAATTCCGTTGTTGACACAATGAACGTACCATTTCTACCGTACCTTACGTACCTGACGACCATTAACGTCAACGCAAGCATAACATCGGGGAACGAACTTATGACGCAACCTGGCAAATATCTCTGCTATGATCCTCATGTTTCCAGGTCCCTCACTGCTGCTTTCCAATTAACCTGTCTCCAGTATTCGTCGATCGAGAGAAATAAACAGTCGTCGTGACGGATGATGCCTGTTAGGGAATCGGTCCGTATACAATGTTTCAGCAGCGAGAGCATTGCAACCTACTTCCCCATACACGAGGCGCACGTCAGTACGTCTCTGTATGGCACTGAGTAATGAATGGTTCTGTCGTTGATTTATAGCACGTTCTGTTCAAAAATGGCTCTGAGCACTATGGGACTTAACATCTGAGGTCGTCAGACCCCTAGAACTTAAAACTACTTAAACCTGAGTAACCCAAGGACATCACACACATCCATGCCCGAGGCAGGATTCCAACCTGCGACTGTAGCGGTCGCGCGGTTACAGACTGTAGCTCCTAGAACTGCTCGGCTACCCCGGTAAGCTGGAACTTCTGCGGGCGCACATTCTGTCATGGGACAATGTAGTACGGTACAACAGAGACACCTTATGGACATGTAAAGTAAACTAAGCCTGCATCATGACTTCTTAGTAATCAGCTTCGTGCCGGCGGTGTGGCTGAGCGGTTCTAGGCGCTTCAGCGCGCGAGCGCTACGGTCGCAGGTTCGAATCCTGCCTCGGGCATGGCTGGTTTTGATGTCCTTAGGTTAGTTAGGTTTAAGTAGTTCGAAGTTCTAGGGGACTGGTGACCTCAGATGTTAAGTCCCATAGTGCTCAGAGCCATTTAAACCGTCTGAATAAGGTTCGTCGTTCTTGTTTTCTTGCAAGAGATAAACTATGTACATGTCAATAAAGAGCACAGTACGTATAAACTTGTACGAATGTTGGTTGTAAGTAAGCTGGAAAACAGTAATGCTGGACAAAGCTGTAGACAGGTTTGCTTCCATACATCCTTAAAATGGCTTGCTCCACTTCAGGTTCCATACCTCAAATTGTTCAGTGGAACATTCTCTATGCCCTGTTATATTTTTGCATGCTCTTACAAAAACACCCTGTATAGGGTGGCGTAAACATCGTATAATTCCTGCTTATAGTGATTGAAAGAGTACGAGATTTTCTACTATATTATTGACAAGGATTTCAGACAAGGAAACCATCTGATTGATAAGAAAATCCGATACTAGCTTGGTATATAAATAAAGAAGCATACATAGTTGTATGTTGTGTAAAGCTGAGCAAAATGATCATTTATAGAGTCAGAACAATCTTTATTACGTGTGAAGCATTTACTCCCACGAGGTATGCCTCGTGGACTTGGTGTGGTGACATGAACTGTAGCACAGGTGCTCGACGGCATCGCAGGTGCAGCAAGTGAAGCATAATATATAGGAACAGTGTCAACATACATTGAATCTTTTTGTAACAGCATTTACAATCAGTATTAATTCATATTATCAACCTACAGTCTTGCAGTAGCTATCTGTTATAGTACTTTGGGATGAAAACCGCCAAAATGTCAGACTCTCTGCCAATAATTTCTAATAACTGCTGAAAAGCATCCAGAGGTATACTATCAACGGTAGCTTCTCTACTTCTGTAGAAGTTTTGATGATTTAACATATTTGTTGTTTTGGGAAAGCTACCATTACACTGTCGTTACCTTCCACAGTAATCCCGCATACAACGGCAGCCTCTTGATGCCCTACTTGTCCGGATTCACATAGAGTGTGCTAGAATGCCTGGAAACGTCTTGTGTTGTAACGTACTTCCCCGGACGCTGCCACTTGGCACAGACGGAGATATCTGGCAGGACTAACGTGTCTGTGAACTCAGGCCCTGCAAGGTAAGGAGATCCTGGATCGCGATTAAACATCAGAATAACAGACAACACACATGCCCTAAAATATTTCATTGAGGGAAGGAAACCCTCTACTCTAGAACACAGAAACAACTGTTACCTGCACTAAATCTTTTTATTATAGAATCAGCAAAAACATTGGGTTCAAGTGTGTAGTTGGTGACATTGGAAAATCCTGCATAATTAGGAAGATACTGACGAATGCACAAATGAACTTAATCGTGATACATGAACACATAGCAACCTTTCAAAAGCGTTTCTACAAGAGAAAAGAACCCCCAGCGTAACTTACAATACGATGATCACAAAACAATTTACCATCCCAAATATTACACTCGCAATACTTCATTATTGCCCTATTGTCTATGCTATTTTAGCTGGGCAATAACATATATTTACCGATACCTTTCTCGACTTTTAAGCCCTATGAACACACACACGATACGTGGCTAGCTCGGACGCAAGTGAATGGAAGGAAAATACGTAACACAACTCGAATCTCCAGTAGAACTGCCGTGCACGCACACGTTAGTGACTGCCTTACTGAGCGCCTGAGAAAGACGACATCCAGCGCGCTCTGTCGGCGGCTGCTGTGGCGTCTGATGGCGGCGGCGCGTCGACGCTGTGCGGACGTCTGAACCTCGACGCTGTTCTGGCCACACCTGTGTCATCAGTCGGAAACCTACCCTGAGTTTTCGTCAGGCTAAACTATTGGCAATGTCCACTCGCTCTGTCTTAGCGGCGTGTACAGCTCTGCCCTCTTATTTGTTCCGCAGAAGGTGACTAACTCGGGTCGAAATCGGAAATCTCCACTCCAGAGGTGTTACGAGATTTTCCAACCCCATGAACACAAGTGTTCACTAAAAAACTCTTTTAGGCTTACAGAACAGGAAGTGTTCCGTCTACACATGGCCCTGGCCTGAAGAGCACTCTCCTTCAACCCAGGGTCCCGGTCTGTATGTCTTCTTCGTTCTCTCCCTGTGTACCCTGTGTTCATCCCCTACCACAGGTAGTAGCGGCCAGTGCTGATTGTGGTACGACTTGCGTCGTTTCAGGGCCGAATGAGGCTTGAGAAGCGTATTGGGGGGCCTTCTGCCCTATAGCACTCATGTTTCTTTCCTGTCAGCTCAGAGTCCGCCAATAAACAAGCTGTTCACATGGAACCTCGTGTTGTCCACTTCTTCATCACGTGATATGCGAGTACTTGTTAAAAATAGCGGTGCTCTCCTCCGGTCTGTTTTCCGCCCTGAAAAAAAGAAACACAGGGACAATGTTTTTCGTGCTTGTCAAAGACCTCCCGTTGTCAGTCTGTAAGCATTCCTTTCCGAGAAGCTTTCCGAGGCCTCTGGTGTGGTCTTTCCATGTGTGTTCTCCCGTCGTCTGTGCCCCACTCTTTTTGCGACTTAACATTTCTCGCAAATGCAAATTCCGTGTATTGGTCCTGTCAGAGCGGCCATGTGGACCCCTGCTATACTAAGAAGTTTGTTTCCGTTCCACGCAGGTGTCAGTCAGAGAAGCTCGATTAATGGCTTACCGTCAGCTAATGATGTCATTTTTAGCTGCTTTTCACAACCTGTTTGCCACGTACTGATCCACGTGTAACTGATTTCTAACTGTTTGTTCAAATATTACTTAAACTAATCAAATTACATAAATACACTTAATGTTGTTCTATGATCATCAGATTTAGTTTGCAGATCATGTGTAAGGGACACCGCTCCTAAGGGCACTCCTTGTCACGCCGTCCACCTGCTCCTCCCTCCTCGGCATCCGACGCCGCAGCAAGGCCGCAGGTAGCGCTTCACGTCACACGGTGCAGCCTGTGTTTCTCAGGGTTTCTTTAGCGGCAGCAGACGGCGGTGGGCGCGACGCGAGATCGCTCGTCGACTTGAAGTCAAGCGCCGGCACGCCAGTCGGGAACGACAGAGCAGAGAGCTTTGTGAGGAAGACGTCAGCGAACCGCAGGCTGGCCGACCCCTCTCCAGGACGACAACGCGATAGCAGCGGCCTCTATGCACGCCACGCCCGACTGGCCACGGCCCAACTGAACAGTAGCTTCAAGATTAGCGGCGTCTGTAGCAGCATCGACGCTAGATACTTTCCATGTGCAGTCTATGTAACACAGACATGGCAATTGTTATACTGAACAGCATTGCTTGTTTTGCATGTCGCCCTGTGCTTGCTACACATCAGTGTAACATAAAGTTAACTATCGTATTTTTTCCTTTTTTTAATAAAACTCATTAATACGATTTGCTCTAATTGTTGCCTAGCGATACGAGAAAGCAGGTTTCTTAGACACCCTGCATTCGACGACTACGCAGCACTCAACACTGTATGTTCTACTCTTCGCCTATGTACGTTTATTAAATAGTTCTCAGTTCCGTATATGTTAGCATAAACATTATTAAAAAATTTGAGCCTCTTGTCGCTTCTATCCATGTAATCATCAGTTTCCAAAAACGCTCATAATTTGTTTGTATGAAATTATATTTATAGAAATTAAGATTTCATAATTTTGCAGGAATTGTATATTTAGTAACATGAAAAGCAGAACATTCCAATATATTGAGACAGTTCCAGAGACAATATGCAAAAAATCACTATGATATACCAATTTTAAGTAATATGAATTTAATTTTTACGAAATGAATGAACTTAATACGAGGGTCACTCCAAAAGAAATGCACACTATTTTTTTTTAAATCCATCTTTTGTTCTACATGTTTGAAAGTTTTACAGTGTGTAGATACATCCTTTAGGAACAATGTTTTCATTTCTTCACATAATTTTCATCCCTCTCAACTGCCTTACACCCTCATGGAACCAGCGCCTGTATACCCGCACAGTACAATTCTGGACCAACCTGTTGGAGCCACTGTTTGGCAGCGTGCACAAGGGAGTCATCATCTTCAAACCTTGTTCCACGAAGATAATCTTTCAGTTTCCAAAAAAATGGCTCTGAGCACTATGGGACTTAACAGCTGAGGTCATCAGTCCCCTAGAACTTCGAACTACATAAACCTAACTAACCTAAGGACATCACACATATCCATGCCCGATGTAGGATTCGAACCTGCGACCGTAGCAGTCGCTCGGTTCCGGACTGAAGCGCCTAGAACCGCACGGCCACCGCGGCCGGCTCTTTCAGTTTCCCAGAGAGATGATAATCACATGGAGCCAGGTCAGGACTGTAAAGCGGGTGTTTCAGTATTGTACATCCGATTTATCTGATCGCTTCCATGGTTTTTTGACTGACATGTGGCCGTGCATTGTCGTGCAACAGCAAAATATCCTGCTTTTGCCGATGTGGTCGAATCTGACTCAGCCGAGCTTGAAGTTTCTTCAGTGTCATCACATATACATCAGAATGTGTGGTGGTTCCACTTGGCATGATGAGCACAAGCAAGCAGATTGTTAGCACTCCAGATAGGTCGGCTGGCGAGCGCGTGTTACGTACCGTATGTCTGCGTGCAACCGGTTGACCCATACATCACTCTCCCCAGAGAAGAGGAGCAACCATAGGTGGCTCAAAACGACTTCCTGGGCGTTATGAATCTATTTCGCCATTTGTGGCATCAGAAGGCATTGCAACATGTATTTCATTTGCAGACGGAGTAACGTTCGGTAAAGAGAAGCGTGCCTTCAGGATGACAATTTCATACATGAAAAATGCTGTTGACAAAAAAACCATTTGATAAAGGCAATAAAAACACAATACTGACAAGCAAGTATGCATTAATATTACTGAATGAATCGAAAGACTTAATTCTGTTTGCTGCTTCAATGAAGCTTAACTCATTATAGGAAGAAATCACATTTCCATGGATATCCTTAATTAAATTATTGCAATTGGAAAACCTTGATAAGAAATGTTTTCCATATGTTAATATGTATAAATCACTCTAATAAGCAGATAACATTCTCATTAATGGCAAATGCCCAGTTGAATGAAATGTAGTAGGCAATATGCTAGGCATATAAAATAGTTCACATGATAAATCACAATGTGTCGCATTCAAGATTAATCCACTATTATTCAATTTGAGTGTAAAGGGTAGCTCACTTGTATCATAATTTTTACATGTGAATGTGACATCAAGGTTGGAGTAAAATGAGACAATTACACCTTCCAAACATCATTTAAGAAATGGATGATAAAGATGCGTTAAAATTCTAGGGCAATCATCTCTTGGAGAATGATTCATCTTTCTCACAGCTATACACTCTACTATCTAAGAATACTTCTGATTCAGCGCGAATTAACTTATGACTACGTTTACACATACGGAAATCATTTTCCTTTATTGACAAAATATCTTCGATGCACGCTGATCAGTAGATAATCATTCAGTACGTATCTTACTTGAATCCCTGCCTGTCTCCATTTCACAAGGTAAGTATAAATCTTACACATTTCAAAATTATTCTTTGATCTAGCAATGGGTATAGAAGCAATAACAGTTAATTCATATTCAATCTTTAAAGAGTGTGTGCTGGTTTGCTTATAGTAATTTTATAAATTGTAATAGTTAACAGGGTAAATCACAGTATAGGTTGCATCTACCTCTCGCTCAATTGATAGTAGGATCTATAAAAATTGTTCCGGATGCAGTAGTACACTGCTCAAACAATCATTTCAACTACTTAAGGGCATCAGTTCTAGCATTTGATAAACTATCTGTAATCCTTAACAAAAGTGTTTTTTAATTTAAGTGTGCACTCACAAAATTTAATCCTTGGAATAGTTCTTGGATTTTTGCTTTCATTTCATTAGGAATTACGTGGAAATGTGAGATAAAATGCTTTACAATCTGTTCAATGAAAACTGTGTAGTTAGTAATGGTTCTTTGCATATTCTTTAATACGGTAATTTCATTAGAGATGTAAGTTGAATTTGTACTGGACTGTTGTGCAAGAGCTAATACTTTGCTTTTAGCTTCCAGTAGATCTCGACTAGTTAAAGTACCAGTAATGGTACGAAGGATACTTCCCCCAAAATCCAACCAGGCACGTTTATATCTGATTAAAGTTTTGTGTGGCAAAGGCTTTAAAAAACAGTAAAACTCTTGTTCATAATTAGTAAATGTAGACTCTGCCTGCATTCTGGCTGTGACCCAGTTATTACACGAAGATGTACCCATTACCCTTAACAGAAAGAATTAGATCAATTTGCTTCTTTACAGAACTGAACTATTGCTGGGTTTCACTCAGACTGTACTTGAGGACAAGTTTTGAATTACTTGTTGAAACTACCATGTTTGATAGTGCTTCAAACAAAACACCTACACTCTGTGGTACTACGACTACAGCATAAGTAGAATACGCTATCATAGGAAACATTAGAATAAAAATGAACAATGGTTAATTGAGTCTAAATAGTAGAGTTAACAATGAACATAAATTAAATGAGTTTCTTGTGGTAACCGGTGGAATAAAAGGTTTAGTTTCACTTGTGCACTGTTGTAATAGCTTCAGTACAAAATTTTTACAACATATTCACATAAGCACATGGCTGAAATAGGCATATGCATTGCACTCTCATACCTACACACGTTTATGCAGATTGCAGAGGTCTCTGGAACAGGATCGCTCAGGACTTGGTGATGCCTCGGCCTCGAATTCTAGACCGTTACATCGCGATTCTCGTCTCCTGGGTTTAAGAAGAGCAGATCTGCCTCTCGGTCTGTCCTCGTCATCTTGGAATACTACAGGAAATCGACTCAGAAATTGCTTTACACGATTGACATGAACGACAGTCGAACGAAAGGGCTGTTGGGGCTTAAGAGTGACTGGCGACAACACCTCCAAGATTGGATATGGTCCTTTCCAAAACTTCTTAACTTTTTCATTTGACTCTTCTTTAACACCACATTGCTCAGATACACAAGATCTCCAACCCAATACTGTGGCACTGCTGCTTGGTGGTCGTTGTCTTGCTTGCTGAAGAAAGGATTGATGATTTCGCTGTTTCACTCCCCTCCATGCTTCTTTAGCTTGCATGCTAGATCCCTTACATGTTCATTGCTGATTCCGGCAGTCTATCTCGTAAAGTCCTAGGGTGGATGCATTCTTCTTCCACAGACGATCTCACATGGACTTAGACCAGTTGAGCTGTGCATTTTGCCATTGTAACAACTTACCAAGTAAGGTAAACAGACATGCCAGTTGTAGCGTGTGCTGATCACACAATGGCTAACCATTTTAATGATTGTTCTATGGACTCGCTCAACTCTTCCATTTCCTTCAGGGTGTGCTGGTGTAGTCCTTAACTCAGTTATTTGCATGAGCTTACAAATCTGTTTAAGTAATCCACTCATAAAATTCGTTCTGAGATCACTAGATTTACTTAATGGTGATCCAAAGTTAAGAATCCATTTGCTTACAAAAACTGTAGCTATAGTCTTAGCGCTCTGATGAGGTATTGGTATCATGAGAAGGTATCTAGAGAAATGATCTAACATTGACAATAAGTACTTGTCTCCATCTTTAGTCACAGGCAACGGTCCTATGCCGTCTAGTCCTACTCATTCAAATGGTTTGCTTGTCGCTTGCACTTCTTGCACGGTGCTCTACTTTTTCCTACATTATTCCGTCTGTTACAGCAATCACATTGTGAAACAATCCTGAAAAGTCAGCTTTTGCGGCTCAGCCACCAAAACATTTGAACTATTTTAATGTTTGTTGCTTTTTTACCACAATGTCACAGTAATAAAGAATCATGTTGTTCTCTGATGATTTGCTCATTAATGCTTTCTGGAATATCTAGGAGGTTTCGGTGACTAGTGATTTTCTACAATAATCTATCTACACTCCTGGAAATGGAAAGAAGAACACATTGACACCGGTGTGTCAGACCCACCATACTTGCTCCGGACACTGCGAGAGGGCTGTACAAGCAATGATCACACGCACGGCACAGTGACACACCAGGAACCGCGGTGTTGGCCGTCGAATGGCGCTAGCTGCGCAGCATTTGTGCACCGCCGCCGTCAGTGTCAGCCAGTTTGCCGTGGCATACGGAGCTCCATCGCAGTCTTTAACACTGGTAGCATGCCGCGACAGCGTGGACGTGAACCGTATGTGCAGTTGACGGACTTTGAGCGAGGGCGTATAGTGGGCATGCGGGAGGTCGGGTGGACGTACCGCCGAATTGCTCAACACGTGGGGCGTGAGGTCTCCACAGTACATCGATGTTGTCGCCAGTGGTCGGCGGAAGGTGCACGTGCCCGTCGACCTGGGACCGGACCGCAGCGACGCACGGATGCACGCCAAGACCGTAGGATCCTACGCAGTGCCGTAGGGGACCGCACCGCCACTTCCCAGCAAATTAGGGACACTGTTGCTCCTGGGGTATCGGCGAGGACCATTCGCAACCGTCTCCATGAAGCTGGGCTACGGTCCCGCACACCGTTAGGCCGTCTTCCGCTTACGCCCCAACATCGTGCAGCCCGCCTCCAGTGGTGTCGCGACAGGCGTGAATGGAGGGACGAATGGAGACGTGTCGTCTTCAGCGATGAGAGTCGCTTCTGCCTTGGTGCCAATGATGGTCGTATGCGTGTTTGGCGCCGTGCAGGTGAGCGTCACAATCAGGACTGCATACGACCGAGGCACACAGGGCCAACACCCGGCATCATGGTGTGGGGAGCGATCTCCTACACTGGCCGTACACCACTCGTGATCGTCGAGGGGACACTGAATAGTGCACGGTACATCCAAACCGTCATCGAACCCATCGTTCTACCATTCCTAGCCGGCAAGGGAACTTGCTGTTCCAACAGGACAATGCACGTCCGCATGTATCCCGTGCCACCCAACGTGCTCTAGAAGGTGTAAGTCAACTACCCTGGCCAGCAAGATCTCCGGATCTGTCCCGCATTGAGCATGTTTGGGACTGGATGAAGCGTCGTCTCACGCGGTCTGCACGTCCAGCACGAACGCTGGTCCAACTGAGGAGCCAGGTGGAAATGGCATGGCAAACCGTTCCACAGGACTACATCCAGCATCTCTACGATCGTCTCCATGGGAGAATAGCAGCCTGCATTGCTGCGAAAGGTGGATATACACTGTACTAGTGCCGACATTGTGCATGCTCTGTTGCCTGTGTCTATGTGCCTGTGGTTCTGTCAGTGTGATCATGTGATGTATCTGACCCCAGGAATGTGTCAATAAAGTTTCCCCTTCCTGGGACAATGAATTCACGGTGTTCTTATTTCAATTTCCAGGAGTGTATTTCGACAAAATTCTTGAGCTGCCTTTAACTCTTCTTCTCGACTTATTGTAACACAAACATTGACTTTTCCACTCATTGCATTAGCATTCACAGGTCGTCATATAACCTTAAATTGGTACTCACTTAGTCTTAATGCTCATCTTGTTAATTTGGAACTTGGACCCTTTAAGGTCAATAACCATTTAAGTGCGGCATGATCTGCAATAACTGTAAATTCTCTTCCTGTTAAGAAACAGTTGTTATGTGTTGTACCAAAAAACAAAGCACAAGGCTCCTTCTCAGTAGTAGTATAATTCCATTCTGCTTTGTTGGATGTTCATGACCATCAGCTTCTTGAGACAAAATTGCACCTAGGACAAAATTGTATGCATCAGTTAAAAGAATATAACGTTTACTGATATCTAGATAGGCTAACACTGGGGCTGTGGATAGAGCAATTTTAAGTTCATCCATTGCTTTTTCGCACTCTGATGACCGATTAAATGTGGCTCTTTTCTTCAGTAGCTGTGTCATTGGACGTGCTGTATTTGCATAACTGGCAATAAACTGTCTGTAGAAATTTGACAATCCCAAGAATGATTGTAGTTCTCTCAAATTCTGTGATTCAGGAAAATTCTTTACATCTTCAATTAATTTTTCATCGGGTTGAACACTTTCACTGGTTATAACATGACCAAGATAGTTAACTTTACTTTGTGCAAAATGCCATTTATCTACTGATAAAGACAGGTTTGCGCTTCTTATAGGCTCAAAACAGCTTGTAGTCTCTGAGTACACTGCTTCATGTTTTCACCAAAAATTATTACATCATCACAGTAAATAAGTGCCTTTGTTGGAGTGAGCCCTGGTAAAATTGAATATATCAGGCGTTGAAATTTAGCTGGAGCATTACGAAGTCGAAATGTCATATGAAGATACTTGCATACTCCTATTGCTTTTAGAAATGAAATATTTGTGTGAACATCTGGATGCACTGTTAATTGGTGATAACCATTTGTCAAATCACATACTGAAAAAATTTGACATCTGCCCAAGTAATTTAAGGTTTCCACTAAATTTGGTAAGGGGTAAATATCGGTTGTGATCACAGCATTCAAAGATCGGTAATCAACAGAAAAACGGAACTGTGGTTCTCCAGAAATTGATTTCTTATTTACAATTACAACAGGTGAACACTATGGTGGGTGATCTCGTGGTTTTATAATTCCAGCTTCTAATTGTGCTTTAACCATGTCTTCTACCGACTCTCATTGACTGAATGGTATTCGGTAAGGTTTCTGTGTGATTGGGGCTGCATTCCCTGTATGAATACGATGCTGAACTGAATGAGTGACAGGTAAAGTTGCACGTTCTCGGAATAAATCTGCATACTCCAACAAAACAGGCGATAAAATATTCTCTTTATCGGGTGGCAAATGTTCTATCTTCTTCCAAATCTTGGGCTTCAGTTCATTATTAACTTTGGCTCCTTATTATAATTTTACGGTACTGCTACAAACATCTATGTTTATAACTGCGACACTTGTTACCTCATCTGGAATCTGTATTACGTCACTTTTCCTTACACTCGACACTTCAGCAACTTTTGTTCCTCGTGGCAAAACAACATCCCCATTGCTCATATTCGTTATTGTAACCGGGACTTTTGCGACATCCTGTCTCACCATAGTACCGACACCTACACTTCTAGCAACATAACAATGTATTTTATCCAGTAACTCACTTTTCTTGGATCGCTCAATTAATTACAAAGTTCCTTCCTAGCCTCAGAGTGACTTCAACGTAGATCGCCATAGATTGTCTTTCCTGTTCCCTTGGGAATTAGCTGAGGCTGATCTGTTTGTACATTGACTTGGACCGTTTGAAATGATTCATCATTTGGGTGGTGCATTACCAAAGCGTCAGTATAGCTGCTAATTTGATTAACATCTGAAGAACTGTTTCCTAGATTGTAGTTGTTACCGCCTTGTCTGATCTTTCTTTCTGTGACAAATATCTCTGCCTCTTTAGCGGACAGAAAATCACGTCGTAACGCGTTTCGTTATTTGAAACTACTTGCACCATTGCTGTGTAATTATCTTTATCTTTATTTTCACCTTCATCTTGGCTTGGCCTAGAATTAATTCTACGCCAACTCCTCCATAGTTACGTAGTTTTCCTCTGTTTAATCCTCGCACTTTTAATAGCGGTGGTTTCAACGTATCCTCTTTATCTATGTCACACCACATTAATGAGGTCTGTGCTCCTGTAGTTTGATGTTTCTCCCACGATATACGGCACCTATTACGAAGTCATTTTCGGTCTGATTTTCGCTGGAACTAACAGGAATCACTGTCTCTAGCAGGGAGCCGACAGAGGGGTGGCCCCTACGTCCAGCTACTCGTTTAAAGATCTGGCCGATTGTCTGTTGTTCGCATTACCTTTCCTCTTGTTGCGACAATCTCTCGAAACATGATCCTGCATCCCGCAATGATAGCAGATTAGATTCTTTTTACAATCCTTACGCTTGTGACCCTGATTTAGCAGCATTGTACTGTTGTGTTGTAAACTCTGCGTCCTTGTTTCTGCATCCCATTCGGTCGTCTTAGTGCTTCTACGAAACCAACAGTCGATTCTACTGCTTCCTGAAACGTTTTACATCGTGCCAATCTAACAGCTTTGCTTACTTCCTCTCTGTGCAACCCATGAACGAATGTGTCCATGGCTCTCTGGTCGGCTTTGAACAACTGAACGCAATTTTCATTTTCATCTTCTACTAACTTATACGTTTGAGCGTTGATGTTTCGAATTCTTTCGGCAAACTGCTCAATAGATTCGCCTCGTCACATTCGCAAACTGTAAAGCTGCTCTCTGTAAAATCCGATCGCGTTTTTACGTTTAAGTCTCTGAACAACAATCGTTCTAAACTCATTGTAATCTTCCGTTTTCACGCAAGTAGGCTCTGCACTAATGAAATCTTGTGCTGCTCCATGCATTCTTAATTGGGCAACCACTAGCTTATCGGAATCTGTCCATGATCCTAACAGGGCGGCACCTTCAAGTTTACGAAAAAACAGCTTCACATCATCTTCGAGTTTCCCGCTAAAAACTGGTCCTGATGGCGATAATGAAAAATTATTTATTGTAGTTGCACTTGTACTGCATGAACTATCATTTGACAAGTCTCTCGGAATGTTACGCTTGTTTTTTTCTGCTTTTAACTGCCGAACCTTTTCTTGCAGTTCAGTAATAACAGTTTGTAGATCGACGACGTTACTCTGACTGGATTGCGTCAGTTCGGCTAATTTAACGCCAATGAGTGACTCAAATGTAAAATAAAAATCCATCACTGCCTTTCGTATTGTATCCAAACTGGAGTAGACCAACTTGAATTCCAGCGTTGGATGTCCCCGCATAGTCGGAAGATGTTCATGCTGCTGCTGGTGCTCGAAGTTCACGTTGTGCTGCACCTCTTCAGGACTGTAGATTTTCCGTAATAATCCCACTTCTGACACCACTTCCATCAGGGGGTTGTTTGTGTTCTTGTTCCAGATGATAATTAGACGAAATATTTGTCAAGGTTTGAGAGCAGTGGGTCCTTCAGTTGCGGCAATACACGAATGCCGAGAAGTAAGTTTAAACAGTTTTATTAACAAAGGCTGATTATAAAACGCGCACTCTAGGCGCACCCATCATCACTGTGTCTGGCATAATTATGGTTGTATGGAAAGTCTCCATGGTGAGCTAAGAAAGAGAGACATATTTACACCCGAGGGCGCGCTACTTAATACGGCGCGCTGCAGACGGCGGCCAGTGGCTTACTCCCTGCGTCGCACTGCGGCCGAACGCACGTCTACTGACCGAGCAGATTGTCGGCACTCCTCATAGGTCGGCTGGCGAGCACGTGTTACGTACCGTACAGCTGCGTGCAACCGGTAGACCCTTACACATGTATACATTCAAGGGAGAATATGGAGATCGGGACAGGAGGCGAACTTCACATGATTGTTAGCATAATAGATAACGGTGGGGTTTGTCGAGTCGAAAGTTGTGGGTTTCCAACCCATCCCATGACTTGCAAATAATTGTTTCATGTTATCGTTGCTAACACATTCTGCGACCATCTTATCAATGTAATACAAGTATGTTGCGCAATAAACAATGTTATTTACATAGTGTCAGATTTGTGAACGGAGGATGGATTAAATAGCGATTTCCGAGTGCGTGGTTACGTCGGAAATTAAGAGGACAGCTTAAATTTTAGCGACTGAAGCAACTAACAATAAAATCCATATTCTTCCATTTCGTAAATATTTTGCTCTCTATTTCCGAATAAGTGCCGTGTTTCAAGTGTGAGGTGAGACTGGAACCTACGTAAGAAGACAGCTTAAACTGCGGCGAGTGAATCGAGGTGCTGTAACATTCATATCCTCCCTTGTCACCAAATCGATAGTCGATCATGCAGCCGTTTCTATTGGGAGTAACGTCAAAATGACGTCACGATTGCGAGAAGTTCGTGAACGAGATTTACCCTTTCAAACATCCACATGTACCATCCTCAAATCTTGCCACCGATTATTCGTTTCAGAAAATAAAAGTTCATTTCTTCTCGTTTCAGTCAACCGTTACCTAACCCTCCATTTAAAAATTTCCACGACCAATGGTACTTAAAATTTATCAAACACCCATATGTGAAAATCCACACCTTCCTATAATTTCTTCAGTATTAGTAAGTGTTACCAACGATTAAACTATGCTCACAGGAAAAACCCACCAGGCCAGTCCATGTTCTCCTAATATTTTTCTTTCTCTTCCTCTAATAGAATTCCAGTCCTGCATGACAATTAAATTTTGGTCCCCATTAACCACTTGAATAATTTATCTCAACATACACCTAAGTCTCTTCACCAAGTGTTGAGACATCAGGCTTATGAAGTTGTTCTCTTTTGGTGAGTGTTACCTTATCCATAGTGATTAATTCGCTGTGCTGCTGGAAGCAGCTTACCCACATTCTAATTTTCTTATTTGGTATTAGATCTGTTCCTGAATTTCTTGTATTTCATATAGTGGTCGTAATCTTTGTTTGTTTCATATGTCCCATCCGAATCATTGTGCAATATGCACTTGTGGTTACAATGTATTAAAGTAATTTTAATGCGAACTATAGTCATCTCTTTCTGCGTGCTTTTATTGGGCCTTACCGATTAGTCTTCCGGTATATGAAATTATATTCCGTTGCTCTTAAATATTTTGTTGATGTATGTTACTCTGTATCAAATGTTTAAGCGCAACGAATCATAATCCCATTTACCAAAAGATTAATCCTTAGCGCCCAGTAAAATCACTGAAAAGAGAAAACCATGACTCGTAATGGAATTGATTTGCCATTGTTTTGTACGCATATTTCTCAACGGAGTATCAGCTAACACAATGGTTTCAGCCTCCACTTGCACACTTCAAAGGTCCATGTCCAATGTTTTGTCACCTTCTTCATCTCTGATTTGGAGTAAAATTCCCTGCACATCGATATTAAACATTCCCCGACACTGCTTTGTATTCTCAGTGAAAAATCACCCCGTGTCAGCCAGCATGTGTTGCGACATGACGGGTGTCGTCACCGTCTCCTGCTCTGCTGAAGTCTCTAAGTGTCCAAACCGCGCTCCGCCTGCAGCTCTGCTCCTGGCAGTACACGCTGTGCTGAGACCCTCGGACTTGACGTCATTCTGATTTGACCTGTTCGGCTGCCCAATCCTTCAAACTAAAATGTTTAATGACAGTGCGACATTTTTATTCCTCATTTACAGAAGCAACTGATACAGTGCCACCTTCAGATCACAGTCATCAATTAACTGCCTGACGCATTCAGTTCAAACTTCGTTACGACTACCACAAGAATCACGTTTACCATCTGAAAAATTCTACAGTATTTCAGAAAAATTAACCTCGCCTATTAAACGAACGCAGTAATTTTTCTACGAATGACTGTCGATGGCGTAAACTGTGTATGATCTGATACTCGTGCGTCGTCCGGCTTGTTCTTGGAGACTCGAGGGTTTTGCAGCCCTGCACATTACGGGATTTCTGCTCTGCAGCCTGCCCACGGAGTTAGATAGAGCTCACTCCTTAGCTCTAGGTTTTATCAGTATCTTGTTCCTGCTACAGTGTATTTTTAGCCTAAATTCTTTTAATTGGAACACATGCTCGAGGCATAGCAGTAAGATGCACCCCTGCCTAACAAGGTTCGTCACATCTCAGGCGGCTGCTGCTATGGTAAATATTCTGCTGTCCACTAAAATGGAAACACCTCGAAGAACGGCAGTTACCGAAATATTACTTTTTGTCCGTATACAGTATGGCACGAAAAATAAATGATAAAATCTGTAGGTGATATGGACCGTCGAATTCCCAAGGTGGAATGTCTTGCCTGCATCTAGCATGGCTTTACTGTACGTGGAACCACATTGTGGCGGTAATTGTGAAGCGGCCAGACCAACATATGGCTTCTGACAAGCAGCGGAGGGCTTCTCAGCAGCTGCAGAGGCAACAGTCTGGACGATTGACTGGTCTTGTAACACCAGTCTGAATGACTGACTGGCGTGGCCATTTAACATCAGCCAACATGGCCATGCTGTCTTGCTACTGCGAATGTCTCAAAACGAGAGGAAACTACGACTGATATTTTTTTCCAAGAAGATGTACCTCTGCTGCATCGTTAAATGGTGATGGTACAGTCTCAGACAAAACATTACGGACGTAAAATAATAGCCGAAACCGATCTCCAGGCTGCGACTACTCAAAATTGGCACTTAATCAGAAGAACGAAAGTGGTATTCTACAGGTCGGAGTGTAAGGTGTTAGTGCCCTTAAGTAGGTAGATAGGTTAGAAAATTTAAAAAGAGAATACGTTCAAGTTGGATGTAGTGTAGAAGTGAAATGCGGTAACATGAAGATCAAGTCAGGTCAGTATGAGATTACCAGCACTAAATGAAATAGAGCTAATACAAGAAGAGGTCTAATAATAAATGAGAAGATTTGAATGTAACCTACTACCAACAGCATAGCAAATGAATTATCGGGGACAAGGTATGTACGAATGTAACATACGCCTGCTAGCTCAGCAGTTGGTGGAAAGAGTGAGACAGTGTATGTTGAGATAAATTATTCAAGTGGTTAATGGCGACGAAAGCTTAGTTGTAATGCAGGAGTGGAATTCTATTAGAGGAAGAGAAAGAAAAATGGTAGGAGAACGAGGACTGGCCTGGTGGGTTTTTGCAGTGAGCATAGTTTAATAGTTAGTAACATTTAGTAATACTGAAGAAATTCCATGAAGGTGTGGATTTTCGCATATGGGTGTTTGATAAATTTTAAGTACGATTGGTCGTGGAGATTTCCAAATGGAGCATTAGGTAAGGGTTGACAGAAACAAGAAGAAATGCACTTTGTGAGGCTATACACATTTCGCTTTTATTTTTTGAAAGGAATAATCGGTGGCAAGATTTGTGTGTGCTTCATGTGGATGTTTGAAAGGGTAAATCTCGTTTCATGAATTTCTCGCAAACGTGACCTCATTTTGACCTCAGTCACAATATGGACGACCGCATGATCGGCTATCGATTTTGTGACAAGGGAGGATATGAATGTTATTGCACGTCGATTCACTCGCAGAAGTTTAAAGTTTGCTCTTAGGTTCCAGCCTAACCTCACATTCGAACACGGCACTTATTCGGAAATAGAGAGTGAAATATTTACGAGAGGGAGGAATATGGATGTTATGGTCACTTGTTTCACTCGCAACAATTTAAGCTGTCCTCATAAGTTCCTGCATAGGCGCGCACTCGGATATTTCTATTTATTTCATCCTCACACAAAATGTAAATAACATCTTTTATTGCGCAAGTTACTTGTATTACACTGACAAGAGAGTCGCAGAATGTGCTACCAGCGATAACATGACAAAATTATTTGCATATCATGGGATGGGAACCCACAATATCCGACTCCAGAAACCCCGCCGTTATCTGTTACACATTCAGTTAACCTTGTGAAGTTTTTCTCATATTTTCTCCTGAATATATACATCGATGGTCCGTTCTTAAGTTACATTATACGATAATGACAACGTGTTTGTAAAAAATTTTCGGTGCTCTGCTAGCTTAGAACGATATACTACAAAGTATAAAACAAACGTGTTCCATGCTTAATCTGGAAATTATTGACGATAATAAGTCACTGAGAGAGCACTTTTATATGAAGACATTAACCATCGATAAATCATTATGTAACATTTTATGATTGCAGTAATTATAATAAATCTATCCAAGAATGACGTGGCCTTCAAAATCTTCAGTACTTGGGCATTAACTCTTGTCAGTGGCTCGTATCGAAGGCTACCGAAAGTTGATAGTCGATGATGAGGTCGTCGATATTGCGTGTGACATCAAGATGACGTCACGTTTGCGGAAAGTGTAGTGAAACGAGAGTTACCCTGTTTGGAAACATAGCACGTAGTAAATGAGTGTTCATATAATCAGTCCTTTGCTACTCAAAATTCGAAAGGCACACAGCAAATCTGCCCTAAGCCCGGAACACAAGAATGGCAGCATCCATAAACCTCACCACTGACGAAGCGTTTTGAAAAATACAGGATGTTTCGAAAAGAATATATGTATTACAAAGTATTATTTAGTCCAAACTACCGATCGCTGCGCCTTGGTTCAGCTATTGGAGAAACGAATACATAGTCTAGTTCATATTAATAGCCGCTACATGTCAGTGGTCTCCTGTTTTCTTTGGTAAGCGTGATATGTTTAAAATGGCTACTCCACAGCTGAAATCATTTTGAGTTCTAGAGTTTGCGAAGTGCAGTTCCGTGATTACAGTGCAAAGACGTTTCATGTTGAGGTAACAAATTGATCCAGATGGTATCGACAGTTTCTAGATACAGGATGTGTGTGTAAAGGAAAGAGTCCGGTCCGGCCTCGTGTTCCTGAAGAAAATGTTGCACGAATTCAAGGTGCTTTCAAACACAGTCTCTCAAAATCAACTCGTCGTGCCAGTCGGGAGTTACAACTGCGTACAACAACAATTTGGCGTGTTTTGAGACGTCAGTTGGTTATGAAGCAGTACAAGTTACAGCTGTTACAAGCTCTGCGTCCTGTTGACTAACGCAAACGTGTGGCATTTTCTAACGAGATTCTCGACACTATTGACAATGATAACACTTTCGCACAACGAATCGTGATCAGTGATTAAGCGACCTTCCATGTTAGTGGACAGGTAAACAAAGAGAATGTTCGAAATTGCGGCCATCGAACCCGCATACAGCCACTGAACGAGATTCGCCCAAAGTCAATGTGTTTTGTGCGATATGCCGATCATCTGTTTGCGGCCAGTTCTTCTGTGATGGAAACACGGTTAACGGTCAGTAGTATGTCACTACGTTACAAAACTGGTTGTTTCTGAGACTGCACGAAGACAACTTCACTTTTCAACAACACAGGGCACCCACTGGCTGGAGTCGCCAAGTACGTGAATATCTGGATGAAATTCTACCGAACCGTTGGATTGGACATCAAGGAGCTGGCGAGTTAGCATGTCCCAGCTGGGCTCCACAGTCACCGGGTCGGATTTGACACCCTCTGACTTGTTCCTGTGGGGTTTCGTTAAAGACAACGTGTATGTACGACCACTCCAACAGAACATGGAAAAGTTGAAGAACCGGATCCGTACTGCTGTAACATCAGTGACGAAGGACATGCTTGCCCAAATATGGGAGGAATTTGAGTATCGATGTGCTGCTGTTCGTGTCACTGATGGAGGACATATTGAACTTCTTTAATCTGAACTTGAGAGGTTTGTAGATATGAGTGTAAAGTTTCATGTTTGTATTTCGTAAGGTTTAATAAATGTATGCACTCGAAGTAAATATATTCTTTTTGAAACACCCTGTAATGGCGAAATGAGAATGTCTTGGTAAAATTAGTTTTATTCGGTTCCGTAATGTGAAAATTGCCAACATAATATCACACGCCAATGAGGGAAACATAGCATCTGAAATTAAACAGAAAACGAGATCAGTAAAAGACGCAGAGGGCCGCCTAGTGCAGGGCAGCCACCTGTCGCCAGACACCCCTGCTGTGCTCGCGGGCCGAGACAGCCTTCCAGATCCATCGCTTACTTCACGCGTCGCTGTATTTCAAAACACGCCGCTTCACTGAAGGCGAAGCCCGTCCTATCACTGGCGACCCAGCGTCCCCGATCCGTGACCCGGAAAATCAGCGTCTTCATTTTTTTCCTCAGAGGAAGTCACTCACCAATGAAGTTCGCGAATTGCTTTGATTCAGACTCTGCATCTGCGGGTGAAAGATTTTCCTTCTTCTACGAAAAGCAAAGAATCCCTGAACGAGGAGAAAATCTTTTCAAAAATCACTTCTCCAGCATCTGTATTACAAGGCTAGCAATTCTCGCCGCTTTCATTTTATTAAGTCCATTCTATTTTTAGTACTTAAATTCATATTACACAAATCTGTTATTTAATAGCAATTTTGAATATTTTCCGTGGAATTGTCTCCATGTTACAAAATGCACACTTTTGTCCTGCAGACTTATGATAGGCTTAATTTTCACAAATATAATTTCATACAAACAAATTATAAGCTACAAGTTTAGTGTGATTGAAAACAGCTCATTACACCAATATAAGTGACAACAGGATCAATTTTTTTAATAATCATTACACTAAATCATCTTGTTACTTTCATTCCACCTGAACCGAAATCACATGGGCTCTACAGGAGAAAGCAAACAAACGACTGCCTCGAGCATCGGCCACGTCGTACAGTTCGGCATATCCTTTGGTGGAATCCTCATATGGCAGTCAGTTGGTTTCACTTTTCAAGGACAGAATAGCAGCAGATGCGTGGGACGAACAGCCCTGTACTTCTTCTCATGAATTTGAAATCAGGATTCAAGATACCAGTTTGCCTCGTTCCATGTACTTTCGCAGATATTTTCTCCCTCACTGAAAGCGCAACTGAGGCAGATTTGATCACACTGGCAGAAGTATAATAACAATTTGTGCGTTTCAAGATGTATTGAAAGGAAATGTGACAAGTTTGAACGAATGTGGGAGAGCGTGTTTCACGGCCAATGTGCCGACGAAACAGCAACCAGACATTGTAGGCCTTATGCTGCCGTAAATCTAGAAGCAAAGGTTGCAAGAATCTATTGGTAATATCTGGACATAGTGATGGGACAGATATCAGATTCTGTACTTGCGTTCTATTACTTGCGTAACTTTTAAATGCACATAATTTTGATCAATGTAAACAGTATTAATTGAAACTTGGACACAATCACTTTAAGGTTGATTTGGACGATTTTTCTGCACGTACTTCTTTTTATCCTTTTTATCGTTCGCTGCACAGTCGGTGGTTGCCCATATTTCCGGAGAAATGGTGCTGATTTCTTGGATTTTATCGTCAAATGGACTTCAGACAACTTTGCTCAGACGTGTTGTGCAGTGTCTCTCGTATCCCGATATATCGCGCCTCGTCGCACTTTCCAGTTCTGAGCACAAAACGAACACGTACTGATGGCTGAAACAACAGACACACGCTCCAAGTGAGGAGTGTGTGTTGTAATTTGATTTCATTATGCTGAGGGATTCAGCCTGATTTCATGCGGCCCATGAGAAACAGCCGTGACGTGTGATACCGAGGAGTGGCAGTCATGCGAGGTATTTGAAGCGGGATGTTCATGATGCAGGTAGTCAGGAAAAGAAGCGAATGTCAGCTGATGTTCTTGTTCCCTGATTGGATAAGGCGATTCGAGAAAATTGACCGTAAGGGAGAGTTCAGAAGAAGCGAAGAGGAACACTGTCTTTAGGCAATGTTCCTTTTCATGAGAATGCTCATCAGCAGACTACAGCTGCTATGAAGACGCTCGTGCAGAGTTTCAAATAGGAAGTCTTTGCTCTCCCACCATAACAGTCCCGATTTTACTTTTCCACTGACGGCAGTGTGGGGCTGTGTCGGATGCCTCCCTGAAGCCAAGGAAAACGTCAGCAACCTGGCCACCGGTGTATACACCGTCCTGGGCCTCACGGAAGAACACAGCGAGCTGAGTATTGCAGGATCTCTATATATGGAATCCATGTTGATTTTTACATAGCAGGTTTCTGTGAGCGTAATACATATTCCGTAATTCTTGGTTGATGTCAACGATACAGGCGTATCATATTTACCTCGATCTCATGATCCTTCTTCGAAATGAAAATGCCCTGCGCTTCTTTTCAGTAGCTAGCTACTCTTGGTTGCTCCATGCGACCTACGATAAACAGCTCGTTCTTGTTCAGGTCTCAGCGCTGTTCTTCATCTTCCTGCCATTGGAAGTTTCAACAGCACGCCACTGACAGTATGAACACTCGTTTGCTCCGTGTTATCTTCAAAAGTTAACATGAGGCAAGGGAACCTTCAGATAGTCAGTTCTGATCTAACGAAAAAATTCGGATGTAAGGAAGGAGAAGAACATATCTAAATCCGGAACATGAAAACATTTGGAACATCTTCCCCAAACCCTACCAATGACAACGCCGTTTAAAACAGGATAATGGCGTATGACCTGATAAAACTCGTTTATTCACTTGAATATGATCGATCTAACGTGAAAATTATCAACATAATGTTGCACGCAGTTTAAAACGGCTGGACGAGAAAGTTTCAAGCCTGGATCAAGGGGAGAAAGCAATTTCACTGGGCGCCCAGCCATATTCTTGAAGAAAAAAATCATCCACCGCATGTTGTTTATCGATCATTCATATGATTTTGAAACGCATACGAGTTGTTTCTTGAACATTTTTGAATAAATTCTGAGTTGATTTCTGAACGAATAATAAGTTTTTTCTAATGCATGCATAGTTTACGTGGTGTGTCTGCCAGGGAAATCCCTTCGCGTGTAGAAATAAAAAAAAGGGGATGGTGCTATACGAGCTCAGTCGAATAAACCCGAACGGATGAATGCCGATCACTGTTTGTTTATGTGGTTGATTGGGTGTGCGAATGATTAGCGTTGTTATTATTACCAGAGAAATTCATAAAGTCAGACTATCAGGTTGGAAAGATCACATATTATGTTCTGGGTGTATCCAAGAAAAGGAAATTTTGACAAAGTGTTTGCCAAATCGCTACATTACCAGTTGTTACTGCCGGTTAGTAGCCGCATTAAGTTCTGTTCTCGATAAAGTGCGGGAAACGCGTCGTACGAACACGCAATGACACCTAACTGGCGAATAAAAGCGGGATAACTGAACCTGTGCCGCTGGCAGGGTTACTGAAATTAACCAGAGATTAAGTTTAGACAGTGGCAGCAATAGTTGTGATGAAAAGATTATGTGTTAGAACGAGGAAGGAGAAGAAACGGGGACACCTCACAAATTATAAGGAAGAATTTGACGATTCCAAAATTGTATGAAAAATTCGGTACTACTACTTGTCGATCTCATGCTTGAGGAAGTGGAGCGTATGAACGAAATGTGAAACTATTTCTTAATATAAGACTTTTTGCTTGTAGTAGGCCATAATAGCCATTTGATATTAGTACTTCATGAGTTATCTTCTGCTGTGTTATTTATTTAAATAAAGTACACAGAAACGACCATTTATGCAAAAACAGTGTCACTTATCAGGTGTGTTACAAATGCTGCAATATAAGAAAGGCCCATTTCTTTTTATTTAGCAGACAGTGGGGAAATAGATGTAATCAAATCGAGAAACCACACCGGTGTTGGGTAATATTTGCATTAACACAGCTTTTTCAGTATCAGACAGCAATACTTTCATTTTTCATGTAGCAAAACATTTGACGGACTTTGATGTGGTAATGGATTGTTTCACAAATATGCAATCACGGAGTGTAAAGCTGTAGCAAGATTAGTGACAAAAAAAGTGCCGGGACATTCGGATTTAAGAAATGTGTACTCTGTTGATTGTCTCTTGTTTTTACTGGTTTTATGTTTCCTACATTTAACTTTGTGTCACATTAATGAGAAAGTTATTAACAAGTAGATTGACTGCAGATGAATGCTCTCATTTTCCATCTTGTAAAGTCATCAGAATACCAAAACGAATTGTAAAATGATTCAGATAAGATATCTGTATGATGCGAAAAGTGGCAGTTGACCCTGATTAAGGAAAAGTGTGAAGTAACTCACATGAGTACTAAGAGAAATCAGTTAAATTTCGGGGGTCATAAATCACTCAAATCTGAAGGCTGTAAATTCAACTAAATACCTAGGGATTACAATAACAAATAACCTAAATTGGAACGATGACGTAGATAATATTGTCGGTAGAGCAAACCAAAGACTGCGATTCATCGGCAGAACACTTAGAAGATGCAACAGGTCTACTAAAGAGACTGCTTACACCACGCTTGTCCGCCCTATTCTGGAGTATTGTTGTGCGGTGTGGGATCCGCATCAGGTGGGACTGACAGATGACATCGAAAAAGTACAAAGAAGGGCAGCTCGTTTTGTATTACCGTGAAATAGGGGAGATAGTGCCACAGACATGATACGTGAATTGGAGTATTAAACATTAAAACAAAGGAGATCTTCTCATGAAATTTCTACCACCAGTTTTCTTCTCCGATTGCGAAAGCATTCTTTTGGCACCCACCTACATAGGTAGAACTGATCATCACGATAAAATAATATAAATCAGGACTCGCACAGAAAACTTTAAGTTCTCGTTTTCCCTGCGCGCCATTCGAGAGTGGAACGGTAGAGAGACAGCTTGAAGGTGGCCCATTGCACCCTCTGCCAGGCAATGTAGTGCGATTAGCAGAGTAACCACGAAGATGTAGATGGAGGCAACAAAGAGTGCAAATTTTCTGAAGAGTTCTTATTCTCCATGTCACAAATAACGCAACCAAGTATTAATTGGGAGATTTTTTATAAGAGGGTTAGGATGTCAAATCGGTCGACTATGAGCAGGAGAGGCACCACAGGACTTTTCAACTTCCACTGTCCTGAATATACTCTTGATGGCTTCCAATACAAAATATACACATTTGAATTGCATAGAGCGAAAGACAGCGTCGTGCGAGAGAAGACTGCTGTGTGAAGAGGCGTGGCACTGCACTTTGGCAGACTTAAGACCGAATAACAAGCCTTACATATCCTCGAACGTATATGTTTCATAATTCGAACTCATCAGAAAGATGCACGCTGAAAAATGAACACGTGTTGAAACCTTCCCGTCTCCTCTATGCCTCTTTTGTTAATGATAACCTTCCCTTTTACAATAACCTATGTAACCTTCCCTTAGGGTTTCTACCTCTTGCTTAATAATAACAAATGAAATCTTCCCTTTGAAATTTATTCTCTTTCTCAATCTTCGCATACAAATTTAATTGCTGCTTATTAAAAGTGATTTTCTGATTATTTCGACGAAACATAGAATGTGTCGTCGTCGTGGCCCTCAGTCATTACCTGCAATAACCCAAAACTGTTCCTTACCTTATTTACTGTTACTGGATCGCCATCTGATTCCTACATCGAACTGCGACATGAATATACTTACTCCGTTTTACTATACTGTATTACCTGTTGGTGGACTGTCGTAATAAGTGGGTGTATTTATTACCAAAGCTGACGTTATTCTTTAATAGCAAAGCTGACGTTATTCTATAATTAATTTGACTGAAGTTACGTAATTCATAGTTACACTTTTTCTTGACAACAATAAAATTTTTGCAAAGTTTTATGTTGATAGTTTCTGGGATGGATTGTAATCAGTAATGCAACATTGTTGGCAAAAATTAATTATATTCTGAAAACGCTTCAAATACTTACTGTTGGTAATGAAATGATTTTACAAACGTTCAAATGGGACTTACTTTTTACAATAATCGTACAACTAGCATTGCGCAATCATAACTTCAGTAGTCTTGAGTTTCGCAAAGAATTAATTCAATAATATTAGTTCCTCTTATTATAATAGTTAGCCGATGTCTCTGTACATCTGTTTATAATCTCTTGTAAATGATAGCTGGTGGCTGGCAGGCATACTACTCCTCTCAACCTCTCGCTTCAGACCTGCTACCGACTCGCTTCACTTTTCGCTCACTACTGACTTCCTACGAACGCTAAAGTGCGGTCTCTCCTGCCAACAATGCTTTCTGGTGCAGACAATCCCTGTTACCTCTACAAAATGTATCAATGCGCGGTCTTTCCTGCTCTTTTCTTAAAATGTATCCATACGCGGTTTCTCCCGCCCTTTTTAATATTATATCAACAATACTTTGATGCAGATATTCCCTGCTACCACAATTATTTCCAACATGACAAATATTAATTATACCTACTTAATCCTATTAATAAAATATAAACATATTTCACAAACTGTGATTTGACAATAGACAATAGAAATATACACGTCTTACAATGTTTCAAAAATCGATTTTTTTTTAATTTTTTGTGTCCTATCGCAAACAGACGATGGGTTGGGGGGAGGGTCGATGCCACTATCAAGTATTTGCTCCAGTTGTGAAATATCGTCGACCTGGGTCTGGCAAACAAAAAGAAGAAATGAGTGCAGTACAAGACGAATGAGCCGCTACGTCCTTGCAGCTCTCGTCATGTTGCTAGGCTGCGAACTGGAACTGCCTCTCCGGTGCACTGCGCACGCGTCCGCCTTATCGGAGTGACGTAGGAAGAAGTCGATTTAAGGAAGGCGAGGCGCCCCATATCGCTAGCGAACCACTGCCCCAGGCCGCTAACAGTCGTTATCAACGTTTGTTTATTTTTTCGTGAGAAGTAATTACCCACCAGTGCAGTTGAGCAACAGACAAACAGCGTAACTGTGGCCCAATGATTTGTTGACTGTTCTTCCAAGAACGGGTCTGCGGAGGAGGAAAAGGATGTACAAAGGACTTCTGTTTGCATAATTTATGAAATGTTCAATGCACAGGTTCACGTAAAATTACTTCACCGTTTTACTTATCCATGCTGTCTCTGAAAGAATAATCCGATTTGGCAAGTCTACATTTCTGAATACTGACCCTATGACTTACCTTAGAAGGTAGGTCAAGGACAGACAAATCTACGTTTCTAACATTTGTAGACTTAGAGAAAGTTTTAGACAGTGTTGCTGGAATTGTCTCCTTCAAATTTTGAAGGTGGCAGAGGCCAAATACAGGGAGCGAAAGGCTATTTTCAATTTTTACAGAAAGCAGATGGCAGTTATAAGAGTTAAGGGGCATAAAAGGAAAGCAATAGTTTGGGAAGGGAGTGAGACAGGGTTGTAGCCTGTCCCTGATGTTATTCAATCTGTATATTGAGCAAGTAGTAAAGGAGAGAAAAGAGAAATTTGGAGTTGGAATTAAAATTCATGGAGCAGAGATAAAAACTTTGCGGTTTGCCAATGACATTGCAATTCTGTCAGAGACAGTAAAGGACATGGAAGAGTAGTTTAACGGAATGGACAGTGTCTTGAAAGGAGGAAAAGCAAAACGAGGATAATTGAATGTTGCCGAATTGAATCAGATGATGTTGAGGGAATTAGACTAGGAATGAGACACAAAGTACTAGATGTGTATTGCTATTTGGGAAGTAAAATAACTCATGATGGTAGAAGTCGAGAGTATGTAAAATGTAGACTGCCTGTGGCAAGGAAAGCGTTTCTGAAGAAGAGAAATTTGTTAACATCGATTATAGATTTAAGCGTCAGGAAGTCTTTTATGAAAGTGTTTATGTGGAGTGTAGCCATATATGGTAGTGAAACATGGGCGATAATTAGTTTAGAGATGGAGAGAATAGAAGCTTTGGAAATGTGGTGCTACAGGAGAATGCTGAAGATTAGATGGGTAGATCAATTAAACTAATGAGGAGGTACTGAAGGCAATTGGGAATTTGTGGCACAACTTGACTAGAAGAAGAGATCGGTCGGTAGGACGTGTTCTGAGGCATCAAGGGATCACCAGTTTAATGTTGGAGGGCAGCGTGGAGGGCAAAAATCATAGAGGATAACCAAGACATGAATACACTAAACAGATTCATAAGGATGTATTTTGCAGTTGTTACTTGAAGAAGCTTGTGCAGTATAGAGCAGAATGGAGGGCTGCATCCAACCAGTCTCTGAAGACCACAACAAGAACAACATTTTTGTAACTAATATACATATACGAGGGTCATTCAATAAGTAATGCCCCACGTTATTTGTCTCAGAACATATTTACTGTTTAGAGTCAGAATTAGGTGACAATATACATCAACATGTGTTGTCCATGTCCTATGTTTCTACGTAGACTCCATGACGATCAATGGCCTTACGCCAATGTTGTGGAAGTGCATTTATTCCCTGTAGGCGTAGTCCTTTTTTCACTGCATCACTGACACTCTCGTCGTCTTCGAAGTGTGTTCCCCATAGAGAATCTTCAAGTGGCCCAAAGAGAAGGAAGGCCGAGGTTACCACGCCTGGACTGTAGTACGGATGATGAAGTGATGTCCCACCTAAGTTGCCCATATGTTCACGTGTTCTCTGCTTTTTGTGCGAGTGTGCATTATTGTGTTGGAGCAATATTTCTGCCGGATTCTTGTCTGATCGAACACGTCGGAAACGGATCTTGAGTTTGTTCAGAGTCTTTACGTATGCCTCTGAATTAATGATTGACCGTCTAGGCATCACATCCATGAGAATGACGTCATTACAATCCCAGAAGACTGTCACCATGACTTTTCTGGCAGAGGGCATTGTCCTGAATTTCTTCTTTTGTGATGAACGAGGACGATGCCACTCCATGGACTGCCTTTTTGTTTCAGGTGCAAAGTGGCGCACCCAGCCTTCGTCCGCAGTAACGATCCGTGACAGAAAGGCCTCTCTGTCGGTCTCAAAACGCTCCAACAATTCAGATGAAAAGACCTTGCTTTGAATCTTGTGGTCCGCTGTGAGCACTCGTGGAACTCATCGTGAGCGCCTCTTTCAATATCCCAGAGTCTCGATCACTGCAGACGCACTTCCATTGCTGACCGACAACTGTAGAGCCAATTGTCGAGTTGTGATGCGCGGGTCGGCACGAATAATGGCATCCGCACTATTCAGCATGTCCGGAGAAGTGGCTGTGGCAGGGCGTCCCGAGCGTGGCTGACCATGGAGCTCTGTTTTTGCATTTCCTGAGGCTGTAACCTTCTTTATCCACCGCCCAACTATACACCTATCAACTTCAGAATCGCCATACACTGCACACAAACACTTATGGATGTTCACAACGGTTTCTTTTTCTGCACACAATAATTCAATAAAAGCATGCCACTTGTAACGTGAATCGTATGTAGACACCATTTAGACACTGTACTAAGGCTGTGACATCTTCTCAACTTCGTCGGCACACAGAACAAAAATAAAATGTGGTGCAGCAACAAGGACGTTTGTTTATGTATATGAATGGCTTTTTAAAAAAATGTGGGGCATCACTTACTGAACAACACTGTTACAATGAATATTCTTTTTTAATTAACGGCAAACCCAGAATGTCTTTTTTTCATACCTTTTCATAGGTGTTCATTTTACACCCTTTAAGTGAATGGCATATGTCAATCTGGTATTCAAATTGTTCCACACTACAGCGAGCAAGTCATGAGTTTCGGCTTCCACAGCTGGTGTTAGGCGATGTCTCAGCTCATTCATTGATGTTGATAACCGAGGCACATAGAGTCTTTTATAAACCCCCACAAGAAATATCACATACAATCAAGTTCGGTGACCATGTAGGGCCGTAATGTAGGGGTGAATCATACGGTCCATCGCTACCAATCCATCGTTCGGTGATTCTTTGATTTAAAAATCCCCCCACTTCAAGACGCCAGCGTGGCAGTGCCCCATCCTGTTGGTAAATGAAGTCGTCTGAATGTGGGGCACGGAACAACCACATGAAGTTGTACAACATGGCAGGAATCCTCCAAAATTTGATGTGTTTTGTGTAGTTTCACAGGAAAAGTTGTACAGTACATTTTTCTTTGCCGAGAACACTGTTCACTGAAGCACATATCTCGATATGCTTCAGAACTTCCTTTTCCCAGAGTTTGAGACTGTTGAAGATGAAGGAGAGGGATGTTAGAAGTCACTGTGGGAGTTTTTATTATTTCTTTTCATTGGTGGAAACCGGAGAGCCTATCAGAAGTAGATAACAGCCATGTCTACAGGTATATAAGAAACAATGTTTTCTGATTCAGCAGTAAACAAAAATACCCTGAAGAAGGTGTGGCTTACAACAGGAAAGGAAACGTGGGTAGTTTTATATATATTGACAATGCGGTCGCAAACCTACAAAAATGTTGTTGAAACCTAAGTTTATAAATGTACCTGAGTACAGGCCTACGTGAAAGGTGGAATTACGACTGCACTGAGTTTGTAATGGAGGTGGATTGAACACGTAGCTTGGCAAACAGATGGCGGATAAGCAAATGAATATAACGGGGAAAAAATCTTGAGGACACCATTACAGAAAGACTAGGAGAAGTAGGAGGAGGTGTGATAAGAGATACTATACTGGGATAACAATTTCACAGATCTGTGGAAGTCCTAAACTCGAAACAATGAACCTAGCGTAGACCTACATTACTTCTGAATTATTGAGGCGCGTGGGAGCCAGATATGACCAAATTATTCCACGTGGTGAGCAGGACAAATGAGACAGGTTAAATATCCTCAGACATCGGAAATAATGCAATAAATGCAATACTAAAGAAAGCAGTTGATGGTGTGAATACTATGGAACCATCAGCATGGCTGTAGGATATGACATTAATTATCTTCTGAAGAGAAGGCCACCTCGGGAAATATCACTCTGGAGTCCTGAGAAATGCTGGAAAACGTAACTTCAGTAGAGGCAGCCAATCGATTTGAAAGTGCCGGCTGTTTTGTATGCAACGAGCACAAGACGGTAGGCCGATGTCGGGACGTGATAAATTGGCAAAAAGATCCTATCGTGTTTGTACTTGCCTCTGTCCGTACGTTGTCTGAAGCTGGTTCATTTGTACATAGGTATCAAAAAGGAATGGTACATTACACGCAGCCACGCATTGCGGTGCAAGGACAGTGATCGTAACAAGGTCCTAACTGACAGCGACGCAATAAGAGGGCCACACGTTGTCAAAGCTGACAGGAGTTGCTATTGTCAGTTAATACGCACCATTCTCAAAAAGTTTCCCAGAGAACATAGAGAAGCGGACTGCACAGAGAGCACACTTGGAATTTGACACTTCGCGGTAATGACGTTTCCCACAGCCGCACTCACGACTGTACACCTCCTGTGGGCCAGCGACCACAGCGAATGGGCAGCAGCTGCCTGGCGCCGTGCAGTGTGCTCAGGCGTCTCGCCGTTTGGCCTCTTGTCAAACAATGCGTAATGTCCACCGACGGCGCAATGTGTGGAGGATGCAGAAGAGAGGGCAACACTGCGTTGGAATAAACACCGTGGTTTTTGTTCACATTAAAAAGCATTACTGGGCCCGCGATATACACACATAAAGAAAAAAAAAATTGTGTCTCCTCGGTTCTGAGAGTTCCGGAACGTGTACCGAAAATTGGGATATAGATCAACATACACATCATTTCTGCCCTTTTTATTGCTCGTTAAAACCACATATTGCATGTTGTACCACCATACGGCGAGACCTTCAGGAGGTGGTGGTCAAGATTGCTGTACACACAGTACTACTAATACGCAGTAGCACGTCCTCTTGCGTTGATGCATGCCTGTATTCGTCTTGGCATACTATCCACAAGATCAAGGCACTGTTGGTCCAGATTGCTTCACTCCTCAACGGAGATTTGGCGTAGATCCCTCAGAGTAGTTAGTAGGTCATGTCGTCTATAAACAGCTTTTCAATCCATCCCAGGCATGTTCGATAGGGCTCAGGTCTGGAGAACATGCTGACCACTCCAATCGAGAGAAGTCGTTATCCTGAAGGAAGTCATTCAGAAGATGAATGCCTCACCCGTATGTAGCCGATATGGTTGTGCTATCTGTCGGAGGATGGCATTCACGTATTGTACAGCCATTACGGCTCCTTCCATGACCGCCAGTGGTGTACGTCAGCCCCACATAATCCCACCCCAAAGCAGTAGTGACCCTCCAGCTTGCTGCACTCTCTGGACAGTGTATCTATCGCGTTCATTCTCACGGGGTTGCCTCCAAACACGTCTCTTACAGTTGTCTGATTAATGGCATATACGACACTCATCGGGGAAGAGAAGGTGATGCCAGTCCAGAGCGGTCCATTCAGCTAGTTGTTGGGCCCATCTGAAACGCGCTGCATGGCGTCGTGGTTACAAAGATGGACCTCGCCAAGGACATCAGGAGTCAAGTTGCCCATCATGCCGCCTAACGCGACGTCCTGTGGCTGCACGAAAAGCATGTTCAACATGGTGGCGCTACTGTCAGGGTACCTCCGAGCCAAACTCCGAAAATAGCGGTAATCCACTGCAGTAGCACTCCTTCGGCGGCCTGAGTGAGGCATGTCATCGACAGTTCCTATCTCTCTCTGTATCTCCTCCATGTCCGAACAAGATGTATGGACACTTCTCTTGTTGAGAGCCCTTGCTGGTACAAAGTAACAATCCACACGCGATCGAAACCTGGTATTGGCCGTCTAGGCATGGTTTAACTACATACAAAACGAGCTGTATACCTCCTTCCTGGAGGAATGACTGGAACTGATCGGCTGTCGGACGCGTCCATCTATTAGGCGCTCGTCATTCATGGTTGTTTACATCTTTGTGTGGGTTTAGTGACAGCACTGAACAGTCCTGTTTTCAGGAGTTATGGGAACTGGGCTGATGCAAAATTGTCTTTGATGTGTGGAGTAGGATGTAGAATCCCAAAGCACCACACAACAATCTCTAGCGTGAAATGCATCCTCCAGAGACAGCACACAGAACGCTCGCCGAATTGCGCCGTTACAGCATTCAACACTAATGGCGGTGATGTTTTGAGTTTATATTTCATACCATTCCTTGATACCATTTCTTCGGGTTATTGGGGGAAACCACATTAAGATGTTGTTTGACAGATTTTTTGGGATTTTGTTTTGGGTGCAAGGAATTAATTACAATTTAATCAAGTTTTGACAATTTTCATTCATGTTTCGAATAGTTTCTGTGAATTTTTGAATTATTTCAGCCAAAAATAACAAAGTTATGCTGTGATGTCCGCTGAAGGTTGTGAGTAGTGAAGTGTGTGTAGCACAGCCATTCCGATTTTCATATGAAATCAAAAAGGTTTTGATTTTACATTAATAACTTATTTCTAAGAATATGAACCTCAACGCAAGTGAAAATAATGAAAATTAAAATGTCTGCAGGCGTTGGAACAATTTACCTCGATTTTCACTATTTTTTCTCTAATTATGCAAAGAAAAATACCCTTAAAATATGATACCATCTCACGAATTGTTTCATATAATTTATGAACTTAGTGTTGACGACAAGTGCGAGGCGCCTCCTGAGAGGGAACAATTTTCTGTCCGGCGTGCGTATCTCGGAGAAGGAGAGAGAAAGGCAACGGAAATGAACACCTCCTGCTGGCAAAGTACGTCGCAGTGAGAATGGAGCGGACTGAGCCTGGGAATGAGCAGCATCTGATGTGGCGCACAGGGCTTTTTACTAGTAAGCGATTCCAGCCACTGTGTTGCGCGATCGCTTATCTCAGTCTCTGCAATTTCAGTGTTCATGCAGTGATTGGAAGGAGCGACCGTATTTCCGGTGTAACATTTTAGAAAGACCGAGTGCACCATCTTCCATTACGGTGCCAGTATGGCCACCGGATGACACAATACTTGACTTGAATTCACTCACTGGGTTTGCGTAAGAGCAAGATATCTTAGTGCTTCGGCTAAGATCAGATGGCAGAAGTACTTCGAACGTCAGACCTATGCAAGAGTTATCGTTGTCGGTACGTAGGGGGAAGGGGGAAGGAGTGGGGGAGGGAGGGGGTCTCGCGGAAAACTGCGGACGGAGTGCGTGGGAGGCGGCAGCGCAGTCCAGGACAAGAGGCGAGTCTCGCTGCCGACCACCACAGCTCTGGCTGCCGCGGCGCCCGACGTGTCTGGTGAGTCTCCACGTACTCCTTCCATCAACATACGGTAGGTATATACTGTGCGTGTAACTTCCCTCAATTTGGCTGTCTCCTGTTCTCAGTGTTGTCCACACTGAAAAGTGCCGGCTATGAAAATGGGGAAAACTAAAGTGAGACCGAGATGTTTCTCTCTTTTCTAAATTACTTTCCGCGACCTGTAGCGCGACAGTTCTTATTAAGAACTCTCGTATTGGCTAACGTTAGCTTTGAAAGCTACTTACAATTGCTTCTTACAGCACAATTTATGTATTGGTGCTACTAGCAGTGGTTCTTGAACGAAAGTTGCTTTTATGTAAACTTGTCGGATCCAAATGACAACTGAAGCAGGCGAGAGTTCCGGAATGAAACTCTCACTCTACAGCGGAGTGTGCGCTGATATGAAACTTCCTGGGAAATCAAAACTGTCTGCTTAACCGAGACTCGAACTCGGTACCTTTGCCTTTCGCGGGCAAGTAGGAAGGTAGGAGACGAGGTACTGGCGGAAGTGAAGCTGTAAGGAGGGGTCGTGAGTCGTGTTTAGGTAGCTCAGTCGGTAGAGCACTTGAAAGTCAAAGGTCCGAGTTCGAGTCTCGGTCCAGCACACGGTTTTAATCTGCAAGGACGTTCCAGAAATAAACCTGTTGCTGCTTTCTTGGGTTTGTTACCACTTTGCATAAGTAACCAGCCTTGCTATGGCAGAGATTGACATGGTAGTACGTCGATCACACATGTTAATCAGGTTCTTGTTTTCTCCACACATTCCCCACCCACAAAATTAGTAGAAATTGGCCCTTAGCTCAGGTACTGGGTACGATCTTGGTAACAGCATTTATAGCTGCATGGTATGCTACTTAGCGACTACGATAGATCGACCATTATCTGTAGAAGGCAAGGAAGGACTGAAAACTGAATGTTGATAAACTGAGGAACGAATGCGGTAATATGCCCACATGAGTGTGTTGCACTATGTCCAGAACATTCCTGATCACCCTGCCATGCATGTGTTGAACACGTATGTAAGAATACTTAGTATTTGTGTGTTGTTGTAGTAATGGTATTAGTAGTAGTAGTAGTAGTAGTAGTAGTAGTAATAGTAATAGTCTTTAATTAGTAGATCACTTTTTACAGGCATACTGGACACGTCTTGATATTACAATTTAGGAACGATAAATTACTGTAAGTCACATAAAGAGATATTTGCAGGCTTATAGGTCTAGAATGGCAAGAGTGCGACAAATAGTTAGCTGTGACCTTATAGTAGGAATAAACCTAGCATTTACCGGATATGATTTACGGATACCACGAAAATCTAAATTAGATGAGTAGGTGAAGAGTAGAGAATCCACCCTCCCGAATACAAGGCCAGTCTGTTTATGACAGTGCTACCTCATTCGGTTTATTTCTTGCGTACAGTACTTCAAGTGGCAGGGAGCTAGGTTGGAGGGGTAAGGTGCTGGTGCCCAAATGAAACTGTCTATTACACAATACGAATTCATCAAACAAACTCGATACCTTGAAAAATTACAGAGGTCCGTGATTAATGAATTTTGCATGTTATATGAGCCACAGCCTATGAAACGTTAACAAAATTTAACTGTATTTTTACTCTAAGGCCGCCTAGCAACACTACTCACACTTCACAGATCAACAACAGCGGTTGCTTCGAACTTAACACCGAGTGACGCATTCAGTTAAATTCAAACAGAATGAAATAATAGGTCAAAAAATGAAAGAATCAATAAGTGAAATTAAATGTATATCAGGCTTGTAGTCAAACAAATTCTTAGTACACTAACCAATGGCAAAAGGTTTACTAGTTACATAGACAACAAAACCAAATATCTTCATGAACAATATGGAGACGCTCTATACAAGCAAAATCTGAAATAAGAGCTCCTTATAATTATTAAGTTTTCCAACACAATTGTTCAAGAAATCTGACATGATTTTAAATTTACAGTCCTCGCTCCGAGAGACAGTTTGAAGTTACAAATCAGTACCGAAAATCATGATAAGCCACTCAGTTCAAACCGGCGACCTATTGGCTCAATCTATTATTTAACACATCAAACGGGCACACTAAAAGGCGCCTAGTCTCCACAGTAATTAATCTTGCACCCAGAACACAAGGAAACAGTGTGCTAATGTAGAGATTAAGATAGTGGACCAAAAATTATACCTGTTGTCACACGCGCCAGCACTGTGTGGAACAAATTTTTACGCTCTCTCGGATTCAGCAACTTAGGTGACCAAACATCCGCCCCAAGGTAATGGTCTACTTTGGTTCTTTTAAAACAACTTCGTCGTAACTGAAACGTGTTGTTGTTGTGGTCATCAGTACAAAGATTGGTCTACTGCAGCTCTCCATGCTACTCTATCCCGTGCAAGGTTCTTCATCTCCAAGTATCTACTGCATCTAGTTGTGCCACAAATTCCTCTTCTCCCCAATTGTATTGAGTACTTCCTCATTAGTTACATGATGTACCCATCTAATCTTCAGCATTCTTCTGTAGGACCGCATTTCGAAAGCTTCTATTCTCTGTTTGTGTAAACTATTTATCGTCCATGTTTCGCTTCCATACATGGCTACACTTCATACAAATACTTTCAGAAAAGTCTTCCTAACACTTAAATTTATACTTGATGTTAACAGATTTCTCTTCTTCACAAAGGCTTTCCTTTCCATTGCCAGTTTACATTTTATATCCTCTCTACTTCGACCATCATCAGTTATTTTGCTACCCAAATAGCAAAACTCCTTTACTACTTTAAGTGTCTCATTTCCTACTATACTTCCCTCAGCATCACGTCATTTAATTAAACTACATTCCATTATCCTCGTTTTGTTTTACTTGATGTTCATCCTATATCATCCTTTGAGGACACTGTCCATTCAGTCCAACTGCTCTTGCAGGTCCTCTGCTGACTCCGACAGAATTACAATGTTATCAGCAAACGTCAAAGTTTTTATTTCTTCTCCATGGTTTTTAATTACTACTCCAAATTTATCTTTTGTTTTCTTTACTGCTTGCTCAATGGAACATTGGGGATAGGCTACAACCCTGTCTCACTTCTTTCCCAACCACTCCTTGCCTTTCATGCCCCTCAACTCTTATAACTGCTAACTGGTTTCTTCAAAAATTGTAAATAGCCTTTCGCTCCCAGTACTTGACAACTGCTACCATCAGAATTTGAAAGAGACTTCCAGTCAACATTGTCAACAGCTTTCTCTAAGTCTACAAATGCTAGGAACGTAGGTTTACCTTTCCTTAGTGTAAGATAAATCATTGGGTCAGAATTGCCTCACGAGTTCCAACATTTCTACGGAATCCTAAGTGATTTCCCCCGAGGTCGGCTTAACCAGTTTTTCCATTCGTCTGTAAAGAGTTCGTGTCAGTATTTTGCAGCCATGAAATATTAAACTGATAGTTCCGTTATTTTGACACGTGTCAGCACCTGCTTTCTTTGGGATTGGAATGGAATTATTACATTCCTTTTGAAGTCTGAAGGTTCCTCACGTGTCTCATACATTTTGCTCACCAGATGGTAGAGTATTGTCAGGGCTGGCTCACCCAAGGCTGTCAGTAGTTCTAATGCCATGTTGTGTACTCCAGGGGCCTTGATTCGACGTAGGTTTTTCAGTGCTCTGTCAAGTTCTTCATGCAGTATCATATCTCCCATTTCATATTCACTTACGTCCTCTTCCATTTCCGTAATAATGCCCTCAAGTACATCGCCCTTGTGGAGACCCTCTACATAGTCTCGCCACCTCTCGACCTTGCCTTCTTTGCTTAGAATTGATTTCGATTTGAGCTCTTGATATTCATTTAGATTCACCTTTCTCCAAAGGTCTCTTTAATTTTCCTGTAGGCGATATCTATCTTACCCCTAGTAATGTATACCTCTAAATTCTCTCATTTGTCCTGTAGCCATCACTGCGTAGCCATTTTTCACTTCCTGTTCTGGTGTTAGTAACTTGCTTATTCTGTATAAGAAATAGTAGTAAATAATTATAGTGATACTGTCACTGTTAATTGGTAATATTTACTGGCAAAATAAAACCTAACACTAGATTGCGTACTTACAGCTATCCTGTGTGGCCGTTTTTCAGTACGACTTAAAAAGAGAGAAGGATTATTAATTGATCACCGATGCGTCGGTTCTCGATTGTGTTCAGGAGACGTACTGATTGATTACGCCAAGGGGTTTTCTTAATTGACCTTTTGACCTGGATTGCCTTCACGCTATCAGAATCTTCGATTAAAATACCTAAGGGACCTATGTGAATATAAAAATAGAAATGAAAGGAAATTAGTCGAATTTTGTAAGAGAAAGATTAACAGATCGGAAGTTGAACACATTAGTAGTCTCCCAAATACAATCGAGACACTGCGATAAAGAGCGAACCTGTACAAAGCAAATATACAATTTGAACATCATTTTTGGTTAGTGACAAAAAAAAATAAGAAGAAAATTACTCCATCGTAAAATATTAATATATCTTGAACAAATTGGCTTTAAACTTCTAGACACTGACAAGTACAGAATAAGTACATGGGTTACAGCTGATATTTATTTTGTACATGGTGCAGTCCAACAATTGCTGCTTTGTCAGTCCGTTCCTTCTTCACCCGAGCTACCGAGACGTTTCTTCGTTGTTTCACATAATTTTTACATAAGATAAAAATACAGCTGGTAGCAATGCTATGTAGTACGTCTTAACATGTCAGCGACCAAAAGTACCAGAGTAATGAACTCTCTAGAATATTGCTTAACAAATGATAGATTGTTCTGTCTTCTGTTTCGCTGCTTCTTGTATCAAGCGCTGCGGCAATAATTTTAAATATCTGCGCCCATCGGGTCATAGTGTTTCTTTAGAGTATTTAAACCCAGGACACGCGTCTTGGAATAGGCGCACGTTACAAAAATATTTCATCTCTTTACTCTCGCGCTGTGATGCTCAGCATCTTTATGACAAATACATCATTTGCAAAGTATCTGAAGTCCATTAATATTACATTGCTTTCCGAGTGAGGAGCGATGACTCAAAAAAAAAAAAAAAAAAGGCTCAAATGGCTCTGAGCACTATCGGACTTAACTTCTGAGGTCACCAGTCCCCTAGAACTTAGAACTACTTAAACCTAACTAACCTAAGGACATCACACACATCCATGCCCGAGGCAGGATTCGAATCTGTGACCGTAGCGGTCGCGCGGTTCCACACTGTAGCGCCTAGAACCGCTCGGCTACCCCGGGCCGGCGCGATGACTCAGTCAGGATCATCGCGACTCACGCGTAGTTGTAATATTATTGCTTTCATCAATCAAATTAGGATTACTTGCTAGAATTCTTTACAATAGATTTCATATATGACATTAGGCAAAGTGGTTGACATAAAGAATAACAGGTAAATATATTCGTAGGACTGAAATTGGTGGTAAATTGTTCATGGAGTAATTACATGACTATTGAGCCGGACTCGTTCTAATGTATTATACAAGGATAACAGATGTTCATTTCTCGGTAAGAGACAATGAAATTAGGCTAAAAATACACATACATAGATACATTATACATGGCATAATAAATATTAAAAAATAACAAAGAAATAAATAATTTTACTTAGCAGGAAGTCTGCGAGCAGTGTGCACTCTTGGAAAAAATATTACAAAGAACTGACATTCTTGTTATACAGTGACATTTACAGGGCCAACTGGGGTGGCGGAGCGGTTCTAGGCGCTACATTCTGGAACCGCGCGACCGCTACAGTCGCAGGTTCGAATCCTGCCTCGGGCATGGATGTGTGTGATGTCTTTAGGTTAGTTAGGTTTAAGTAGTTCTCAGTTCTAGGGGTCTGATGACTTCAGAAGTTAAGTCCTGTAGTGCTCAGAGCCATTTGAACCATTTACAGGAATATTTCTGTCGTGATCTGGACGTAGATTTCTTGCGCTAAACTCTTAGCACTTTACTGATTTATGGCTTTCATGACATGCAAAAAAAAAAAAAATGTTTTACTGCGCTTTGGGTAGGTATGACTTGCACTGGGAGTGGTAGAACTTCAGGTATAAATGGCAGCACTACACTTGAGTGAGGGAAATTGATTGCACTTTCATAGTGGAGGAAACGTAGGGCATCCGTTTCACTGTGGAGGTTGAAGTGTTTGTCTGGATATGATGGTGCGTTGGAAATTTGTCGTGGATCAGGAACTGGAAGACTGGTTCTGCAACGTGTTGAGCCGTTTGGTGGCGGTCTCTGTTTCACTTGATGCATGTTCGAGCTTCCAATCATGTTCTCGTACATGAAAAATACAGAGAAAATCTGTATTAGAATGTCCTTATTTACTAATAACTTAGTCTAAAAGAAAGTGGATTAGGTAAGTATAACAATAATGTTTATGTACATAAGGTCTCATTCTCTTAGGAGTGCTTAGTTATCGTATTTATATATTTTTCTGGTTTTATTTGGGTCGACAAGTTTTCGTCATTACTTGGCCTGGTCTACAAGTCCGGTAGCAATTGTCAAAGTCGAGTTTGAGGCATTTCAGATTAGTGTCTTGATGATTTTATAAGGTATATAAGTGCTTAACTCATGGTTTTATCAGATTTTATATTGAAAGTATTTCAAACACATTTGGAGTCCGCGATCGTTGTGCAAAGGAAACTGGATTGTTGAGCGCAGTGTACTCTGTGTTACGTCCGTTTGTCATAGTCACGTGATAGTAACTTGAAGGCTTCACAGCACTAGCAGCAGTGTTCCGAGAGGGGCAGAACGTTTGGTGCCTACTAGCCGTGTCGTGAGTTTTTACAGTTTTTCATCGACTCGGAATTACGGAAGCAGTCAGATGCGGCAACTCCAGTAGCTGTGTCGAACAATGTGTCTGTGGAAAGGCGTACAATACCGGTTGCGATAAGTACAACACTTGTTCACTTGCACAGTTCGGTTTTCTACATAGTGGTTTCGTGGTGCAAGTACTTATAACATTAATTCACACATGGGATTCCACACGTGTCCGTGGAGTTATCACCTTTTGAGTTCACACGTTATTATTATTTCGTCTGCACATGTATTCGGTCGTCATGTTAAAGTGCACACGCACAAGTTTTATACGTGTCCGTTTATTACTTGTCTATAGTCGGTTCACACGCAGCAGCATATACGTGTCCATTAATTGATGACTGCATTATTGCTACAAAGTGGAGTTGTTGTTGTTGTGGTCTTCAGTCCTGACACTGGTTTGATGCAGTTCTCCATGCTACTCTGTCCTGTGCAAGCTTCTTCATCTCCCAGTACCTACGGCACCCTACATCCTTCTCAATCTGCTTGGTGTATTCGTCTCTTGGTCTCCCTCTACGATTTTTACCCTCCACGCTGCCCTCCAATACTAAATTGGTGATCCCTTGATGCCTCAGAACATGTTCTACCAACCGATCCCTTCTTCTAGTCAAGTTGTGCCACAAACTTCTCTTCTCTCCAATCCTATTCAATACCTCCTCATTAGTTATGTGATCTACCTACGTAATCTTCAGCATTATTCTGCAGCACCATGTTTCAAGAGCTTCTATTCTCTTCCTGTCCAAAATATTTATCGTCCATGTTTCACTTCCATACATGGCTACACTCCATACAAATACTTTCAGAAACGACTTCCTGACACTTAAATCTATACTCGGTGTTATCAAATTTCTCTTCTTCAGAAAGGCTTTCCTTGCCATTGCCATTCTACATTTTATATCCTCTCTACTTCGACCATCATCAGTTATTTTGCTCCCGAAATAGCAAAACTCCTTTACTACTTTAAGTGTATCATTTCCTACTATAATACCCTCAGCATCCCCCGACTTAATTCGACCACATTCCTTTATCTTCGTTTTGCTTTTGTTGATGTTCATCTTATATCCTCCCTCCAAGACACTATCCATTCCGTTCAACTGCTCTTCCAAGTCCTTTGCTGTCTCTGACAGAATTACAATGTCATCGGCGAACCTCAAAGTTTTTATTTCTTCTCCATGGATTTTAATTCCTATTCCGAATTTTTCTTTTGTTTCCTTCACTGCTTGCTCAATATACAGATTGAATAACATCGGGGAAAGGCTACTAATCTTTCTCACTCCCTTCCCTACCACTGCCTCCCTTTCATGTCCCTCGACTCTTATAACTGCCGTCTGGTTTCTGTACAAATTGTAAATAGCCTTTCGCTCCCTGTATTTTACCCCTGCCACCTTTAGAATTTGAAAGAGAGTATTCCAGTCAACATTGTCAAATGCTTTCTCTAAGTCTATAACTGCTAGAAACGTAGGTTTGCCTTTCCTTAATCTACCTTATAAGATAAGTCGTAGGGTCAATATCGACTCAGGGGGTTCCAATGTTTTTACGGAGTCCAAACTGATCTTCCCCGAGGTCGGCTTCTACTAGTTTTTCCATTCGTCTGTAAAGAACTCGCGTCAGTATTTTCCAGCAGTGACTTATTAATCTGATAGTTCGGTAATTTTCACATCTGTCAACACCTGCTTTCTCTGGGATTGGAATTATTACATTCTTCTTGAAGTCTGAGGGTATTTCATCTGTCTCATATATCTTGCTCACCAGATGGTAGAGTTTCGTCAGGACTGGCTCTCCCTAGGCTGTCAGTAGTTCTAAGGGATTGTTGTCTACTCCTGGGGCCTTGTTTCGACTCAGGTCTTTCGGTGCTCTGGCAAACTCTTCACACAGAATCGTATCTTCGATTTCATCTTCATCTACATCCTGTTCCATTTCCATAATATTGTCCTCAAGTACAATGCCCTTGTATAGACCCTCTATATACTCCTTCCACCTTTCTGCTTTCCCTTCTATCCTTAGAACTGGGTTTCCATCTGAGCTCTTGATATTCATACAAGTGGTTCTCTTTCCTCCAAAGGTCTCTTTCATTTTCCTGTAGGCGGTATCTATCTTACCCCCCCTCCCCCCCCCCCCCCCCGTGAGATTAGCCTCTACATCCTTACATTTGTCCTCTAGCCATGTCTGCTTAGCCATTTTGCACTTCCTGTCAATCTCATTTTTGAGACGTTTGTATTCCTTTTTGCCTGCTTCATTTATTGCATTTTTATATTTCCTCCCTTCATCAATTAAATTCAATATTTCTTCTGTTAGCCAAGGATTTTTACTAGCCCTCGTCTTTTTACCTACTTGATCCTCTTCTACCTTCACTACTTCATCCCTCAAAGCTACCCATTCTTATTCTGCTGTATTTCTTTCCCCCATTCCTGCCAATTGTTCCCTTATGGTCTCCCTGAAACTCGGTACAACCTCTGGTTCTTTCAGTTTATCCAGGTCCCATCTCCTTAAAATCCCACCTTTTTGCAGTTTCTTCAGTTTTAATCTACAGTTCATGACTAATAGATTGTGGTCAGAGTCCACATCTGCCCCTGTAAATGTCTTACAATTTGAAACCTGCTTCCTAAATCTCTGTCTTACCATTATATAATCTATCAGAAACCGATCAGTATATCCAGGCTTCTTCCATGTATACAACCTTCTTTTATGATTCTTGAACCAAGTGTTAGCTATGATCAAGTTGTGCTCTGTGCAAAATTCTACCAGGCAGCTTCCTCTTTCATTTCTTACCCCCAATCCATAGTCACCTACTACCGAATTAACATTCGGCATACATATTATGTCTAAATATTATTTACAAAGGAAAAATAATCTCTATGACTACAAGGCCTGACGAAAAAAAGTGTCTCTTATTCATAGTTCGTGCTTCCAAAGTACTTTAGGTTTAGGGCATACACCTTGTTCGAAAACTTGTTACTCTTCTCTTTTTACAATAATTACTCTTTTCTCAAGTTCAGCTCTTATTTTTTCTGTGTTAATTACGTCGTTTGTTTGAAGACATAGTCATTATGCATTCGCTTATGGGATGAAGAGCTCATGTTCAAGTTTCCATTAGGGAAATTGGGAAGCTTAGTGTTCTCTGTCGTGCAGTTGCACATAACAAACCTTAATTGAATTCGCGGTTCGCGGAGAATATGCATATTCTGTCAACAACTAAAGTGTCACGACCATCCATACGTACAGTCTGTACGTATCAAGCTTGCTGTCAGTCTGTAAAATTCACTTCTCTACTAGATAAGGTAGGAAGATAAGGATACTGATTAGAGGAAAACAGAATAGACTTTTATGGGGTGAAAAGATCTTAAGTCAAACTTTTAATGATGTATGAAATGATGAGCGTAACATAAATTGTGCCTTATCACGCTAGTTTTCCATGATAAGCAGTTAGCGTAATTAAATCGATACAGTAGTCTCAGTATCGTCCGATCCAGCTCTCCAGACATTTCTCTATACATATCTAAAATTACTTATACCATGCATTAGCAGTGAACAGTGTCTGATAGCTATCTTCTGTTCTGGGTACCGTAAAATTGGGTTCCCAAAAAAAAATTTTAAAAATACATAAAAAAATACTTCTGGTACTAAATTATTTTACTTATAATTGATCTTTGTAAGTACTTCAGCTGCACTCTGCCGTAAAATTCCTACGAGCGTTTACGGTTTTCTCGGTACTGTAATAAGAGTAATTGAGTTGCACACTTCTTTCCTGCTACCTGGATCGTTATTGATTTATTTGATACGTATATACTAAGCTGCGGTCTGTATCAACTGCTTTTCATAGGTGGTCTCATAAAAATTGCTATCAAACACTCCTTATACATAACAAAACATTTCCCTCCTAAGAGTAAGCGACCTTAATCAACTTTTATTTACGAGATATCATTCTGGTCCGAAAAATCACTTTAATTTATTTCACTCAAGAGGAGAGAGCTTTGTTATACTTAAAACTGACGCCGTAGCGTGCTCTGTCTTCCACGCTCACACCGGCCAGGCTGCATACGAACAGCATCGAAGGCAGGATGAATACGCTGTTCCAGTGTCTCCACATCTGGCTACTTGTGCACGATACTTCTTGAGCTCGCCCCATAACCAGAAATCGCACGGGTTGAGATGCGGTGAATGAGCAGGCCATGCAACTGGACCACCTTCTCCAATTCATCAACCAGGGAAGACACCATTGAGATGCGTCTGGACGTTAACGGCAAAGTGTAGCAGCCACATAACCATTAGAATCATCAATAGCACTTCTTCCAGAAAGACGCCCGCAAGAAGTGCCGATAGTTCAGGCCTATTAGGCGACGTGGCACTTAGCACGTCCCTCCTATATTATTTGTTTTTCAGCTCTTTGGATGTGGCTGCTCATGGCTCAATTAACTTAAAACTTACATCTAAGGCAAATCTTGCTCTCCTACAATAAATCTATTTCATTTCAGGCACACACATAAATAACTTCTCTTGTGGAGGCAGGTGGACAGGGTGTTAGTCCTGTGCAATATTCTTATGTACACTTATATATATATATATATATATATATATATATATATATATATATATATATATATATTCAGTCTGCGTGATGAAACAATCCTTTTATTCATCCAGACACAGGGTCAGCTAATAGACAGCAACCAATGTGCGGCTTTCTTAGTATAATAAATGGTCCTTCATACAAGTACTGCCACTGGCGATTCTTATGATAAGTTAAAAATGGTTTGAAGTCGGTCTTTAAAAGCACTCGTTCATTTACATGATACGATAAGACTTTGGTAATGTGTTTGTCATGCGCCTTTTTTCTTAGGTTGGAATGAGTGATTAAAGATATGAGAGCTTGTCTTAACTTGGCGTCTAATGTTACTTCAGGGTGTCGTAATTTTGTTCCGCAGCTTCCCTGTGGAGGCATAAAGAAGCTGCTACTAGTTTTCCGACATAGGTGGAGTTGAAATGTCAGTTAATTTTACTTCAGTAGTAGGCTCAAAACTTGCGTTCGTATACCATACGAAATGTGCATCACTTAATTGCGTGTCATTTGACATTGCGTTTGATGCTTGGTTCGCCTCCATGTAAAAAATTGTCAGGTTTCCTTGGCTATTGTGACTGGCGGTGTTAGAAAAACATGCAACGGATTGTCCTGATTATTATTCCTGAACTGTTGGTTGAGTTGGTGAGAATGTGTCGCATTTTGAGGCTGCAAAGAATTCTTTTGATGTGGGAGAGTGAAGTGACTTGGCTGACTATACTGTTGTGGCCCGATATTATTGTTCCATTTCTTTCCCTTGGGACGCTTTCCATTACATTTCCAGTAGTTCGGATGCTTGTAATTACAGTTGTGATTTATTGGTGAGTTACCGTATTGTCGCTGTGTGTTTTGATAAATCAGGTTGTATCTATTCTGGTTTGGATATTTGCTATGTAGTTTTTCATCGCGGCAGTTGAAATTATTAAGACTGCTGTAACGCTGAGCGTTTGGTTGTCCCCTGTTATGCTGGTACGACATTCCGTTGACACAGTTTGCTACGTGCTGTTGCGAAGCGTGTGGGCCATTATTGTAATTATTCCGCGCACTCGCACGCACGTCCTCATAGATCATATCCAAATTGTCAATTTAAATGGAATTTTGCCTCGTCACTAAGCTCTAAGTGTGGAAGAGAACTGTCACCCTCCGTCTTTCCGGGAACGAAATTACAGAACTCCACACGTTGTCGTTTGTTACCTTCACGAAAAGCTTGCCGTAGCAGAATTTTGTACGGTTTCGTGTGTAAACGTCTACGCAACAAACGCCAGGACGGACATCGGGGACACGTTGAGCTGTCGCGCTGTGCGACCAACGGATCGCTGCGGACTCCTTGTGAAACTATGGCGGATGCGCTCGACATCTTCGTCAGACACTCGGGGACGGCCCGGCGATTTGCCCTTACACACACAACCTGTTTCTTGGAATTGTTCATCCCATTGTCTAACGATCTGTGCTATAGGATGTTCCACACGAATATCGCGCTGAACGGTTATTATTGACCCGCAGTCCGCAAAACTTTGAACACAAAGCGCTTTCAGTTGTCCCGACACCATTTTTACTGGAACTGAAACGGGCGCACACTGCTGCTGACTGGCTGAAATGGTGTAAAACTCGGGCCTGCTCTTTCCACAAGTAAGTTGTTCATACACATACGTCAAATAACGTAACAGTCACGATAGTTTTGAAATCGGATGACGCATTTTTATTCACCCTATGTTTCTTGGAGCACAGTTCCCGCCAGCACCACACTCGGTAGCACACGCTGGCGTGTCTCTAGCCGCCTGAGGCTCGTCTAGCTGGCTAAAGCACACTGCTGCTGTAGGCGAGACACAGCCCCGTCCTTCTCTCCCTCTGCATACCAGATCACCACGTATAGACATACACTATGGTTTCACTTGAAAAAGCCAAGTTGATCCCTGTCTCCTGTAATTAATATGAGTATCACAACGGACTATACGTCGCTCATACAGCAGTTTCTCGCAATTAATAGGGTCCAAACATTATAACGATCTCTTAAATTGAAACATCTCTTAAATTGTTTCGACAGTATTTGTCTTAAACAGTGGAGCTGATCAGCCAGTATACATGGTGGTTCCTGAACATACTCAAATATTTTAGTATGTTATCCTACAAGTAAAACTAAAGAAAAAGTTCATATAAACATCGGTCCGCAAATGTTTAGTTACGAAGTTCTGGCTAATAAAGGATTTTGCCTGAAATTTAGCAACTTCACTAATACGAAGCCATCGCAAAACTGTACGAGGTTAAAGTAAAGCATGTTTTCCATTTACTTCGTCGTCATTGATATGATGAAGCTAATAAAATATTTTCCCAGCACGTCTAACTGACGAGACGTACTTACTATTCCTTCAAGAAGAAAACCCCGCTTGCTCGAAGATGTTCCACTTGCTACGCGATTTCAAATGTGTTTCCAACGTGACGGCGCGCCTCCACATTTCGCCAACCCATCACTACACATTTAAATGAACATTTTCGTCATAAATGGATTGGTCGAGGTGCTACACGTCTGTCGCCACTCAGATCGCCCGATTTAACACCAATGCATTTTTTTGTATGCAGATGGGTGAAAGACATAGTTTATGAGGACAAAGTCAATACGCGTGAGGCATTACTTGCTAGCGTTGTGAATGCAATAGGCAAAATTAAGAACAACTCTGTGGAACTGAAACGAGCAACAAAATCAGTTCATACATGTGTAGCTAAATTCATTGAAGTCAGTGGACACGTTTTTGAACATTTATTGTGAATGTATTGTGAAACTGTATGCCCACTGTACAACTTCCTTAACACTGAGCTTTGTTTTATCCGCTGTAACATGAATTCACGTGTAATATGGTATTAATAAAAGCAGATTATCTGACAAATTCATACAGTTTCAGTTAAAGTTATTAGCATCATTATTTCAAAATTAAATTCTCTACAACTTCTGCTGAAATCTTTGTGCAGTCGCCTCGAATTTAAAAAACAAATTGGGCCAAGTAATAAATTAAAAATTTTACGAAGTTACTTCTTTGCTTCACTGGATGTTCTGAAAAACTACTGCAGATACACGCCTGGAGCAACTCTTACTAGTTTCACCAGATGAATAACAACAGATTAAAAGGAAATCGTGCTTTACTGTAACCTCGTACAGTTTTGCGATGGCTACATATTACCGAAGTTGGATCATTTCAGGCAAAATATTTTATTAGCCGTAACTCCGTAGTTGAACATTTGCGGACCTGTCTTTACACGAACTTTTTTCTTTAGTTTTACTTGTAGAATAACATATTGAAATATTTGCATACCTTCGTGAATCACACTGTATATTCGGGTCAACGGAATGATATTCATCTTGTAAAATGGTGTAATTCATATTAATTTACGCTTCTTTATTTACTATACAGGTAGTTGCAAAGAATTGCGTTTTGTGATTCCACTTGTTTGTAAAATTTCAGGTTCTTCATCAGACGGCAAGTTCGGTAAAGTTACTTTGAGGGAAAAGATTTTTACTTGGCTCGACACCTGCGACCTTCCATGATGTTCCGCAGAAACGCTAGTTGCTTCATCCGCATTTTTGTGGCGGTGGTCATGTGTAGTGGCTACACTCGCCCAGTTTCCGTTACAGGTAAAAATTATTTTTTTTCGATTCCTATGAGGCTGGGTATGATAATGTACAGCAATTTTTTGTGAAGTAATGAAGTAAATGTTTAAGTTTTGCACTGAGATTTTTACGAATTTATTTTCCGGAATCGTATACAGAAGTCACCGTACATAGATTAACAGCCGACAACTCACGTAAGTGTTTCATCCATTACTACTAAAAACACCTCATGGTCCAAGTGGTTCTTTTGGTACTAGCGAAAGGTCTCTGCTGGATTCCTTTCATGTTAATTTCTTAAATCTGTTGTCATTTACGGCATAAATTCCTCTTCTAAATTTACTGTGGCGTTTCTGACTACCTGGGAGGAGACTGAGTAGTGGAACGTGTTACTTTTACACATAAACAAGAACGATCTGTCACACTAGTACACTTTAAAACACAGTTTATATGTAATTCATGTCACACAGTTTCATACAGAACCTACATCCGCTTTCTTTTATATACTGTATATGATAAGATACTGTCATCCCCCTTCCCTTCTGTGTGAGAGGATGAATGAGCAAATGTATTTCTAGTTGCATGCTTGAGGGTAGCAGACAAGCCTGTCTGCTACAGAACAGTAGGACCAACGTCGCAACAGGTAGCTACGCTTTCTAAAAGCAAAGAGGTTTCTATCCTTAGTATGGTCCTGTCCGTCCCTTGCCATGTTGGTATAGGAAGCTGCCCCTCTGGCCACTTCCGTTTGTATTTGTGAGCCACCCTCAGAAAGGGACCAGGTCAGTCTGTCCATGGCGAACGTCTGAAGTGGTAAGATCTCCGGCTAATCACGTGTCTGCTAAGTCCGTAGGACAATGGATTTCTTAAGTTCAGCCTAACTGAAAATTTAATCACCTTTATTTCAGGTTTAGCTCTAAAATATCTAATGTTATCTTAAATTGCAGCGCAGTGTAATTCGAGTGTGAAGTTCAGAATATGTTCTGGTAGTTGCTTTGTCACTACTTTGTGATCAGTAACTCTAACTAGCATCATCAATCTTCAATGCGAATGTGCGTGAGATTATAACATCTCGTCTTGACAATATTTTTCAATATAGCAACTTTTCTTTATGTTCAACCCACGTGGGGTGTACTTTGTGAGACCAGTAACACGTGCTTATACAATTGTTTGACCCATCAGGTTATTAGTAAGACGATAGTAACCACTTCGAGGTTTTTCTTTTATAAATTGTGTTTCGATGTAATTTATTTTAATTATCAAAATTATTGTGGAGTTACACTCTTTGTGTAAACCAAGTTGACCACGTGAAGCATGTGGTGTAATCATCAAAGTAGCCCTCAGCTATTCTTTTCGGGAAGATTTCACAGAGAGTTAGTATGAATTTAGTATACCAGTGTGTGGTAATTACATGACGGACAGGATTGTGCTACGAACGTAACTTCTTTGGGTGAAAATTGAATCAGTTGGTTGTGGTTAATTTCCTCTTGCATATGTTTCAACGTTCTTCGTGTGTTTTTTATGAATGCAGTGTTGTATGCAGTCTCCCAATCTTGGCTCCATATTTGATGTATTCCATAAGATTACAATCTCACATTTTCACAATCCTAAATAAGGCACCTGCTTAGTTATGAATCGAGTTTAATATGCTGAAATTTCAATGATCAATGTTAAAATAAATTTCCAAATATAAACTGATTTATTTCTTTTTATTTAAATTCTCTTTTTTACATACATATCACTGGTTGTCGTATGACTATTAAAAGATTGTAATTAATGTTAGTCTGGTTGGGAATTTGGTAAGCTGGACTGGTTACCTTGTGAAACAGTTGCTCAGTAATGAAAGGTTAACTTCCCCAAACAGTTCACAGCTTTTAACCCGTATTTATTGGATATCAGTTCCGCTTACACCACAAAATAAAGCAACAACATTAGACATGTTTTTTTTCTACTTTTTTTTTAAATATCAAACTTCTTTACTAAGTCCGATAATACAGTATGATGAAAAAATAAACACAGATGGTTCAAGCTTTTCCATAAAATGATTAGTGTTAGAGTGATCATTGCAATAAATCCCAGATGGCATCAGTTACCTTGCCTATGCTCTGTCTCAGCATTCAGTTATTAGAAGGTGGAAATTTGAAGAAATGCCTGTAATTTACGTAGTAAACTTATGAGAGGGTACAAGCCAAATTTCAAATGAGACTTAATATATAAGTGCCCAGTTACCGGACTGATTGTATGCCAGCAGAATAGGGCAATGTAGCAAAAGTGACAAACTGTTTTCATCCATGTGCTTTGAGACTACAATCCAGTTATTTATCCATTCTATCAGATCTTCTTCTTTCACATTAACAGGATTTAATCCACGGAGGAAACAAGCCCATCTCAGCTGGTCATCTGTAATGTTGTTGCTTTATTTTGTGGGTTGAACATAAAGAAAAGTTGCTATATTGAAAAATATTGTCAAGACGAGATGTTATAATCTCACGCACATTCGCATTGAAGATTGATGATGCTAGTTAGAGTTACTGATCAACACGTGGTTCCACTTTGCTCACAAAGTAGTGACAAAGCAACTACCGGAATATATTCTGAACTTCACACTCGAATTACACTGCGCTGCAATTTAAGATAACATTAGATATTTTAGAGCTAAACCTGAAATAAAGGTGATTAAATTTTCAGTTAGGCTGAACTTAAGAAATCCATTGTCCTACGGACTTAGCAGACACGTGCTTAGCCGGAGATCTTACCACTTCAGACGTTCGCCACGGACAGACTGACCTGGTCCCTTTCTGAGGGTGGCTCACAAATACGAACGGAAGTGGCCAGAGGGGCAGCTTCCTATACCAACATGACAAGGGACAGACAGAACCATACTAAGGATAGAAACCTCTTTGCTTTTAGAAAGCGTAGCTACCTGTTGCGACGTTGGTCCTACTGTTCTGTAGCAGACAGGCTTGTCTGCTACCCTCAAGCATGCAACTAGACATACATTTGCTTATTCATCCTCTCACACAGAAGGGAAGGGTTACGACAGTATCTTATCATATACAGTATATAAAAGAAAGCGGATGTAGGTTCTGTATGAAACTGTGTGACATGAATTACATATAAACTATGTTTTAAAGTGTAGTTGTGTGACAGATCGTTCTTGTTTATGTGTAAAAGTAACACGTTCCACTACTCAGTCTCCTCCCAGATAGTCAGAAACGCCACAGTAAATTTAGAAGAGGAATTTATGCCGTAAATGACAACAGATTTAAGAAATTAACATAAAAGGAATCCAGCAGAGACCTTTCACTAGTTTATTTAATCACGGTAGTCTTATTTCTGGTTTGAGACGTCCCCGCCAGCGCCGTGTGAATGCGAGCGTGTGAAAGCTTCCCTTCAGCTGCCTGAGCCACCTGTTGCCTGCTTTTCTTATTCAAACACACTAGACTAGTAGCCTACTTGAATATATCGAGGTTCTATTTTTAGAACAGCGAGAGATGATATAAAATAATTATACCTCATTTGTTCAGAAATCTCTCTCGTCCAAGGGTCACACAAACTTGTATTCAGTACTGTTCGTTGCTCCTGCATGATAGGCTATACGTACGTCAGACGTTATTGTTATGCATGTAGCATAACTGGCAGAGTCGGGCGAGACGCACCCGTGGTACACACAGGCGTGAACTTGTTGGGGTAACTGCTTTGGCCCACAGGGCAGTCATAATAATACTGCGAGGGAACTACGTAACATCGTTGGGTATCAGTGTATCACTGCTTTTGGTATTGTAGAAAGCTCCAGTTGGAATGCCATTTGGTCATCATGTTGCGTATACAGGGTGTTTTTCAAATGGTTCAAATGGCTCTGAGCACTATGCGACTTAACTTCTGAGGTTATCAGTCACCTAGAACTTAGAACTAATTAAACCTAACTAACCTAAGGACATCACGCACATCCATGCCCGACGCAGGATTCGAACCTGCGACCGTAGCGGTCGCTCGGTTCCATACTGTAGCGCCTAGAACCGCACGGCCACTCCGGCCGGCAGGGTGTTTCTACCACCGTGTACAAACTCTAGGGATTGATAGATGACAGCATGCGGAACAACAAAGGTCTAACGAACTTACGTCCATAAATGAATGATTTCCACGCTAGAGACCACTTATTCAATCATACACTGTTACGAAGACTGCAGTCTAATAGTCGCTGTACCACGCAGCTACAGTTACGGTATGTACTGAAAATGCTTTCCATGTGCGTCAATACATGCGTGTATACGCGCCGTAGCGTGCTCTGTGTCACACGCTCGCACCGGCCAGGCTGCATACAAACAGCGTCATAGGCAGGATGAATACGCTGCTCCAGTGTCTCCTCATCTGGAATGCGCTCTGCTCACACGATACTTCTGAGGTGGCCTCATAACCAGAAACCGCACCAGTTGAGATGCTGTGAACAAACAGGCCATGCAAATGGACAACCTTCTCCAATCCATCAACCAGGGAAGACACGATTGAGATGCGTCCGAACGTTATCGGCAAAGTGGGCTGGAGCCCCATCATGTAGCAGCCACATAACCATTAGAATCATGAGTAGCACTTCTTCCAGCAAGACGCCCGCAAGAAATGCCGATAGTTCCGGCCTATTAGGCGACGTGGAAGGAAGACTGGTCCCAAAATATGGCCGCCAGTTATCCCGACCCACACATTCCGGCTGCACCGATGCAGATGATTCGCTGTTATGGCCGTTCTGCATACCATCCCACAGATGGCTGTTATGAGAGTTGAAGACACCATTCCACGTAAATGTTGCGCCATCTGTGAATAGGATGAATGACACAGATCCCGGAATCGTGGTTACCTGGTGAAGAAACCATTGACAAAACTTGTCCCAGTGTGGAAAGTCTGTCGTCAGTAAGTCCTGCACGCACTGTAACTGATAAGGGTAGTACCAGTTGTCATGGAGAACGTTTCACACGGTCGTCTGGCTTACCCTGTAGTGGTGGGTCAACAGCCTGGTACTGAGATGGCGGCCGCCTTCCACAGTGCTGATTACATTTTCTTCCAACTCTAGTGTCTGATCATTTCGGGTACGTCCTTCATGACTTCCTGCATCCTAGGTCATGATGTGCGAGAAACAGTATCACCCTCTAGGAGGATATCATGCATACTTTAACTGTAGCTGCATGGTATTACACTGCAGCTTCTGTAACAAAGAATGACTGAATAAATGGTCTCTGGCATAGGGACCCCATGCATTTCCGGACGTCATTCGACTTTTTTTGTTCCTTATCCTCAAATTGATCAACCACTAGAGATTGTACATGGTAGAAAAAAATCACCTTGTGTATTCCATAGACCCTTACAGTGATAAAAGTAATCTGTCTGTGGAACGTATTGGCAGAATTTTCACAAAGGTTTAGCAACGCACCTTTAGCTGTGCTATGTCCCACACTGTAACTTTTTTTTTTTTTTTTTTTTTTTTGAGAGAGACATTCTGATGTTGCAGAGTTCATCTTTGACAGGCAACTGCAAAATGTGACACGAAACCAACTAAATGGAGAATCCAACAGTTCCCATTCCTATTTACTCATAATTTCGTTTACAAACCGACTTCCTCTATTTGCTTCACGTCAAAGTAAAATCAGATATGACAGATAAATTCTCCTCTAAGAGTCACGTCCTAAGACTTCACATAAATTTTACACATTTTTAGTGTTAACTGTATTAAAATCCTACAATATACTCAGTTTTCGTACGCTGTGTACCATCAGAAACGCATTTTGTGCTATAACATCAATTGCGATCAACATTTATCCTCGATAAAAATTATCGGAGTAGCAACTTCATTCAAAGAAACATTTATCCCATGTTTAATTGTGTATCAATGTTAATAAACGTAAATTTTATCTAATTTTCATAAGTTACCAGTGATGTGTGGTACGTATGTCGTAGAAAATCAGTGTTTGTGTAGCGCTTGTTGTAAGCAACATGTCGTATCCCATTGTCTGCATTTACCGTAAACTAACGATAACTTTCATTTGGTTTTCGACTACAACCTCTAATAATTTCAAGAGATTAGTAGCGTTTATAGAAGGTGCTACAGCAGGTATATTGGAAACATCGATTTGCCTACGGACTGCTTCATATCTTAACAGTGACTAGCTATACTTGGAGCTTAACTGCTTCAGAGCATAAAAAAGAATCTGCAGGCTTACTTCAATGGTACCTGTTTACTGTTCTGTAGAACATTACGCCATCCACAACACACTGCAGCCCTACTGTGAACACGGTCCTCGAACGTGGGAAGAGTTAGCTGACGTTTATAAGATCAGTCGCCTGGAAGCTACTGTATATGGGTGTTCCTGGAGAGTTACCAGCAGTCATGTATCAGATATGCCACAAATACCTGATTTACTATCATGTCCTGCTGTCGCTTCTACAGGGAGTACATGACCTGTCCCCGCTGATCCACTTGGCTGTCAGCAGCATGTACAGGAAGTACATGATCTGTCACCATTCATCCACTTTGGTGGGAGCGACATGTCAGTGGCAGGACTAGGCTTCCTGTACAGGGGTGGCGGGGACCAGGGATGACTCAGCACGTGGTACTCATCACCCTAACCAACGAATCTGAGGTGCTGTCTTCCACTGAAACCGAAACTGAGTCACTCAGACTCACTTCAGCTGATGGTATGTTCTGTGTCAAGAACAAGCAAACGCAAAAGGGTAGGATCTATTAACAGTAGGAAGTTCAAATGGACGGCGAGTAAAGGTATTCCTTAGGGAAATGGCGAAAAGAGAGAGATTGGAGGGAACACTAAGTGTACTCAGTGTGTATGGCTGGCAGCCTTATTCAGCCTGCTGAAAAGGCCATTCAGTCATCTTCTGAGGGAGTGGGGTGCTACTGGCTGCCGCCTGTGCTCTGCGGCCACGATTGAATCATTCAACTGGCAGAGAACCTTCAGAAAGCTCATCTAATTTCAGTGAGACTCTCAATTTGCAGCAGTGTAAAAGTGATCATGCACTTCCCGTTCTGAATCGAATGGAACGACTGACTCAGAGTTCGAAGGGTCTGTGACAAAGCAGGCTGAAATATCTTGGACTTGCATGCTAGGGTTAAGTACTCTAGGGACACACCAAATGGGTCAGGCGTGTGGTACACATCAGAGGCTGCTACTCAGGTAGCACCTGCTATAAACGCTACTAATCTCTTGAAATTATTAGAGGTTGTAGTCGAAAACCAAATGACAGTTACCGTTAGTTTACGGTAAATGCAGACAATGGGATACGACATGTTGCTTACAACAAGCGCTACACAAACACTGATTTTCTACGACATACGTACCACACATCACTGGTAACTTATGAAAGTTAGATAAAATTTACGTTTATTAACATTGATACACAATTAAAAATGGGATAAATGTTTCTTTGAATGAAGTTGCTACTCCGATAACTTTTATCGAGGATAAATGTTGATCGTAATTGATGTTATAGCACAAAATACGTTTCTGATGGTACACAGCGTACGAAAACTGAGTATTCAGCAGCCACTGATGAAGTGAAAGCACCTCTCAACTATCGGTATTATGGCAAGATGTACTAAACTGACTTTGGAGATGAATATGAATGAGTGACTGCAACATGATGCATTTGTTGAACCTTTTGCTGCACAGTTGTTTTATATTCTAGGACTTTGTCTCTTTGACACAAAGGGCTGAGCGTTTTTAATTTTAACCTAGGCCTTTACTTGGGAACACGGGAAGTGGGAGGCATTAAAGATGAAAGTATTCTCCTTGCCACCGAGAGTGAGTATCTGCTTTCTAATTTTCTTATCTGACAAGGTCTAGAAATAGAAAAAAAACTAGCTCTTATTAAATATTTCGCTAAAATTAAGTCTTAACACAGGAAAGAAATGTTTAGATACAGGTACTGTAGACTGAGGTGAAGTAAGTGAACTTAGGGAACAGTCCCTCTCTTCTATCCTACGCAGTTGGCACAGTTAGGAAATGGAGCCTGAACTTAAGTAACAGAACTTCCAACCGTGTCCTCCTCTAGCATTCCTTTTACTCAACAGTATTTGTCGATACCAGTATTATTTTCCGAATTTAGGACAGGTCAGTATTATCTCAGTTGATTTTCGGAAAACTTTCAGATAATTTTATATACGGTATGTTATATTTCGAGCTAAAATTTACGAAAAGGAACTATTTTCATAAGATATTTTAGTTCTGATGTTATAACCGACACGTATTAATTGTGGATATATAGCTAAAATAATTTTTTTGCAAACACTGCAAATTGCTAATTATTGTCACACTTAAAATTTCTATAATTAATTACGTAACCCTGTACTGTTTACTGTATTTGTTTCTGGATTCATTTATGAAATAATAATCCAAATTAATAATGTAAATAAAACTACAAGGGATTCATATGTTAAGAAAAGTGGTAAAACGTTTGGAATATTGTTATTTCCTCAGAGTAACAGAGTCGTAAGCATGCTTATGATGTGATGGGATGTATTTTTGTGCGAACAACTTAATTTCGGCTTTCTTAACCTCAAAAATCAAAATACTGTATGATATACTAAAATGTGAGAAAACATATCTACATACAAAAATTTTTCCAACAACAACATTCAAATTTATTTGGTTTAAACCAACTGCGAGGACCTGATCTGACATTTACATCTTCAAGAATCAGACCCCTAGACAAGAAGAACTGGAGCCAACTCAACATGGCACGCTAAGCATACTAGAAAGATTATTGTAAACTACGCATGTCTCAAATCCTGATAACAAACTTTGCTTAATGTGGATAATAATGGGAGGAGAAAGGGGGGGGGGGTGAGATTACAGACTGACGGAATGGTTTCAGTTTTCCAGTCAGATACCGTCCGCACAGTTCACCATTAGGATGTCAGGACTAAGGACACCTAGGTCCTGGGAGTCGGCTGTACTCGGTATCGAGGGTGGGGAAATTCGTTCTCACGGATTCTAATTTCCAATATGTAGGGGAAGGCAGAAGTAAACGAACTACATGTTAGTAAGAGAAAGGACACTTCTAACAGATCTTTTCTAAGAGTAGTTCATTTCAACTAGTTCGTTCATGAACTACGGATCCCTAAACATACCTATTCATCGATGTCAGTGCCGTCAAGTTCTGCGTTTAAAACAAAGTATCAGGCGAAGCGACTGTATTTCTGTGCATTGATACTGCAATGAATCAGAATGAAGTTCTTAAAAATTCAATCAAGTTCCTGAATTCGTTGATTTGCCAGGCCTTTCGCTGCACGGTTTAAATCTGAAAATTTGCTTGGCTGTCATTCCTCTTCCAAACATATAGAAACTACGATTTTGCAGCGGTACCACGTTTTCTGCAAAAAACGATGATAATATCATTGAAGCCACAATGTTAAATGGGAACATGGCAGGAGAAGATATACTGCTACGACGCATCGCAACGGTCCGAGCAGGTATGCCGTTCAAGTTGAAAGGTTTGCTGTTCCCGATGCGTCTCACATTTTCAGAGACCACCAACAAAGCGCCGGCCGAAGTGGCCGAGCGGTTCTAGGCGCTTCAGTCTGGAACTGCGCGACCGCTACGGTCGCAGGTTCCAATCCTGCCTCGGGCATGGATGTGTGTGATGTCCTTAGGTTAGTTACGTTTAAGTAGTTCTAAGTTCAAGGGGACTGATGACCTAAGATGTTAAGTCCCATAGTGCTCAGAGCGATTTGAACCAACAAAGCACAGGGATGTTCGCTACAAGTCTGAGTACTAAGTTTTTGCGAATCCACGCTTCACGAATGCTGCATGTGTCATGATTTATTCGTGTGTGCACCAGTCAGAAAAGGAGAAAAAATTCAGTAACCAAAATATTTGACTACACAGAATTTAAACAGAAATACTTCCTTTGTTTTGAGCGGCATGAATCACATGCCCAGTACTCGGTATAACTCGAAAATCGAGTCTTAAGTAATTAACGTGGCTGAAATAAAAGTACTGCGTTGGTCTGTGTATATCAAGCGATAAATATGAAAAGAAGACGATTGTCTGTGATTAGTACTTTTAAAGGAGTACGTGTGTGTTCACAGGAAGACAAATGAGAAGAACATTTAATGACTAAGCTTGCTAAGTTATGTCTGGATATAAATACGAAGCTACATAACCACCGGAATGTTTTCCGCGTTGTTACAAGTGTGTGAAAGGAAAAGCCAACGGGCAATACGCAAAGAACGTACTGGATTACTGGTATAGTCCTGCGTATTCAATTACAGAGACATATAAACAGGTAGAACACGGCGATGCGGTCGGCAACACCTGAAAAGGCAACAAGTGTCTGGCAGCGTTGTTAGTTCGGTTACTGCTGCTACAATGGCAGGTTATCAAGATGTAAATCAGTTTGACCGTGGTGTTACTGTCGGCGCAGGAGCGACAGGACACAGCATCTCCAAAGTAGCGATGAAGTGGGGATTTTCCCGTACAACCATTTCGTTGAAAGTGACAGAAGTGCAACGCTTCCGCAAATTGCTATATATTTTAATGCTGGGCCATCAGCAAGAATCAGGATGCAAACCATTCAAGGAAACATCATCGATATCGGCTTTCGGAGCCGAAAGCCCACTCGTGTACCCTTGATGGCTGCATGACACAAATCATCGCGCCTCGCCTGGGCCCGTCAACACTGAGGCTGGACTGCTGATGACTGGAAGCATATTTCCTGGAAGGGTGAGTCTCGTTTCAAATTGTATCGAGTGGGTGGAGGAGTACGAGTATGGAAACAACCTCATCAATCTGTGGATACTGCATGTCGGCAGGAGACTGGTCAACCTGGTGAAGGCTCTGTAATGGTGTGGGGTGTATGCTGTCGGAGTGATATGGGTCCCCTGATACGTCCAGATACGACTCCGGCAGGTGACGCAAACTTAAGCATCCTGCTTGATCACCTGCATCCATTTGTGTCCACTGTGCATTCCGACGGACTTGGGCAATTCCAGCAGGACAATGCGAAACGTCACACGTCCAGAATTGCTACAGAGTGGCTCCAGGAGCACTCTTCTGAGTTTCAACACTTCCGCTGGCCACCAGACTCCCCGACATGAACATTACTGAGCATATCTGGGATGCCTTCCAATGTGCTTTTCGGAAGAGATCTCCACCTCTTCGTACTCTTACCCTGCAGGATTCATGGTGTCAGTTCCCTCCAGCACTACTTCAGTGTTAAGTAGAGTCCATACCACACGTCGCCTTGCAGCACTCCTGCGTGATCGGGGGGCGGGGGAGAGGGGGCGCTATACGAAATTCCTTTGGTTCTTCAGTGTATATAACATGCAAATGCTTAGCGTGTTTAGTTATTTATACGTCCAAATCATATACCTTCCTACGTAGACAGACATACATGGTCCAATGGGTATAAGTACACATATTTCTATCGGTGACTGAGAGCAGTCTACTAAACAATACCATATCAGTACTTACACCATTTGCAGATTAATAATTATAGCTGTTACAGAGCGTATATTTTTAGATCTGTTAGAATTTGCAAGTGCGGATGGCACAAGCAAGTCATTAAAAATGTACCTTCCGGTGGTCAGAAGTTCAGGTCCTAAAGTGTGGATGCGTAGAGGCGAAACGAAAGTTTATAGTGACAGGGGTAGTCCACTTCGAGGTATAATTACGACGGTGCAGTACGTAAAATATATAAAAAAACTAAACATGGTTCCTAAATACTTAAATGCCTGTACAACTAAAGTTAATCCTATTAATCTTTAAATTCTGTGTCAGAAATCTTTAACTGTGTGTCAGAAAAATCTGGTAAAAACATAGAGGTAATATGTATACAGCAGAGACGTCTGTCGTTATTCAGGAATGAGACCAGATATTATAGGTAAATCCTAGAGAATTAATAAAATACACACAACAGTATAGTGTTCACTGACGAATCAAAGACGTAGACTGAAGCAATCGCCTGTTCTCTGCTGACCACCCAGGGGCAGAAACCCTAAAGGAGGAACGTAAGAGAAGAATTGTGAGTACATTTTGAGTATCGAGGAACACGATCTGTAGTCTCCAGACAGACTTGCATAGGGAGAAAAATATCTTTACAACCCCTCTTCCGTGTCGACTAAATTGTTTTGACATGGAATACGACGACCGTGGTGCAGTATAGCTTGCCGTTCTCAGTAGGGAGTAGTGTATCAGCTCTCCTGTAGGTGTGGCGGCCGTAGGGAGACATAATAGAATAACATTTAATGACTAAGCACTGTAAGATGTGTGTAGAGGGGGACATAACCACCGAAATGTTTGACAGAACACAAAATATAAACGTTTTCCGTGTGTGAAAGGAGAAGCCAAGATGCAATACACGAAAGATGTGTATGTGTGTATGCAGTGATTCTGTACACCTGTTTCAATATTGCCTACGTGTACAAGGGAAGTCCATGGTGTAAGTTGTTCTGAATCATCAGCTTAAAAGTCCAAACCCCACCTTTATTAACCGTTTACCTGTCAGGTAGCCGCGAGTGCATATTTCGTCCAAGCAACCCCTTTCCGTGGTCGTAGACTTCGCACACGGCTCAGCTCCAGAAACAGGTGTTCCTCCAGCAGCAGTGCGTGTCTGCGGCCAATCACGAGCTGACGACAGTTGACAGTGATCAAGGACAGCGACAGCACGCCAGTGGCGAGACGCAATCAATACCTTCACCGCGCGATAACAACAGTGAAGTCACTAATGACAGTGCCACTAAAGCAGAGTTATTAAACACGGTTTTCCGAAACTCCTTCACCAAAGAAGACGAAGTAAATATTCCTGAATTCCAATAAATAACAACTGCCAAGATGATAAACATAGAAGTAGACATCCAGGTTGTAGCAAAGCAGCTTAAATTAATTAATAAAGGCAAGGTTTCCGGTCCAGATTGTATAGCAGTCAGGTTCCCATCAGATTATGCTCATGCGATTGCTCCATATTTAGGAATTATATACAACCACTCTCTCACAGAGAGTTCTGTACCTAAAGACTGGAAAATTTCTCAAGTCACACCCATACCCAAAAAGAGAAGTAGGAGTAATCCGCTGAATTACAGGCCCATATCACTAACGTCGATTTCCAGTAGGGTTTTGTAACATATACTGTGTTCGAACATTATGAATTACCTCAAAGAAAATGATTTATTGACACATAGTCAGCTAGGATTCAGAAAATATTGTTCTTATGAAACAAAACTAGCTGTTTATACTCATGAAGTAGTGAGGATTGCATGGAAAGTGACAGGGGATGTCATATTGATTTTATACTTTTAGATTTCCAGAAGACTTTCGGTACCATTCCTCATAAGCGTCTTCTAGCCAAACTGCGTGCCTATGGCATATCGCCTCAGTTGTGCTACTGGATTCGTGATTTCCTGTCAGAAAGGTCACAGTTCGTAGTAATAGATAGAAAGTAATCGAGTAAAACAGAAGTAATATTTGGCGTTCCCCAAGGAAGTGTTATAGGCCCTCTATTGTTTCTGATCTATGTTAACGTTATAGGAGACAGTCTGAGTAGCCGTCTTTAGATTATTTGCAGATGATGCCTCCACTTACCGTCTTGAAAAATTATCAGGTGACCAAAACGAATTGCTAAATAATTTAGGTAAGATAGCTGTATGGTTCGAAAAGTGACAATTGACCCTGAACGAAGAAGAGTGAAGTTATTCACTTTAGTACTAAAAGAAATCCACTGAATTTCGATTACGCGATAAGTTACACAAAACTGAAGTAAGGAAATTCAACTAAATACCTAGGGATTAATATTACAAATAACCTAAATTGGAACGATCACACAGATAATGTTGTGGGTAGAGCAAACCGAAGACTGCGATTCATTGGCGGAGCACTTAGAAATTGCAACAGTTTCGCCCTATTCTGGAGTATTGCTGTGTGGTGTGGGTTCCACATCTGGTGGGACTGACGGATAACATCGTAAAAGTTCAAAGAAGGACAGCTTGTTTTTTACTATCGCGAAGTAGGGGAGATAGTGCTACAGACGTGATACGTGAATTGGAGTGGCAATCATTATAACAAAGGCATTTTTGTTGCTACGGGATCTTCTCATGAAATTTCAATCACCATTTTTCTCTCCTGATTGCGAAAACATTCTGTTGGCGCCCACCTACATAGGGAGAAATGATCATCACGATAAAATACGAGAAATAGGGGCTCGCACAAAAAAATGTAAGTGCTCGTTTTTCCTGCGCGCCTTTCGAGAGTGGAACAGTAGAGAGACAGCATGAAGGTGGTTCATTGAACCTTCTGCGAGGCAGTTTGTTGTGAGTAGCAGAGTAATCACGCAAATTTTTATGTAGATATTGTAGCAGCAAGAATTAACGACCAGCCCCATGCATCCTTCCATCGCCCAAGTGTTCCAGGTGTCCAGGCATCGCCGTTGCTAGCCAGCTGGCACCCTCCAAAAGGACCCACAGGCAGTGACACGATCTGCCTCCCTCACTCCTCGTGTTTCTTACGAACTACTCCCTGTCTGTCAATTCTGTGCGCCTGTTTCAATGCCGTCTCTATGCAATAGCTCTGTCATTAGTAAAAGAACGCTATCCATGGAAGTAAGACAGACAATGGTTGCGTCAAGGCTGCTCCTGCGACCACTGGGTAGTTGTGATAACCTGGTTTTCCAGCAGACTCATGCTCTCCTGTCCTGCACTCACATCACTGCGTTCGTTTTTCATTCATAATTGTGTCTTGCCTTCCAAAGTTGAAGAACGTGTACTTGCCTAAAGTGAAAGATGTAAGTGCAAGAGTCTGGCGTATTTTTGTGATTATATGGTTTAGTAAGGAAAGGCAAAACCTACGTTTCTAGCATTTGTAGACAGAGCCATTAAGCCCCAGAGCCATGGAACAGCGGTTGTGTTTCGCCAACACTATTGTCTACAGAACTGATGAACAGTGCTTTGATGTGAATATAGTTTGGTTTAGTGGCTAAGCCAACTTCATGTTGCGTGCGTTCGTCGATAAGCGTAAATGGCGCATCTGGGGGACTGAGAGTCTGCATTTGGCGGTCTAGAAGTCTCTTCACTCTCAACAGGAGATTGTGTGCAATGTCCAATCACCGAATAATCGGTGGATATTCCTTTGGTGACTACAGAATGGTACGTGAAGGTGTTGAAAAATGATTTCATCCCCATTATCGAAAGTGGCAGTGATTTCGACAAGATGTGATCTGTGCAAGTGTGAGCTTGACCCATATCGAAGCAGTGGAGCGTTTGATGTCCTTGAGAAGCACTTTGGAGACTGCATTCTGGCTCTGGGGCGCTCAGATTCCACTGGCGTGTGCCTCGATTGGATTTACTTTCAGATAAAACAGATATGCCATGCTTACCTGTATATGTAAAACTTCTCTCACTTTCTACATATTCGTTGAATAGATTAAGAATAATTGTTTGTAGCACACTTCCTTGCTGGACTCATTTCTGAACATGTGTATAACCTGTGTAGAGCGCACACCAATAAAAGTCCTTTATTTTTGTATACAGCTTCCACAGAACATATCAGTGTCTGTGCATATTCCTACTTTCTTCTATAACTCAAAGTTTATTTAGCCATTTTACATTGTGAAACATTTTCTGTATACCTACAAAAGCTGTGTATTTACATTTTAAAATTAAGTTTAAAGATATTATTCCTCCTTCGATACTTCGGGTTTTCATGAATCGAAGCTGACTCTGATAATCTTATGTCAACTGTTCGAAGACAATGGAAGCTTTTATTTTATGAGGCATCTACAACTAAGCTAAGACTTCGGTAATATTAGTATTTTAAGACATCCCTCCTTCTAGGATTAATATAATGATGTTTCTCTAGAATCTAAGGACAGTTTTCCCTCTTCATATATGTTACACTTAGGAGTATATAACACACTTCTGATTTCGATTCCTCCAGGTTCGAGAAAGTCAGCAGGAATGTTGTCTTTCCCTTGTGCTTTCTTGTTCCTCAGGATTCTCAGAGTCAGTTGATACAAAATAACTGCAATAAATAATAATCATTTAACACGTCGTTTAAAGGATCAACCTGATCGTCTGATGTAGTAACTGGAACTGTGACTATCTTCAGCACTAATTATACCTTGTAATAAAGAACTTATATCAAGAAAGATTAGTTATCAATGCCATCTGGAACAATGTGGTAGCGTGACATCACTTATGAAATGATGGCAAATATGTTAATTGAAAAGGTGGCATATTCTCCATAACTGGCCCTGACATATCGCCCTACAGTAATAGCTTCCAACCTTTCTGAGACCATATTCCCAGAGTGCAACCAGATACTAGCTAGGACTCGCAAACACATACACACACACCAAATCATCATCTTTAGCGATTAACTAAACTTTAAAAAGAAGAATATTTTGTTTGGTAATTTTTGTTTTCCAAATGATGAAACATAAATTATACTCAGCTTTTGTAGACGCTTTATTAAAACTCAGACTAATGAGTTAATGACACAATTTGTACTTGTTATTTGTAACATCCATTTTCCATGGAATGATGCAGCCTTTTTCATTGCATGTACTACTCTTCAAAAACGAAAGTTAACTAACGGTCTACACTGACAGTATGCACTTGTTAGAAAACATGTTTCCTCTACACCACTTCTCTCTCTCATGACAGTTGCTTCACCCTCTCGCTGCAGCCTTACTTGAAATGAATCAAGCTATAAACCGCGCACTATACTTATTGTTTGTAAATCATATGATTGCTGGAATCCTTACTTCTGAACTGTTAGAAACCGTAAGATTTCAACTTGCCACCCTTTTTGTCTGACTACACGCTACAAATAATAATAATAAAATGCTGTACACACCCTACAACAGAATAGTAGCCACTACATAGAAAGTACTGAGTTGAAGTTTAATTTATTTCGTTTATTGTTATGAAGTGAGTAATGAAGAAATTTCTGGTCTACTGCAATCAATTTTATGAGATATTTAACCATAAGTGATTTATATGTCTCGATTTCTTTATCGTAGGTGCATGGCAAAAAGTACAAACTATTCTGTATAGCACGAGGATTATGTGTGGAAGATGAAGCTCATACATCCATTTGACGAGCTCTATCTTCACCACATTGTGTCATTCGTTGATGCTATTATTTGAAAGTAAAAGTTAGCAGTAATAATAAGTGCGACGTTTTTTAAATAATTTAGTATTGTGAGCGAAACACAGTTAGGCACATTTGTTTTTATCCCTCACGAAATTTAATTTTATTCATTGTGGGTGGGGGTTGTAACTATGCTACTACTCTACACAATGTTGGGTCTTGTGATATTGTACTATGTCAGAAGTTGCCATCTAGCTATGCCTGCCACCTTGATGTAATGTTTCTAGAAAGTCATTACAGACTGTGATAGCAGTTAGTTGATCCCCTGTGGGTATCAGTTCCAGCAGAGAAACGTGTTGGATTAGCAGTTAAGGACAGAGGGATACAGATTTCAGGCGTAAAATATCATTGTTGTCTTAAATAACTTTAGAAATCAGGACTGTGTGTTGAGTAAATTATGAATACAGTACCTTCTGACGCTCTTAGTATTGTGATAGATCTCCATTTTGATATTCTGAGCAAGTAATTGTAGAAAGACACTAACGACGAGAGGTCTCTATTCCTTCTGGGGCTTTTTGTACAAACAAATGGGAGACTTTTAAGGGGAGATGTAATAGATTTTGGTCCAAAATTTCGATTTTTTTTAAAAATGTCATTTTCTTGATCTACACAGTTTAATCTATATTGTGTACGAATTTTATCATGATAGCAGCTTTAGAAATGCCTTTATACTGTTAAACTGATTAAATCTGCACTGCTGGCCACTCCCACCTCTCCCAACAATTGGGAAACTGGTTGCTTCAGCGGAATTTTTGTCAGTGTTAAAGATATTTTCTTTCGATATCTTTGGCTGGCATCCATATCTTTGCCTGAAAACTTGCTTGTATGTGGTTTATTTACGTTTTGACAATACTAACACATATTAGTAGGTGGAAAGTTGAATTCGCAAATCTTTATGTGGAAGTCTAAATTTATGCATAATGGGTGGTGGAAAAATTGTGTATAGGAAACGGAGGTTTCAAGGAAATCGGTTCACCAACAAAAAAGAGGAATTAGCTAGAAATGAAGAACACAAGCTCTCAGTTTATCCACTGATGAAGCACCAATGCACAATCTGTGTCAAAAGACGATTATTAAACAACAAAAATATGGTTCCATTGGCTCTGAGAACTATGGGACTTAACTTCTGAGGTCATCAGTCCCCTAGAACTTAGAACTACTTAAACCTAACTAACGTAAGTACATCACACACATCTATGCCCGAGGCAGGATTCAAACCTGCGACCATAGCGGTCGCTCGGCTCCAGACTGTAGCGCCTAGAACCGCTTGGCCACTCCAGCCGGCGTTAAACAACAGAATTGAGTCGTATTCATATAAACACTCGTTACCAGAACATGTTATGAATGCATTTAAACCCACATTGAGGTTTGTTGCAAAACCTTCTTTATTGGGGAAGTGTCTTCATGGAAAGAGACAAAATGCAAATGAAAGCCTCAATAATTTAATTTGGATTATATGCTCAAAAAGGACATTCTGTGGACTTGAAGTACTCGACATAGGTGTCTATTATGCAGTTATATGTCACAATAATGGAAATAATTGCAGAATTGAAGTTGACTGTTGGTATAGATCTTGATGTGTTTACAAGAAAAGCATTTTACACTGTCGAGAAAGCTAACAGGTCAGTGTCTTACCTGCAAATGCAGGCCAGGCAGATTCGAAGAGGAGAGAAGAGAAACCTGAAGGATGAGGAATATCAGTATGGAGGATTTTAAAATTGAGGTAAGCTTATTACATGTATAAATATGAGAAGAAAATCTTTGAACATCATTTTCTCTGTTTCACAATTTTTACGTTATTAGAAGTCTTTTCTCAAAAAGTATATGCTCTAAGGCTTTGAAATTTTCGTGAACTGTTCACAACGTGCTGCTGTCTCCCCGGAACTAAAAAATTCGAGATCCTACAAATACGTTCGGATTTTTAGTTGATTATATGCAGAAAAAGTTAATTTTGGATGTGCAAGATTAAAAACATTCTTAATGACACAATTTGTACCATAAGATTCAAAGCTGCGGTTCAATGGACTTATAACCTTCTTAGAACACTACATTATACATTTCAGATTAATTGCATGGTTAAAATATAAGTTATGGCTTTTTATAAGAAAACAATAAAAATTAAAAATTAAAATTAATGGCAAAATATTAATCCTGCTTATTTCAATATATTTTTCTGTTAAAACACTGCTCTTTTGTTTTATGCAAGGAAAATTTTAGAATTGTACATTAATAAATGTGGGTGTAATGATTTTTTAAATAAACATTTTCCATTACATACCTACTGAAACAGTTTTTCTTAATGATTTACATCTATTCGCTTGTGGCATCAGTCTGACACAGAAAGTATATCATATTGTTGCAAATGGCGTGTGATTGGAAAAATATCCTAACTGAAGGTTTATACAGATTTGATTGTGTGGCTCATACAAGTATAGAGGGTACTGTATGAGGGCAAAGGATTGCTCAGTGACACCATGTTCCAGAAGCCCTAACAGTGGGACGAGTTCATGAGGCTGAGGAGGCCACAGCCGTGGATCTGGGCGCCCTGCTGGACGCCGGGGACGGCGCTGTGGTGACTCTGCTGGCCGGGGACAATACGCAGCTGGTGGCTCACAGGGCTATCTTGGCCGCCAGGAGCGCCGTGTTTGCGGGCATGCTCCGTCATCTCACCTTAGAGGCCAGCAGCAGCCAGCTCGCACTCTCCGACATAGAGGGCCCTGTGCTGCGCCAGGTGCTGGCACACCTCTACACCCTCCAGCCCCCACAGCTGCCCAGCATGGCGCCACAGCTGTTGGTCGCCGCTGACCAATACGGCTTGTCAGTACTGAAGGTGCAGTGCGAGCAACAGGTGGCTGCATAGCTGTCTGTCGAGACTGCATCAGCCACAGGTGTTCTCGCGATTCGGCACTCCGCTAACATGCTGAAGCAGGCTGCTGTCTCCTTCATAAAGGCCCACTTGCTCAGTGTGATGGCGACGCAGGGCTGGGTTGAGGCTGTAGTCAACGACCCACAAACTTTTATGGAGTTGGTTCACCTGATTGCAGAGACACCGACAGACACCAGGTAAGCATGAGACAAGCTGCTCATCTATGTTACACAGCTCTAAGTGTGCGTACTGACAAGCCTACAATGTCCACCACTAAGTGTAATTAGAGGTGCCTGCGTCATAAAATACACTACTATTCATATTGAAACGTCCCCTTAGAGAAATTATACATGACTGTGCTTAAACTGACACACAATATTTTTTTAGCGCTACGCAATCTGACTTTCAAAAATCCCTACAAAAGAATGGCCCTGACTAACATTAACCTATACCTTTCACAAATCACTCACCTCACAAAAATGTTCGTTACTCGAACTACTGCAATACAGCGAGCGCCACTACTGCCAGCTAAATAAAAGATTCAAACTTCTGAAGGCACTAACTACTGATAGGCATAGTTAGCAAATGAAAGATTTTGATAGGGAACAAACAATGTATTTACCTCAATAGTGTTCAAAAGTCATAATGTATATAGCAGTTCATGACATCCAGTATTACAAATTTCAAAACTCCGCCATCTCTCTCCCCACATCCACGACTGCTGGCGGCTCACCTCCAACTGCGCAACGCTACGCGCTGTTAACATCCAGCTGCCCAACAGTACAATGGCAGACAACAATGCAAACTAGCCACAGACTGCACACAGCACAGCTAGTGATTTTCATACAGAGCGCTACGTGGCGTTACCAATATAAAAACCTAAACAGCCTACTTACAATATCCAGTTTCTTGTATACGCTATGTGATGAAAAGTATCTATACACCTGGCTGAAAATGACAAACAAGTTCGTGGCGCCCTCTATCGGTAATGCAGGAATTCAATATGGTGTTGGCCCATCCTCAGCCTTCATAACAGCTGCTGGAAGGTTTCTTTGGGCCCATTTTTCACGGAGTTCACGGCGTTCCAAAACATCCCAAAGGTGTTCTATAGCATTCAGGTCAGGACTCTGTGCAAGCCAGTCGATTACAAACATTATTCTCGTCTAACCAGTCTGACACAGCTCGTGTATTGTGAGCAGGTGCTCGATCGTGTTGAAAGATACAATCGCCATCCCTGAATTGCCCTTCAACAGTGGCAAAGGTTCTTAAAACATGAATATGGGAGTGTGGTGTGATATTGCCACGCAAAAGAACAAGGGGTGCAAGAACCCTCCACGAAAAACACGACGACACCATAACACCACCGCCTCCGAATTCTACTGTTGGCGCGACACGCACTGGCAGATGACGTTCACTGGGCATTGACCACAGCCACACCCTACCATCGGGTCGCCACATTGTGTGCCGTGATTCGTCACACCACACAACGTTTTTTCCACCGTTCAATGGTCCAACGTTTATGCTCCTTACACTAAGCGAGGCGTGGTTCGGCATTAACCAGCGTGATGTGTGGCTTATGAGTAGCTGCTCGACCATGAAATACAAGTTTTCAGACCTCCCACATAACTGTCATAGTACTTGCAATGGATCCTGATGCAGTTTGGAATAACTGTGTGATGGTCTGGATAGATGTCTGCCTATTACACGTTACCATCCTCTTCAACTGTCGGCAGTCTCTGTCCGTCAAGAGACGAGGTTGGCCTGAACGTTTTGTGCTGTATATGTCCCTTCACGTTTCCCCTTCACTATCGCATCGGAAATAGTGGACCGAGTTATGTTTAGGAGTGTGGAAATCTCTGGTACAGACGTATGACACAAGTGACACCCAATCACCTGACCATATTCGAAGTCCGTGAGTTCCGCATAGCACCCCATTCTACTATCTCACGATGTCTAATGACTACTGAGGTCGCTTATATAGAGTATTTGGCAGCACAGTGCACCTGATATGAAAAACTCATGGTTTTGGAGGGTGTCTGGATTCTTTTGATCACATCGTGTAAGTAATGTATTTACAGCTGCAAGTAGGATGAGACTCCAGCTGTACAGTTCTCTGACGATATATTAGAATTTGTGTTGCAGTGGAGCTCGAGCTTAGGCTTGCCACTTTATGGGACAGTTTGCCTCAACCACTTTGGCTATCCAAGCACTCTTCCAGACCTCCAAACTTCACCATGTGTCCACATCCTGCATTTGCACAAATGCTTTGATTCTCACTCAGAAAGAGACATACTTATTATTGTCATGGTCTTTCCTAGACATGTAAAAATTTTCCATTGTCTTTATTTGTTATGGAATATCCTCCATACATGCATGCATATCTGAGGGAACACACACTGCTATGACCGACAGCTGTATGAAATACAAGAAATGCATTCGCAACTGCTAATACAATGACACACCAAGTATACAATATAGGGCGAATGACTGGAAACTTGCAAATGATGTAAAAATAGAAAGCACAATTGATGTGCGGTTTCACAAAATTGATTAATAGTGAGGGACTCGTGTTATTCACTTATCAATAGATTGTAATAATACATAGAATAGGTTTTCTTGGTGAAAACATTCAATTCTTTGAAAGGAACAATGCCAGTGATACTAAACAACAAAAAGTAAGGTAAATTAGAATGTCCATGCTGTTTGGTGCAGGATTCTATGTGACTCAATTACGACATATCGTAGTTTGAAAAGTCCCCACGCCAAAACTTGTACCTATGGTCATCATCATCATCATCATCATCATCATCATTGGGTTGTCTGCCTTGCAGCAGGTTTTAACTGCCTAGCCCTCCATGCTTCTCCGTCTGCTGCGTTTCTCTTCATTCTTTGGTACCCACCTTGTGGCCTGCAGACATCGTCCAGCATCTGAAACCTTCTTCTGCCCTTCCTTGTCTTTCCAAGAAGGAATCGTTCAGTTGTCTCTACTAGAAGGCAATCTCTTCTTAGATTGTGGCCTATCCAGTTTAGTTTCCTGTCCTCCATCGCTAGCAGCATCCTCCGTTCTTCTCCAACTCTCCTCAGTATATCTGAGTAATTCCTAACTTTATCAGTCCAGCTGATCATCGTTCCACGCCATATCCACATTTCACAAGCTTTCTCTTTTCATTCTGCTTTATCAAAGTCCACGTTTCTGCTCCATACAAGGCCATGCTCCATATCAAGCACTTAACCAGTCGCTTCCTTAATTCCTTGTTTAAACAACTAGTTAAGAGTCTTCTCTGCTTTTGAAATGCCTCTTCCGCCTGAGCCATTCTCACCTTGATATCTTGTTGTCAGTCCGTATCTTCTTTAATCCAAGTTCTCAAATACTTGAATGCTCTTACCTGTTCTATGATTTCTGACTCCAAATTAATTTTTACTTTTCTTTTCTTTAGGCTTATGGCAATGCTTTTGGTTTTCTTTTTATTAATTGTCATTCCATATACTACAAAGACTTCATTCAGGTCATTTAGCACTTGAGTCAGCTTCTCTTGATTTTTTACGAGGATCGCCATGTCGTCTGCAAATCTTATACATTCAATATTTTGTCGACCTATCCTGACGCCTCCTGTCAGCTTTCCAGTACTTCCTCCTGACAGATGTTAAATAAGATCGGCGAGAGACAATAGCCCTGTCTAACAACTCTCCCAATCCTGTTGTCTCCAGACATCTCATTACCTATTCGTACCCGAGCTTTCTGATTCAGGTACAGATTTGCCATCAGTCTTCTCACATTCCACTTTACTCCCTTCTTTTTCTAAAGACCTACCAGCTTATCGAACTGCACTCTATCAAATGTCTTTTCAACGTTTATGAAGACAGCACACACTTCTATGCTCTTTTCTATGTATCTTTCGCCGATGGTTCTTAGAAGCCCAATGGCATCTCGTATTCACCTTTCTCCTTACGAAACCATAGTGTTCTTCACCGAGTGTTTCTTGCAGTGTTCCATATAGCCTCCTATTCAGAATCCGAAGAACTACTTTTCCTACTTGCGGTAAGAGGCTGATTGTCCCGTGGTCTGCACACTTTTTACGATAATTAGTCTTTGGGATTGGGACTATTATACTTACGAGAAAGTCTTCTGCCTATTCACATTTGTCGTAGATGTAGTTGCAAAGAGAGGTCAACTCATTTTCGCCTGTTTCTTTTAAAATCTTCAAGATTTCCGCCGGAACGTCATCTACACCGCATGCTGTGTTTTTTCAAGTTCTCCCAATGCCTTATTTGCCTCTGAACCTAGGATAAAATCTCCTTTTTAATTTCATTTACTCATTCTTCCTCCTCAATCTGCAGATCAGAGTGTCTGTGGTAGCACACAATAAAGAAAAGCAGAAGTGCATACATTAGTTATGTGGATTCCGGCCAGCAACGTGGTAGTTGACCATCACAGGTTGTGTTCAAAAGCAGCACCAGAAACGGCAAAACACAGTTCCAGTCTGGTTTCAACGGCCGCTGCAGCGGAGATGTCCAAGAACGCTGCAGTAATACGTCGCTGCATATCATCGACTGTAGTCTGTGTGTCCCTGTAGACAGAGACTTTCTGCTTCCCACACAGAAAAATGTCTACAGGCGTAGAATCTTGGGAATGGGACAGCCAAGGTACACATCCTCAGCATCCAATCCAGCAATTTGGAAAGATTTCGTGAAGATATACTGCAGTACTTAGTGCGCTATTGGTTGAACAGCCATCATGTTGGTACCATAGGATCCTCCTAGTCTGCAGAGGAAGAGCAGAGCATCCATGGATTATGGCAGCTGTGATACTTGTTCGCGTTCAGATTTGCGTATATTAAAAACGGACCTGTGAACCGGCAGTTCACTATCCCACTGTATTTTGACGCCCATTGGTCGATGACGCTCCATCTGACGAAGCCGACAGCGATTGTCAACAGACCAACAGGGTATGTGTCGATGATTTACTTGGCACGTTTATTAACTGTGGCTTCATCACTGAACAAGATACATGATACACATGGAGTATTCTGTCTTAATGCCCATGTATAGAGGTTAACACGTTTGTCATAATCGTTTCCATGCAGTTCTTGATGGAGAGAGAGATGTGATAGTGGTGGAATATATGTCAGGGGACAATACGTCAATACGTACGACAATTGCCTGACTCGTGCCACGTCCCCATGCGATTACAGGGCAGCTAACGTGCGGATCAACTGCAACAGCAAGAAGCACTTTAATTTGCCCCTCTTCTGTCGTCACTTGTTTTTTTCTGTTACGCTGTATGGGTATTACATTATCTCTTTCACGTGAATGGCCTTAGAGGTTGATAAATAATTGGTAAGACGCAAACTAAATTCCTGTAGAACAGGCCATGAAGGCCCAACGGTACCGACCGGCCGCCGTGTCATCTTCATCCCACAGGCGTTACTGGATGCGGTTATGGTGAGGTATGTGGTCAGCACACCGCTCTCCCAGCCGTACTTCAGTTTCCGAGACAGGAGGCACTACTTCTCAATCAAGTAGCTCCTCAGTTTGCCTCACAAGGGCTGAGTGCATTCCACTTGCCAACAGCATTCGGCAGACCGGATGGTCACCCATCCCAGCCCGATAGCATTTAACTTCGGTGATCTGACCAGACCCGGTGTTACCACTGCCTTGGCCCTAATTGGTGAGATGGCTGATGTCAGTTGGGATCTCTCTACACATACACTGTACGAGAGAGAAATGCATTCTTCCCAGACTCTACATACATAATACAGATGCCAGCTTTTACGACCTACTGCTTGGATTCTCAGACACTACCTGAATAGAAAGTCGAAATGCACTCAAGGTACACACAAGCACTCTGTAAGCAAACATTACAACATTGTACCTAGCAACGAAGCAGGTTCAATACCACAAATAAATGGCAGTGTCGAAATTTTTCAGAATATTGTATCTCGAAAACGACTCGCACTATAATCCTGCAACAAACACCACTGACATTTGATTTGTCCCACTTTTAATTTGTTAATGTCAATAGGAGTTGTTCTCTTTAGAAAAGTGTAATTTTTCACTAATAATATACTTCCTAGTTACTAATACAATCTTTTGTTTGGCTAAAAATACGAGCTCGCAGTTCCAATCCACTGTATAAGAGCAGCACATGAATAGCACTTCCAATATCCGCCATTTTTTTCTGTCGAAGTTTTAGGAGATTCACCTGTATATTTGCGTCATAGTAAAACTTCTTCCAGACGAGACACGAATCCGGAATAGCAGAAGTTGTTAAGGCGACTGCTCGCATAAAGTGGGATATCCACGTTGGGGTCCCAGTCTGGCACAAATTTTCATACGTCTCCAATAAATTATAGAGCAAAAAAATGGTTCAAATGGCTCTGAGCACTATGGGACTTAACATCTGAGGTCATGAGTCCCCTAGAACTTAGAATAACTCAAACATAACTAACCTAAGGACATCACATACATCCATGCCCGAGGCAGGATTCGAACCTGCGACAGTAGTGGTCGCGCGGTTCCAGACTGAAGCGCCTAGAACCGCTCGGCCACAAGGGCCGGCAAATTATAGAGCACATTTCGTCTGTTCCTTCAGACATGAATCCTTGTCTGAAGGACATTCTATAGAAGGTTTTTAAACACAGGCACTGTAGGTAGTATTTACATGCCCAGGCAAAGGCCGCGACAACAGTAAGTGAGTTTCTTCCTGTGTGAGTGTTACAGTGACTGTTCTACAGCAAGACATGGAAACTCACGGTGATGTGTCGAGCTTTGGGTCGGTCATTGAAGCACGCTCCCATGGACGAAGTGGTTGCGGCGACCACTCGTGTACAGTGGGATATTCTGATTCCAGTCCAGGTCTGATATCAAGTTTCATACGTCAACAGTAAACTGTACAGTTGGAGTGACGTATTCGCCGTTGTGAATAAGTTTCCTGTATTTTACACAGCTGTAGATCACAGCAGCATCTGTTTTTTCAGACATGCATGCATGTCTGAAGGACATTGCATAGTAGGCTCTTATTTCTCTTCCTCGTGATGACTGGGTGTTGTGTAATGTCCTTCGGTTGGTTAGGTTTAAGTAGTTCTAAGTTCTAGGGGACTGATGACCAGAGATGTTAAGTCCCATAGTGCTCAGAGCCATTTGAACCATTCGAGTAGGCTCTTAAACACAGACACTGACATTAGTAATAGCATTTTCTGATGGCTCACGAGGCTTTCGTTAAATTCTCATGAGAGTTTCATCAAATCACCGTACTAAACTAAGTATGCCAGCAGGTAAGTTAGCCTCCAAAAATCCTGCAATAGCAAGACGTTCATAGCTTTGTGAATGATTTTGGTCTTATTTGTAGTCGTCATTTGCATTAAATTGCATGTGTACAACAAGCTGTTATTTACGTTAGCTCATCAAGAGGTTGAAGAAAGACGAACATTAGCTCTGACCGCTGCAGGTGTCATTCTAGTGACAGACACAATGATGGGCTGCTCAGATCACAGACAGACACAGTGACATGTGCTGTTGGCAGCTAGGGCAAGCACGCTCTGTTCTTTGTGCTGTACATGCTACCCTAAACCTCTTCATTCAAAGTAACCTTATAAAGCAAGTGTCGATCAAACATGTGCCCCACTCTCCTCCAAGGTCACGGAACGGGGGCCTACCATGACCGGTTCAAGTTGTCTCGCGTCGCGATGGCATCGGCCTCTGAGTTAGGCATAGCTTCCACTGTGTGGGGTGTTGGTGTTTGATTACACCGCTTAGTATCCTGTGAGGCTTTCGACTGAAATTCTCTTTGCCTCTGCGCGTTATTCAGCATATTTGCGTTACTTTTCTGGCCGCATTCCGCTGTCTATTGGTTATTTGGTTGTCCGGTATTGTTTTGCGTTTGCCAACGATCGGCTGACTGTTGCCGGAGGCTTGTGTCTGTACATACTGTACAGGCTGGCCGTGCGCTTCTTGCCCTTTGTAGTTGTTTTTGCTAAAGTTTTGCCCATTTCTCTTATATTCGCCTTTACATTTACGACTTTCTCCATTGCCCTTGTGATTATCGTTACCATTATCCATAAATCTCTGTGACGCTATCGGCTTATTAAAAGGCTTGGGTTGTACTTGTCTCTCTTCGTTTATCAAATCTATTGAGTCCAGTACAGATAGAAAGAATTCAATTTCCGGGATGTTAATGAGTTTTCCCCTAACGTGGGCAGGAAGACGGCTCTTTAAAATTTTCAGCTTCAGACAGCGGATTCGTCCAGGCCTGGTTTTATTCAAATATTTTTCAAAATATCCTCGTAAGCTTCCATACTTGCTATTGAACGGAGCTGGGTTGAATACTTCACGTCTGAGCCTCTCTTGTACGGCCGCAGACCAATACTTATCCAGAGATGCCGTCTCATTCTGCTCATAATAGTGACAGCGTTCCGATATGTCCGTAGCTCACAGCAGAACGTCACTCTGTGTGTTCAACAACAATTCTAATTTTCTGGGCTTCGTTCAAGGTACGAGGTAAAACATTTCGAAATGGTCTGATAAAGATCACAGGGTGTGTTCTTCTCCCTTCATAAGCAAACATCGGGAATAGTCGATGCGAAAGTAGTCCCTCATCTGCAAGTAATGTTGACAAACACGCCGCTCTGTCAGTGACAGTCATGTTTATGTTCGCTTGTGGCGTATCCATGGTAACTGCGCTTGCTCGACAGGTGCAACTGCCGGCAAGTGTTGTTGAATTGTGCAACCTTCGCTATTTCCCTTCTAAGGGCTAATCCAGAATTGTTGGTAACCAGTGAAGGCATCTAAGAGCATAGCTTTGTTTTCTGCCATATGCTGTTTTGGAATGTCCGTAGTTTTAACAACACTGCCTCGCAACCTTTCCTCTGCTTCATGTAACACCAGTCTGTTTTAGCAAGAAGTCCGCTTTCCTTGTCTTTTAGAGCTCTAAAGAGCTCTACAGTATTTACATAAGGGCCACGCGGGGTAGCCATGCGGTCTAAAGCGTCTTGTCACGGTCCGCGCGGCTCCCCCCGTCAGTGGTTCGAATCTTCTCTCGGGCATCGGTGAGTGTGCTGTCCGTAGCGTAAGTAAGTTAAGTGTGTAAGCTTACGGAGCGATGACCTAAGCAGTTGGGTCCCATAAGATCTTACCACAAGTTTACAGTACCTACATAGATTTTGCACTCTGACACTACCTTTCCTGCAAAGGTGCTGCCCTTCTCCAGCATCCCAGCTTCAGCTTTTTCAGTTATTTCCTTTACATCTACACATAGTATACCTCTCTGTTTTTAGCAAATTCTGACTCTAAAATGATCTACTCTTAGACTCAAGTTTTGTATTTCTGTAGTTAGATTTTTGCTTACGTCTTGCAGCTCGCTGACTACGTTCGTGACATTTTTTACCGACGCATCCACATGGGATTGCGTGTCCTGAACTTGACAAAATGCTTTACTGAGGTTTTTCAACTCACCTGCAAGTTGTTCCCGATTACAAATTGCGGATCTTACTTTTTCCGTTAACATATTTATATTGTGGGACATGTCGGTAATTATTTCTTGTTTTAGTTGTTTACCGTGCTCTGTGAACTTACCGGATAATTCGTCAGATAATTCAGTGCCCACATTTTTGCCCACTTCTCTGAACTGTTGACTAACACTATTCTTGAATTCGTTAAACGTCTGGTTTTGCTGTGCAAACTGTAGTGTTAGTTGCATTAGCTGTGTCAGAGTGTGTGTCTCACTGGTATTTGCATTGCTTTTGTGAGCTGTTTCCTGTACTTGTGTCCGCAACGTTGTGAGCAGATAATCAAAGGAATTTTCGCTGTTGCGCACTTCAGATTCACTATCTGAGAAAATGTTTTCCGGTGAGACCTGAGAAATTGGCTCATAAAGCGTCATAAGAGCGGCATCATTAGTTATATTACCAGTATGACAATTTTTTAATAATGGGACGCCAACCTCGTCGTTTTGGTAGTTATTGGCCAGTTCACGAGTTGGTGCGTGACCTTCAACTGTTGCCAAGCTCGGATTTCCGCCATCTTGGCATATTGTATTTTGTAATGAATTTTCTACAATGGCCATTTCCTTTGACTCCATTCTGAATAAGATTATAGAAGGAAAAGAATTTTAAACATGAAATTTTGTTTGAATCGCTATCCTTCAATTAAATCTTGACTTTACACATATCTTCGTCTTTTCTATAGAAATCGACTTTCCGTAAAGGATATTAATTGGAAGGAACAAGGATTATCTACTGCGAGAGAGACGGCGCCAAGCAGGGCCATATAAGCATACAGCGTAGCAACTTACTACTTTAACCGCTGAAATTCGCATTCCCAGTATATCTCGTTCGTAGGCAGAAATTCATTTTAATTTGCTCCTTCAAGTTGCTAATAGTTTCAACCTCACGGACATGTAAAACTCCAACAAAGGCCTCATTAGTTCTTTTTTTTCCCAATCGTATTGGCTTACACTTACTAGGATCACGTTAACAACTTCAGTTCCTCTCCTTCCTTTGTTGTTGTATCCTATTTTTTCAGGATTCCCTCATTTTATCCCCATGAAGTCTCTTCTTTTCTTCTGTGCATGTTGTTCACGATTTTTTATTTCTTCTGCTTTGAAAGCCTTCCAAATTTTGTATTTTGTTTTTAAAATGGTTTCTTTCTGCTATTTCTGATTCTTTTATGTTGTTTCTTTCAAGATCTTTTCTTACTTCTGTAATCCATGCTATTGTCGATTTCTTCTTCCAGAAATGTAGCAGTATTCGTTTTGTTGGTCTATTTCCATCCATTCGGTGGAGATGTCCAAAAAAGTTTAATCTTCGTTTGGCCATTACTGCAGATATTTTCTCTATATTTTTTGGAGATCTCCTCATTACTTCTTATTTTCCAACCATCTGCGGTTTCCATTGCACCCATTATTTTTCTAATAATCCTTCTTTCCAGTACCTCTAGTTTGTCCATCTTGTAGTTCATCGTTAGGCATTCAGATCCATATAAACATTCGGGTTGTACCATTGTGGTGCAGTGTTTTAGTTTTGTTTTTCTACCTATTCATTTCTTGTTGTAAATATTTTTGGTCAAACCATATGCCCTTTCCATTTTGTTAATTCTTACATCTATTCCAGATTTTTCTAGTCCAATCTGTTGTATAGTTTCTCCAAGATATTTAAATTTATTTACTCTCTCTATTTTACCTATTTGTGTTTCTATGTATTTTGGTGCATTTTTTATATTTGTCATGAATTTTGTTTTTTCAGCTGAAATGGATCATTTACCTAAAAAAATTTTTTTCTTCAAGAATTGAAAGGTCTGTTCACATTCCTCTCGGCGCCGTCGTCTCACGGTTGCCATTGAATAGTGGCGGGGGGACTAGAAATGTGATATATAAATTGAAATCTTAATAAATATTTGCTGTTTAAATAATTAAAAAGAAAATTTTGAAAGAATGATTGAAAAAAAAATAAAAGGCACACATATCCTGTGTGAACTTTAACTGACTCTAATAGAAACGGACCTCCAATATTCAGTACATGTATTCAGCATTCAACATTCGTAAATTTACATACATCCTTTTCTTGTCACCGCTATTGTGCATGAATATTTGTATGACAAAACTGGTTCGGATCGAACCTCCTCTGCTAAAGCGAATTCTTGTTGTTATCTTCGATCCTCTTGATGCAGAATTCCCGGCGCAGCACTGTAAAGCCACAACGACCTCTGACTGTGATCCCTGTATGCTTCAATTTATGTGTCAGACAGCGAATTATTAATTATGGAACAGTGACTCGTAACAGCACACTTGTTTCAATCCGTGTCTTCGCTCGTCTTGGGATTCACAGAATGAATAGCGTTCAGTTTTGAATTGGAATGCCGACACCTTTTATTTCACAGATAAGAGAGACATCAGTAACTACCGACCTATATCACTACTGATATCATTTTCCAAAACTTTTGAGAATGAGATGTATTCTAAAAGATTATTACATCTTGGCAACAATAATGTCCTCAGCAAATCACAATTTGGGTTTCAGAACGGTTGCTTCACTGAGAATGCTGTTTACATGTTCACACACCAGATATTACAAGCATTACATAACAAAATAGTACCGGTAGGTATTTTCTGTGACCTATCCAAAGCATTTGATTCTGCAAATCATAGTATACTCCTTGATAAATTGAAGTTTTTTGGGATTGATGGTATAGCCAACCAATGGATCATGCATATCTGATCAAAAGAATGGAAAAATTTGTACTTATTAGTAATTCAACAAACAGAATCCAGGGACATAATTCTGACAGGGGAGAAATCACGTATGGGTTTCCCCTAGGTTCAATCTTACGTCCACTAGCATTTCTCACATATATAAATGATCTACAGTCTAATGTACAACAAGCAGAACTAGATCTTTTTTCAGGTGACACCAGTATGGTAATCACTCCCAGTATACATGCAGAAATTGAAAACATGGTGAACAAAGTTCTCAAAAGTATCATTGACTGGTTTTCTGCGAATGGTCCCACCCTGAATTTCACAAAGACACATATTATTCAGTTCTGTACCTCCAGGGGTACTGCACCGGTGATAAGTGTAACATGTTGTGATGAAATAATTCACGTAGTGGGAAATTAAAAAAATCTTTGGTGTCCATAATGATGAGAATATAAATTGGAAAAAACACAAATTTCGGAACTCCTAAGACAATTTAGTTTAGCCTCGTTTTAACTTAGTCATAGCAAATTTTGAAGAGATAGAAATCAGTAAGTTTACATATTTTGCTTATTTACATTCAGTAATGTCATACCGAATAATGATCTGAGGTAACTCATCATTAAGAAAGAAGGTCGTCATTGCCCAGAAACATGCTGTAAGAACAATATGTGGTGCGTACCCATGATCACCTTGTAGACATCTGTTCGAAGAGTAGGGTATTCTGACCACTGCTTAACAGTATATTTACTCCCTCATGAAGTTTGTTGTAAATAATCCACTACAGTTCAAAAGCGACGATGAGGTACGTAATTACAATACTAGCAGAAAAATGATATTTATTAATCAACATTAAGGTTGTCTTTAGCACAGAAGAGGGTGTACAAAGCTGCAAAAAAATTTTTGGCAGCTTACCCAGTGATATAAAACGTCTAACAGATGGCAAGGTGAAATGTGAAAATAACCTGAAAAAGTCTCTCCTTGACAACTCCTATTCTGTAGAAGAATTTCTATGTTTGTAATGTGTAAAAGATGGTGGGATAACTCAATGTGTATATATTACTTACATTTTGGAGAAAAAATAAGTGTATGGTGATGTTTATAGTACAAGTAGAAGTACAAATTAATTTGCAATATGAATGCACCAATAATCTTAGGAACCCACATCCCTCGAACTAACGACATTGCACAACATCGTATCACTGGTATAATTTCCCCTTTGTAATTTGTATCCCATTTCTTCGGGTTCTAGGTTTATTTTCGTATCATTCTTACACACAACAGGGACGAAACAACCGAAAAAGATTTTTAGCACACATCTCTCCAGATTCTTCCTCCAACAGTCGGATTCGTGACTGCTAAGGGGAGGATGTCAAAAATTTTAGAAAATTGATTTTTCAAAGATATGCCTATTTTGTACCGCATATCTTCCTGAATAGTACGATGTATAAAAAATATACATTTTAGTGATTATAAGCCAAACCCCTTTGCACAGCTTCAATCCTACACAAAGTCACCAGGGCAACAAATACAGAACAAAGGGTGCTGCAACAAATGTGACACCAATGGACTTTAATGGAAGCCACCAAACCTATATCAGGGACCTTGCAAATGAAAACTTATTGAAGAAATGTGTTCATGGTGGTACCCAAAAACCAAATGAAAGTTTTAACCAATGTGTATGGGAAATATTGCCAAAAACCATTTTTCTTGGACAAAATGCAGTCGCTATTTGTGTTTATGATGCGGTTTCATGTTTTAATGATTGTGTGCAAAGCAAGAAATATGTTTTAGAGAAAATGGGAATAAAGATCGGAGTGAACTGCATCAAAGCTTTGTATGCGATAGAGAGTGTGTAGTGAAAGCAAATAAATTATTTTTGGAGGTGATAAAGTCAGGAATGTGAAAAGAATGAAAACCGACTAAGAAAATGGAAAAGAACTTGCTTATGGTGCTGGACAGTTCTAAAGGAATGACACATACAAGCAGAAACTTTAATGGCCATTTTCCGCAAAACAGACATTTCTTAACTTAGGTGCATGTAACATTCATAATAAGAATCCTATTACTTTCAAACTTGGTATGCTCATTAAACACAAACTCCTTAATTCAAATCTCTAGAATTTTGCAAGTCGATTAAAAACTGTGCTAAAAATGTAGGTAATATAACTATAAAACTTGAGTTTTCTCTAAAGATGAAGTTAAAAATGCTACAGCACATTCATTTTTTCATAAATTAAATAAATTCTAGAGTTTCATGTACCTGTAAGCATGGTTTGCATGCCGTGCATGATTCATCGAAGGATCTCTCTTACTTATGAAGAAAGGTGTACCTATAGCGACAGCTGCAGCCGATAGGAAGAGGAAAAGTTAAGAAATTTCACATGTAAAAAAAATTATTTCTTTATGTTTTTGCAGTTCCACTGCTATGAGTGTGAATACTGAATCCTTCCTGGACATTCTGACGAAGTTTTATGATTTTATTTGTAAAAGTACAGACTGTGGAAACTAAAATGTCCTCTGGTGTCTCTCCTGCTCCAAGTCGGCCGCTTTGACATCCTACCCCCATAACACACGAGCTAGGAACACCATCCCATAACGACAGCACTACATTAATTGCATTGGAGGGATACTGTCATTCAAATTTCTTTGTGATTTATATTGTTATGTATTGAAACTATGTTGACTAATAGTTGTCATAAGCATAATTGTTGAGCTTAGTATCAACCTTACATTTGTGCTTTGTTTTGCACCAAATACTGTGTAGTATGCTAGCCTACAAGTATGAGAAAATTAGGAGATGCAATGTGTGAAGCGATTAGCTAAACGCCTTAGTTGTCCCACTACTGTCTTTGGTAGTGTGTGTTCCATTATCTGTGTGGGGACAGTACCTCAGCAGTACTGTCTGTGGTAATCTGACCACTGGCTTCGATGTGAAAACCCTTCTCGAAGCAGTGTTCCTTCTGCGCAGCACGCCAAGCGCTGCAGAGAGCGGGACCGGCCCCTCCTCGCAGCTGCACAGTGGCCACAACGACGACGGCTGGAGCCCAGCCACAGCTGTGCCTCCCACCACTCCCCAGGCCACTCCACAGCCTGATGACGCTGCCGTCTCTCACCTGCGGTGAGTTCTGTCACAATACCAGCGTTACGCGTTGGGCAGTTAGCCCAGTGCTAAAGTGAAGAAATCGAATGTTGCTATTTTATGTTTTTGACGAAGCAGATGTTATAGTTCTGGTATTAATTTATTTCTTTTATAAATTATGATGTTTGACGAGGCAAGGATCTACAGGTCTGCATCGTGACGTATTTTCAATTCCTAACACAGCTGAGCCACTTAATGCAGTTACTTGTGTAAGATACTTCCCCAAAGATAGCGAGTGGTGAGTTAGAGGCAATTTCTGTTTTCAGCGATGATTTGCTATATTATGAATTAATTCTGCAGAGACCGGATCTTGTTTGTTTCTTCTGACTTGCAACCACGTTCAGTATTATTCATTATTGGGCTGCCTCACCAAATAAGCAGGAATCTCTGAAACTCCCAGCGTCACTTGCATTTTCGCGATCACTCTCCCAACACTATAATGAGATATTCTCTCAAGGGTCTGTGGGAACCCCACCACTGGGGGAGGAGAATCATTTGAGATCCATGTCTTACCCTACTACGAGAGATGTATGTGAGAACCTCTAGTGGCAGTTTTTGGAAATCATTCGTGACAACATCAGCCTCTACTAAACTGTCGGTATCTTGCTGATTAACGCAGGCATGTTGGATCAATAAAAACCAGGTCAATTGTAATGCGTGGGGATCGTTGAGTGGAGATGGACACAGCAGCCATATCTCACCACCTGTAATACCCTCTGTGTCTCAGGGAGTTTTACAGCTGACATTGCAAAAGTTTTTCTTTTTATTCACTGCAGACCAGCTTCAGCGTAAATTCGTCATCACGTCACTTTTCTTCTTTGAAATATTTGATCTATAGTGGTAGCCACAGAAATTGGACTGCCGCTTCGTGAAATAATGATAATCTGATAGTGAACTGATATTGTTGCAAAATGCATTTCAGTGGCTAGCTGAATTCTACAGGCCCAAGAGTGGCAATTCAGAGTATTCAACATGCTTTTATAATTAATCAGAGTAGAATCCAACAAGTTATTGGACAATAGAGGAGTCTGTACCTATTCAAGGGGAAATAAGGAAGGTTACCCAGTATTTTAACGTTGACATGGGATAAGTAATGTTCCAGTTATTCAAGGATATCGAGCTTTAATTACCTTTTATGGTCAGCCACAGATGTACAATGTCATTAGATTTAATGTCTGTGCCAAATTGAGCAAGACACAGAGAAGGTATGGTGTAATTATATAAATAAGATAGCCTGACGGGTATTTACCTAATTTCTCGTACACAAATAGCATCAACCATTCAACATAAGAAGACAACCGACGATAAGGAAGTGTAGCAGGAAAGACTAAAGATAGAGAGCACAGGGAAGAATACTTTGTGGGTAATCCAGAAACTCATTATGCAGCGTAATGAATAACGCTGAATACAATTTCAGGGATAGTCTTTAAATTACGTTGCACATACTGGACACGAAATTAGTACAATCTCAGTAGAAAAGCGGCAGAAAACAAAGTAGAAAATAAATTATTGTGGTTGAATTAGAAACAAGACATGGAAAGGGAAGAATGCTTCAGCATAAAAAGACTGACATAAAAAGTTAAGAAAGCTGGCTAAAAATCGAGAGGGAAACAACAGCATGCGGAAATAAAAGATAAAGAGCAGGAAATGAAACATATTAACAAAATACTTGATAATGGAGTGAAAATTTTGTTGACAGAGAGTTAAGAAAACCAGGCTGGGGAACGGATCGAGCGTAACATGGTACTGATGTGAATAACAATATACAAGGCGAAGACAGTGAAGGCTTCCTTTTTTCTTGGTCATCAGACAGTTGTGATGACTAATAAAAGGTCCTACATAAAAAAATACAGTCTTTCGGAGACTAAAAGCGACAACTACTTTACAATCATAAATACACTGATAGAAAAGAATCACAAAACCAAAAACTTGTCAATACAGAGTAGTGAAACATCAAGGATACATTTACCAGGGTAACATATTTAACTGATTAACACTGCAAGATCGCAGGTCAATGTAGGTGGGAGATAAGCCACTGGAAACGTGAAATGGTCATACACTGTGAGAAGGTCGAATTAAAACATGCAGACATGCATGAATTGTGTTGCACAAGTATCGGACGTGAGTTTGTGGAATGGAGTTCAATGTCAGATGCACTTGGTTGGTCAGTACAGGGACCGTAACGCTGTGTGTGAATGAAGCTGGAGTTACTGTATGATGATGTCCCATATCTGCCCGCCTGGGAACAGAACTGATGATTGAGCATTCCAAGAGACATGTCAACACTGTATAGAGCATGTTGGGCTACAACAGCGGTAAGTGAGCTAGCGTTATCCTGTTGGAAAACTCCCCCTGGAATGCTGTTCATTAATGGCACCAGAATTGGTCGAATCAGCACATTGAAACAGATATTTACACTCAAGGTGTGTGGGATAACCACGAGAGTGTTCCTGCTGTCATACAAAATCGCACCCCAGACCATGACTCCAGGTTTAGGTCCAATGTGTTAACACACAGATAGGTTGGTTGTAGACCCCAAACTAGCTCCTTCTAAATCAAAACATGGTCATTACCGGCAGCGAGGCTGAACCAGCTTTCATCAGAAAATACAACAGAGTTCGACCATGCCCTTCAGTTTGCCACCACTGAAGTGCCAAACGGTGGTGGTGTGGGATCAGTGGAACACACGCTACAGAGCATCTGGCTCGGAGCTGTCCGTGAAGTAACCGATTTGTAATACTTCATTGTGTTACTTGGTGCCAACTGCTGCTCAAACTGCTGCTGGAGATGTATTACAGTGCGCCAGAGCCATACGCCGAACACGATGGTCTTCCATCTCAGTAGTGTCACGTGGCTGTCTGGAACCCAGTCTTCTTGCGACGGAATATTGTTGGAATCACCGCAGCCAGCAGGCCGGCATAGTGGCTACATGCCTGTCAAATATTTATGCATCACGGTAGGAACATCCAGCTTCTCATAGCCCTATTACAGATTTCGTTTAATCTCTGTGAGATGTTCATAACGGCGTCTTTGTCGTGTCGAAGGAAATATTGACTAACATCAGCTTACTGCATCCAATCTCAAAGGTAACTAACGCTCACGCTCGTTACAGCGTGTAATTACAACAAGCTTGATTTCCTTCCTCATTATGGTACTACTAGCGCCGCTCTTAAGCGACGCGACTGCCACAGAAAGTCATCATCATTCAGATGTAGAAACACACGTACCAACTTTCGTTTCTGTCACACTACTTCTTCGTGCTGCAATATTTTTCCGTCAATGTATATACCACAGCAAAAGGAAAAGACGTTTTTTAACATTGTTACCAAGAATCTCAAAGAGCTCTTGAACGACTTACTTCACATTTTTACAAGATAAATAAATGCTGGGACAGTGTTTCTGTTATATACCAATGGTTTAGGAGTGCGCCATTGATTAGTAATAAAAACATTTGAACACAGACACTGCTTAACCTCTGAAAAAATTTAAGAGCAGTGGCAGCAGAAGTCATCCAGTATAAGAAGTCGCCATCTTTCTGACAAAAGCCAAAGAATGAGTGTGTGTGTGTGTGTGTGTGTGTGTGTGTGTGTGTGTGTGTGTGTGTGTGTGTCTATGTGTGTGTGTGTGTGTGCGTGTGTTTGGGGCTACAGGCGCTCATCGCCAAGGTTATCAGTTTCCTGACAACCAATAATACAAGGGCCAAAGAGGTAGGAAACTGCCCCTAGAGAGCTGGAGAATCAAAACTGATCAATGACATGAAGATGCAGAAGGCAATGGAATCTAATAAATTAAAACCACGTAACTTGCATCCACAGGATATATGACAGTAACAGGAAAACGGTTGTGATGCCATCTGCATTGTGGAAAGATTCCGGACAAGTTACCCTTTTGGATCTCTGCAAATTGACTGCCAAGGTGATAGTGACTATGAAATAGAGACGGAATAAGTTATTGTGGGATAAGATTCTATGACTTGGAGTTTTTAATTCAGAAGTTTTATTGTAATTGGAAAGCTAGAGAGTCTAAAAACGGAAGTGCAAAAATGGTTCAAATGGCTCTGAGCACTATGGGACTTAACATCTGAGGTCATCAGTCCCTAGAACTTAAGAACTGCTTAAACCTAACTAACCTAAGGACATCACACACATCCATGCCCGAGGCAGTTCGAACCTGCGAGCGTAGCGGTCGCGCGATTCCAGACTGTAGCGCCTAGACCCGCTCAGCCACTCTGGCCGGCACGGAAGTGCAAAAGCCCAGTCTAGATACATTGGGGGTCACTGATGTGAACTAGGAAAAGCCTAAGCATTTATCTTAAGACACATTGAGGTATATCATCAGCAGCAGAAAATGGTATGTAGGGAGCAGGTTTCGTTATGAATAGGGAGAGAGCGGACTACTGTGAACTTCTCAACGACAGAGTTTATCTCACCAGATTCGAGATCAAACGAATGCAGACAGCGACAGTTCAGGTGCACATGCCAATCACACAAGTAAAAAGGAGAAAAGAAAGTATGAAATTAAAATGCGGTTGCAGGGGAAGGAGAAGCAGAAAGGGTCATCGGATATATGGGATTGGCATTGGGATGACAGAGATCAAAGTCTAATTGAGTTGTGCAACCAATGTGAGATGGTATTTACGAATACTCTGTTCAAGAATCGTGTGACGAAAAAATATACTTGGAAGAGACCCAGAGACACTGAAAGAGTCCTGCTGGATTACATTATGGACAGAGATTTCGAAATCAGATATTGGACTGTGAGGTGTACTCAGATGTAAATACAGATCTAATAATTATGAAGAGTAGAGTGAAGTTCAAGAGAATCGTGCAGAAGAATCAGTGTAGAAGGGTTTATCATCATGCAGTACTGAGAAATGATGAGATGTATTTGAAGTTTACCAACGATGTGGATATGGTGGTAAGGAACCACACTGTAGGCTGTTCAGTTGAAGACGAGTGTACATCCCTAGAACGTAAAATCACCGACGGTGGGCAGACAACACAGATAAAGGGAAGCTAACTTCGAAGAAACCGTTAGTAACAGAAGAAATACTGCAACTGATCGACGAAAGAAGAAAATGTAGAAATGTTGAGAGAAAGACAGCTATACAGCTACATTCACTGATGTGGCAAGAGACGTGGGATACCTCGTAATATCGTGTCAGACCTTCTTGTGCCCAGGGTAGTACAACTCGACGTGGCGGGGACCCAAGAAGTTGTTGAAGTCCCTTGTAAAAATATTTTGCTGTGCTGTCCCTGGAGCCACCCACTGCAGCGAATGTGTTGCTGGTGGAGGATTTTGTACAGGAACTGACCTGTCGATTATGTCCCATAAATATTCTATGGGATTCATGTTGCGCGATCCAGATGGCCAAATCATTTACACGAGTTGTCCACAATGTTCCTCAAATCAGTTGCGGACAGTTGTGGCTCATTATATAGTTGTTTGAGAAAATGGAGTAAAAAATGGCTGAAAATGGTCTCGCAGTAGCCAAAAATAACCATTTCCAGTCAACGATTGGTTCAGTTGGACCAGAGGACTCAGTCCATTCCACATAAACACAGCGCACACCATTATGGAGCCAACACCACACTGCCTTGTTGTCAACTAGGGTCCACAGCTTTGTGGGGTCTACGTCACACTCGAACACCACCATCAGTTTTCACCAACGGAATTCGAGACTTATCTGACCAGACCAAGCTTTTCCAGCCGTCTCGGATCCTACCATTTTGGTCACGAGACCAGGAAAGGAGCTGCAGGTGATACCATACTGTTAGTAAAGGTACTAGCATTGGACATCTGTTACCACAGCCCATTAATCCCAAATTTAGCCGCACTGTCCTCACAAATACGTTAGTCGTACATTCTACATCGATTTCTGCATTTATTTCACGCAGTGTTGCTTGTCTATTAGCACTGACCACTATGGTAGACAAAAATGTTCTTCGTTTTTTTTCCAACTTAACAGAACTGCACACTCAATTCGACTACTGGTTTAATGTGCTCAGCATAGTTTGTGACCGCCTGTGGCTGATACAACCCTGACAACAGCAGGGCAAGCTGCGAATGAAGTCATCATTCTCATGTGGAGGCAATAACATCATTCTTCCTGCAGAGCAACTCACAAGATTTATGGAATTGTTTGTGGATGCTTATGTGATGCAACCCGTCTCCCTAGTGTATCCGCAACATGCTCAATGGGATTCAAATTGGGATCTCCCATGTGTGCAATATCTTCTATTTCCAAGAAAACGCCAATCACCCGATCTGGCATCCTATGAGGCCACAGCACCTCGCAACAATGGCATATCAGTTCCCCAGATCTCTTTACGACACCTGACAGGAGTTAACCCTTGCCAATTCACCCATACAGTGTCATGAAGAGGTGTTCAAGTTGTCAACGTAATCGCTGCCCATACCATTAAAGATCCTTCTGGATAATAGGCTTGTTACTCAATGTTTGGACTCCAAAATCCTGTTCCACGTTCCCTCCATTTGCAAATCTGTCGATAATCACTCTCCAGTCAATACTGGGATTCACCTGTGAAAATAACATTGACCCATGGTTCGGCCATCCGGTTGGCATGTTGATGACTTTACATATTAATCTCTGTGGAGATGTGTCAGGAGTTCATATACAACAGGTCTCTGACTATATAGGCTACTCTGCTGAGGCCTTCTGTATAACGTTTGCCTCGATACAACACATCCAGTGCATGCTGCGAGGTGTGATGCCAGCTGCCATGTAGTACCGTGATGCCCTTTTAGCCAAATAGCGGTCCCCCCTTTCTCGTATCACACGTGTTGGATTCTGCCCTCGTCTTTGAGATACAGTTTCTGTCTCTACAAACTGTCCCCACATCTGAGAAACAACAGTAAGATCAACATTGAGCCACCTGGCCACTTTGTGATTGTGCTGCTTCCATTCTTCCTATCGCCCTCCACTGCAGAGAGCCTGGCATGCGTCTTCTCTGTACCATACTCCACCGTCTGTGACTGTGCCTACAGAGATTGTGGATGTGGGACTACCCAGAAAACACTACCCCATTTCATAGGTGCACTGACTTCATTGTGAGCTTGGTTGTCTGTTGACTGGAATGCTGTCTTCCGTGTAGAACACAATGGTGCTGACATCTGTAGACAGTATGCATGATCACATCGTGAATTACACACAGGACAGGTAAATCGCAGTTTGTTGCTCTAATTTTGGACACCAGTGTATTGTGGTAACCTTCTTGGGAAGATGAGTTCTTGGAACTCATAACAGTTCTGCTTCAGCGACAGTGTTTCGTCCTCAGACGTGTGTCTTTGAAGAAATTTGTTAGTATTGTCCTTTTGTTGCAGAAATGTATCTGGAGACATGAAGGGCGAGATGCTGATTGCGGCAGCTAAGGAGGGGTCAGTGAGCAAAGTGCGAACGTTGCTGGCAGTGGGGGCGGACGTGGAGGCGAAGGACGAGAACAAGCGGAAAGCACTGCACTGGGCAGCAGCCATGGGGCATGGAGGGTGGTGGCGGCCCATCTGTTGGAGGTAGGAGCAGGCGTTAACGCCAGGGACCGCTGGCAGAACACGCCTCTCCATCTGGCTGCCTGGAAAGGCCATGCAGCTGTGGTGCGGCTGCTGGCAGCTTCCTCTGCCGACCACAACGCCAGGGATCAAAGTGGGAGCACGCCACTGCACGATGCAGCACGGCGTGGCCGCACAGAGGCGGCGGCTGCACTGTTAGAGGCAGGGGCCGACAGGGAAGACAGGAATTATGGTGGGGACACACCGCTGGACCTAGCCGAGCGGAACAACCACCAGTCGCTCATAGACATCCTAAGATCAAGCTGAGTGTAATGCAGACAACTATGGAGTAAAATAAATAAAGCTTTCTGTGTAATCTCTGCTACTTTTAAAATAAACACTTCAGAAAAGTTAATCCTGCAGTCTTGCTTTGCACCCATATTTACGTAGTACATACAATGGATCCATTCCCGTTACAACTAGAGTGAGAACTGTAGGTAGAAGGAGGGTGGAATGTGTGTTCTTATAGGACAACTATTCACGGATTTCCGCCCAATAATATCCAAACAGCAGACTTCGTACAATTTATTAAATTGCCAATGCTAAACTCTTTTAAGTAACAACATATTCATGTAACTTACAGAGCTTAACAAATAGTTAACACAAACAGCTTTAAAAACAATAACGGCGTCTTGCCACCATAAAATCAAACAACCTTTTACAATAGTGCCTTTGGAGTTTACCCAAGAGACAAAATCCACTAATATGTTAACTTGGCACTACAATTTAAAATCATTTATGTAAAAAAAACCTTGAGAAAGATAATGGCACTTGGCACTATAAAATCGAAGAAGCGCAACACACAACCAATAAATATAACAACAAAATAATAATTTGATATAACCAAAGGGCAAGGCCAACCTCCAATGCAATCACAAACGAGAGAGCTCTCAACACTTCAAAGCCTTCCCACTAGAAACAGTCCCCGAAATAAACCACTGAGAGCTCCCCGACATGCCTCCCACAACTGCCCACTACTTATGCACCTTGGTTATGTTCTGTAACACACGACAGATAACATCAACACAAGATAAAATTTAAAAAATCAAATAATAATATAACATCCCGACAGCACATGATAACCATGGCGCCGTTCACTGGGGCGGTCTTAACAAGTGCCGGAAGCCAACACATACAAATATTAATAAGCAATTCTCGATTCTTAAAACAAAACAGTAAAAGCCAAGCACATATGAACAGTAAAACCACAGTCTTAGAAGTGCCTTAACGATACCAAACACGACTATTCCACCAAGTTAATAATAACACAGTGAGAAAAAAAATACAAAACATACCACTAAATTCTGTTACACAAACCAAATTGACGAGATCATGTTGTTCAGGTCGCAGAAGACCACATATACCAAGCATCAGTAAATCAGTATGCATATACTTTCCAAAAACGCCTTTCTTAGGCAGACTTTACCTAAAACATCAAATGCCAAATATACATGAACACAACTCCAGGTGGGTAACAGGAACCACCTACGTGAATTACTTCAAAAAAGGAACAAACAGATACCACCAAAGGTAACGCTGAGCAGACTGGGTGGGCAACGACCCACTCAGCGGGATAACCAAAACATACTCCAGTTGAGCAAACAAATTAGTACCAACAAATATCGTTACGTGCCACACACACACACACAGCACAAACTTCCAGCAACGCTGTCCCACATCAGAATGAAGTTCAGAAACCGGTTCTGGAGCTTCCAGCGGAAAATTTGACTAACCAACCGAGCTCACATTCCAACCTAGCAGACGACTCCAAAATTCAGCAGCTAGTTGTCTCCGGGCCAGAGTATCACAGGACCCCACCCGACCTCCACATCAGACAGGCAGGCTGAACAAGTACGCCAACTCAGATTACTCACCACCGCATGGCCGGAACACCGGCGAGCCGCCTTCGCCCCAGACCACCTTGCTCATATTGCGAAGCACAACAACCTTAGCGCTAGTCACCAGCAGGGCAGGCATAGCGAACTTCACGTTCCGTGCAGTACCCGGAAACCGACTACCCTGTCACTTTCCGCCGGCCACTGCAATTACACGCCAGTGATGTAACAGCAAATCACCACTGCAGTGCCACTCGCACCAGAACAGTGAACTATAATCGATTATAGCGTGTGCTGTAAACATCACAGGATAGCGGCAGGCGCCATATCAGAGGGAATCTCCTTTTGCTGAAAATTCAAAAGAAATTGAATAATTCTCGATTACTAATAAACACCAATTTTCTCACAATATTTATTAATAAATTCTTGTTCGGTAAATGTTTGGTGCTATTGGAACTTGTATAAAACTCCACATTCCTGACACATAACTTCTGTACTTAAAACACGTCTTCATTTTAGATCTTCGACCGAATTTACTTCTGTATCTAATGTGCTGACGATCCCACATCTTTGGTGTGTAGTTTCAAAGTGGTATTATCACCAGTACTTACAGCACATTGGTTTCGATTACACGCTGAATTTTGTTGTATCCTGCCTATTTGTCGAATATCGTGTGTCTAGGAAATCCGCTTCTCGGACTGGTAAACAACAACTCAAGCAAAATGTATAAAAGACTTTTATTACAAAATGAGTAAATGACAGTACCTAAGTTTGACAACAACACAGAAGTGTCGCAAGCAAAGGGTGACATTCAAATAACAATCTCGTCAGCATATACAATTCCTAAGGAGGTAGTCTTAATGTACCCAGTCTCGGATGCTGCTGTAGCAGTGGCCGCTACCAGTCAGCAGCTGCGCTTGTGTTCTCTTCGGCGAGGGGCCGCTGCTGTCGATCGGTCAGCGTGCTATTGGCTGACGTCCTCTTCACAGCCCTCTCTGCTCTAACGTTCCCGACTGGCGTGCCAGCGCTTGGCTTTCTGCCGGAAATTTCCTCCCCTCCCAAACCGACGGATTGCCGTCTGGAGGGGAGGGGAGGCAGGGTCGTGGTCGCTGCGATTGACTGGAAGCTGTGGCTGCAGGGAATGTCAGGCTTCCAGTGGTACCCCGCCATCCGGCCTTCACTCTGGCGGAAACGTCCCCCAGAAAACGACCAGAAGGATATGCATCCACCTCTGGAAGCCAATAACCAGATGTAGAAGGCGTCAGATGCTGCGGTGTGGGTGGTTCCAGCGCCATCGGTAGGAGTAGAGGAGGTGAAGGCACCGTCTCCATCGTTGCGTCCCAAGAAGTGATGACACCCACTGATGGCTGCTGTGGCTGCACTGTCCTCGGGATACGTGAATTTTGGGGAAGAGGCACAGAAGAGTCACTGTGCATTAACAGTGGCGAATTTGATTGCTGTGCAGCTGGTCGCGGTGGAGGTTCGAGTCCTCCCGCAGGCATGGGTGTGTGTGTTTGTCCTTAGGATAATTTAGGTTAAGTAGTGTGTAAGCTTAGGGACTGATGACCTTAGCAGTTAAGTCCCATAAAATTTCACAGACTTTTTTTTTTTAATTTGATTGTGATGTCGGCCCTGCAATCTGTTTCAGCCTGAAATCAGATACATGCAAGCGCCAAGTCGACGAACGATCTCACCTCGCACCCATCCTCTGCGTCCTTACTTGCGCACCGGATGTTGAGGAGGGTGGAGCAGTGTCCGCCAGCGATGTTCCATCTCGTGGACGTGAACGATAGGAGACGAGAAACAGTTGCATTGCTCGATGCCTAGTGTGTGCCTTGCGATGTTCAGCCATCTGCTGGTTGAAAGTTCTGACAAAACGTCCCACCTTCCAGTTTGACTGTGGATGGAACAGTGCACTAGTTAGTTGCTGTATGCCATTGCATACACAGAATGTTCTAAATTCATTTGACATGAAATCAGGGCCATTGTCCAACCCTAAGACAGCAGGCAAGCATTCGAGGCAAAACATAGACTTTGTGGGATCTTTCTGAAACACTCGTTGGTTAGTTGTGGTATACGCTAATAGCAAGTTTCCTTTAGCTGTGCCAATTAACTCGACAACATCAAGTAGCACAATTCAGGTGTTGTCCTCTTAGGAAAATATTGTGTGGAGTGACAAATCATAGTACACAACGTGGTGATTCGATGGCAGGGTGTGTATTGGGCGAATGCCCAGTGAACGTCATGTGTAAGCATGTGTGGTGCCAACAGTAAAATTCTGAGGTGGTGGTGTAATGGTTTGGTCGTGTTTTTCTTGGAGGGGCTTGCCCTCCTTACTGTTTTGCGTGGCACTATCACAGCACAGGCCTACATTGATGTTTTAAGCACCTTCTTGCTTCCCACTGATGAAGAGCAATTCGGGGATGGCGATTGCATCCTTCAACATGATCGAGCACCTCTTCATAAAGCACGGCCTCTGGCGGAGTGGTTACACGACAGTAACGTCCCTGTAATGCAGAGAGTCCTGACCTGAATCCTACAGAACACCTTTAAGATGTTTTGGAACGCCGACTTCGTGCCAGGTCTCACTGATCGACATCGATACCTCTCCTCAGTGTAACACTCCGTGAAGAATGGGCTGCCATTCCCCAAGGAACCTTCCATCATCTGATCGAACGTATGCCTGCGAGAGTGGAAGCTGTCATCAAGGCTAAGGTTGGGCCAACTCCATACTGTATTCCAGCATTATCGATGGTGGGCGTCAGGATTTTGTAAGTCATTTTCATCCACGTTTTCGGATACTGTCGATCACGTAGTGTATGTTCTCACAATCGCATGATTGTAGCACAGTGAACGCTACAGTTCGTGTATGTGAGTGATACATTGCAGGCAAAGTACATTTTCCGAGAACATGAACGTCTTGTCCATTATAGGCCATCAGGTGCGTGCTAGTTTTAGACAGGCATGGGGAGCCAAAAAGTTCACATGTGTTACGATTCAGGTACGTTACAGAGGCACCCATGTCCAACTGAAATGTCACACGTTTTTCACTAATATGCAAATTAACAAAACGTTTGTGGTTGCTAGTTATGCTAATACCTGCAGGAGGCTTTAAGTACACTGCATTGATTACATGGGTCTTATGACTAGAATTTGTGAGTGAACAGAAATCTTATGGTTGTTCCGTTGCAAACATACTGACTGTTTGTGACCTTTCTTTCTCCAGGCATACCACTGTACTCGTCTAGAAGGGCAATCTTGGCGTTTGTGCTGTGAAAAGCACTAAGGGAATGACTCAACTCTCATTACCTTATAGAGAGCTGCTTACACTGAGTAGAGAACTGTTTACGAGGCGTGGCGTGCGCAGGCAGCCGCCGCCTGACGGGCCGCTCGTGAGCAAGACACTCAGCCCGACAAACCGGTGGCCGCTCAGATTTATCAGCCGACATGGCACCTGAACTGCACTGATCTAGTATTTGCACTACTTGCTGAAATGGTGGATCGGCCAGTTTCAAAATTTGTTCTCTAATTGTGACATCAGTTACACTGTAAATGATCACATCACGCAACATAACATCTAAATATAAAGCACCAGAAGCACATTAATTTGAATTTCATCAACATACCCTGCAAATCTGTTAACCACTCATGATAAGTTTGTTCTGACCTAGCTTCTACAATAGTGACTTGTTAGTCATAATAGTTAATTATCGAATCTACAACTTGATCTCACAAGAAAGTTCTCTCAGAGCTGTGGTAGGGAATAATCTCTGAGTGAGGTGAAACACAGCACTTCCTACTGCTGATAAGAAATAATGGAGTTTCACAGTACCTGGTATTCGTGACCTGGTATGTGGGCTTCAAACTATTGCAACCATTCGAGCCCTTCCTCTTGTTATTAATTGAACTGGCGAAAAGGCAGTATGGCACTCGAAGCTAGAGGGCGGGTATTTTGGGCTGCATTAGTGACTTGAGCGGTGAGCAGCTGCTGTACTGTAGAGTTGCGATTTGCTGAGTCTGCAGCTGAAACATTTGTGATCTGTGTCAACTGCGTTGCATCTATAACTTGCCGCTGTGGCCCTGGAGCAGGGACTGGGAGAGGTGGGTTGTTCATTTTGGAAGAGAGAAATGCAATAAACAGACAAAGCAAGCAAAAAAGTAAGTACAAAAGCAAAGAAAATTTCCACAACGGCCTCCTGACAACACTGATTAGCAGAAACACTATAAGATACACTATTGAAGCATGTAAACACGCCTCTGCAAAGAAAAGCCAATGTAGATTTAAAGCGGCAGCAAAACACGAAAGAGAATCAGTGGCCGTCATGCACTGGGTTCCTCTTAATACTCATCGCTCATGTTGTATCCTCCCTCGATGTCGCAAATGGAGTGCCTAGGAAACCTGCTTCGGGGGTTTCTAGACAGCAATTGAAGCAAATAGTATTAAAGAGACTTATTACTAAATGAATCAATGACAATACCTAACTTTGACAATAACACAGAAGTGTGGCAAGGAAAGGGCGACATGCAAATAAGAAATCTCTTCAGTATATACAATTCCTAAGTCGATGGTCTTGATGTTCTTAATCTCGATGCTGCTGTAGAAGTGACAGCGACCAGATAGGCGAGGCGCTTACGTTCTCTTCGCCTAGAGGCCGCTGCTGCCGCGTTGTCGTCCTCGAGAGGCGTGCTATTGGCTGACATCTTCTCCACAGCCCTCTTGCTCTAACGTTCCTGACTGGCGTGATGGGGTTTGACTTTACATCAGAACAAATTTACTCATGTATGTGAAAACAGATGGTTCAGTGATTAATCTGCATAATTACAGTGTGGCAACTGCAGCAATAATCAGTTATGTGCTGATCATTTGAAAAGCGCAATAGGTTATCTTAAATTAAAAAGAATTGTGGAACGACATATGATCAGAAATAAAACTCACAGCTGTTATACTCCACTTAGGAGATGTATTACCAGGTATCATGTAACATTGATATCACATTACAGGAAGCCAGAGAAATTATTCTCTTTTTCCACACATTCCATTTGGCCGTCCTCAGTGCATTTTCCACTGTCAGCATCACGTCTACAACGCGTCTGCAGGGGCCGCCCTGCTACCAGCTGCACAGCAGCCCTGGCCAGACAGCCGCCCCTGCCGATAACATCTCCATTGCCTCAGGCATCAGTCTGCCCAACTACTGCTTGCAGGAAATGTACATGTGAATGAGGAATTTGTGTAGGCGATTGTGTCAGAAAATTTAACATGTCAGACGGTGTGCAAATGCCACTCCACTCTCAAGGGGTAAAACCTGAAACCACTCAGGCTATTTAAAAAATATGGCTACAAAGCTAGAGAGATCTTTCGCTTTCGCCAAAACAGACAGTAGAAGATTACAGTCAGCAGAGTCAGTTCTCAAACAGAGGACTGCCCGGGACTGCCAGCTAACAGCTAACAATCTATGATATAATGACAATGTAATACAATACTCTTTGAGATTGAGTATCCGAAAGCAAATTATATTCAATGAAATATGAACAACAGATAAATTTCGTTTAGAGTAAAGAAAGGTGAAGGGGTGACGAGATGCACTAATACAGCCGTGAATGAAAGACGGGGCATGCGAAAAATAAAATTAGTATAATCTTAATATTGTACTGCCTATTTTGTGCCACCAAAGTACAACCGTCAAAAGAACTGAAGTTGCACTTCAGACAGAAGGCAGACTGTCAACTATGAGCACAAAACAGCAACACATAGTTCACAATGCTGGACACATGCATCAGCCACAAGGGTGCAATTACGGTTGCAGTTAGAGTACTGGCAATAAAATTCTCTACTTTGGCCTATAAATCAAGTACATAATTGAAATTAAGTTAGTGTTTCAGTAATCAAATGAAAGGTCGATACGTTTATTGATCGCAATCATAGAGTGGCTCTGACTGTTGCAGGATGCTAAAGCAAAATATTTCTTCTCAGTTTTTGTAAAAGTTAAGGTATCCAATACGGCTCCAAGCAAAATCAGCTGCAGTCTATGAATGTCTCATACTACTCTATGTAAATGTTGTGTAAATTATACCCTCCACAATAATCAGTCAACCATTCCACGTTCAACAGTGAATAAGGAGATTTCATTGCAAACATGTTTTGGAGATGTTTATCTGCAGTATTCATTGATAAGTATGTACAAAATATTAACCTAATCCATGTCAATTTGCATCGACTTTGAAGACACTGGTCATAAAAATTCCAGCTCACGGTTTCCTCGCAAGATACCCTTAAGACCATGCATAAAGGCAGTTAGGTGGAGGAAGTGCACAAATCGTAACAACTTGATAACGTTTAATAGCGGTACAAAAAGTGGCAGCTTGCTTTAATTGATCAGAAATATAAAACTATGCATTATACAAAATTCGAAAATGTTGTGTTCTATGATTTGAATATCAGTGAATAAAATCTAGAATCAGTCAACCCATACAGATACCTAGGGATAACTGTTTGTAGGGATATGGCCATACGACCACAAAAGCACAGTCATAGGTAAAGTAGATAATAGACTACGATTCTTTCGCAGGATATTGGGAAAATGCAGTTAGTCTACAAGAAAACAGCCAACAAAACCCCTTTGTATCCATTCTTGAACGTTAATATAGTATGTTGGACTTGCAGAGAATAGAACTAACAGGAGATTTTAAAAGCTTGCAAAAAGGATATCACAAACAGTATTTCACTGTAGTATTTAAATTTACCATTCTTTCTGTGTTCCACATGGGAATGGAAAGAAAACAGAAGCTAAGAGTACCATATGGTACAGTTGTAATGGTCCACTGCCACCTAGCTGTAGGGTTTGTACAGTGTGAGTATTGGTGTAGATGTGTTGAGGAACCCAACAGAGCAATGCACAGTAAATGGCAGACTGGTGTAAGGTGATTATACATGTACAGCCTATGTTTGCTAGATAATTTAAGTAAACACCTTGAAAAATTGCTGTGTCTATCCTATAAATACAGTAACAACTACTGTCACCAGATTCTTACTGAACAATAGGCACACATTTATAAAACCGCTGCTGGGACTCGCTGCTCCGCCGATCTCTCGTCTGCTGATGGTCTTTGTCGCTGTATTTTAACTTCATCCGCTTGTAAACTATTGAGGCAATAGTGTAGACAAATATGAAACAAATTATTCAAAAAAAATTTTGTAAGTATCTCTAACAGTGGTATCACACACGTGGAGGTTTCTCAAACCTTCTTTGTAAATCTCACCGCACACGAAAAAGAAAGAAACCATAAGCCATGTGTCATAGTTTAACAGTTATGTGGTTGGTATTGTTGCCATTAGCTTGGAGATAATGCATAACCGCCTTTTTAGCTTTCTCTATGGTAAAGTGGCAAACAGTCAGAAGGCGTTGATTTTAAAACAAATTTGAACATGTTGGATCATGGTATGAATCTCCCAGGGTGTTTTTCGATAATACTTCTCAAAGCTGCCCGTTACTAAAGTCTGCAGATCTTCAATGAAAACAGACACTTATATATCGCGTGCTGACACTTAGAAATTGCAGTGCAGATAGTTAGGAACACGAAGCTGCTACTACCATGTACTGTAGGGGATATGTTAAAATGTCAGAAACTAATGTAACATCACTCAGAATTTTCTTATGTTTCTGGAACAAGAACAGCTGTTCATCTCTCCTGCTGTCCTGATACACTGTTCTAAGTCGTTCCCTTAGTCTGCAGTGCGTGGCGTGCATGTTACACCATGGTCTGTTCTGCACAACAAACTGATTCTCTCAGAGACAATACGCTCAAACTTGCCACTTGAATACAAGGCCTATTTCCTCAGTCTCCTCAACAACAGCAAAAGTAATATTGGTAATGCCGTGCACTCGGCTGTTGGCAGCACTGTCAGCGAACTTCAATCGAAACGAATTTCAGGCTGTGGCAGGCCCAGCTGTCAGGCATTGCGGTGATCTGACGGGAAACTGTGTAACCACTGCGGCAAGGCCATTGGCGCTCTCTGCGTACACCAGATGAAAATAACATACTTTAACAATACATTACATACTGTAGTATGCTGTGGAATACTGCAAATGTTCATGGGTGAAAACTTGATACGAATGTAAACATACTGTATTGCAAAAACGTCTAGTAAATATGCTGTTTCCTCATCTGTCTTGTATAAAAGTACATGGTGAGCCACATAAGCTCTTTGTACAAACACAGGCCATGACGCTAAAGTGCTAATACATATAAATGTGCCTAAGTGATAAATCCATGTTTCGTTATGTTTCATTTCGAATTGTTACCTGATAACTATATTGTGTCACGGATCATTCAATTCATCAAGTATAAGTGGATGAGTTCAATATCTGAATTGAAACTGTAATAGAACGGAAACAGTATGTTTCCAGATGTGGTTTCCTATTCAAGATATTATGAAGTCACCTCTGTAAGTCCTAGATTTGTAACGGATATTTCCAAACACCCTGTATGCATACGAGTTATATTTCTGAGAGAAGAATCAATAATTACTTACCTACCAACACGACTTATTAACAGAGTCTGTTGAAAAATCAGACCAGTTCTCATTACTTCAACTCTTAAGTACACAAAAATGAGATATACATTTGATGAGGCTGCAAAATCATTTTAATTAGTTTTGTGCCTTTACAACGCTGCATGGGTCATAGCCTTCTCAACAATGTCCTCCCATTTACTTTCCTTCTCCATCCTCTGATTCCTAGGGTTCTGATGTTTCCTTCCACATCATCCCTTGGTATCAACATCATAACAATAGAGCCACGTCACATCACAATTATGATTCTCTTAAAGAACATCTCGTTCTCATTTGTGAAATCGAAAAGGTCTTCAAAGGCTACAAGGTAAAGATCTTTCTTGTTTTGACTCATGAGCCGTGGGACGAACTTGGCAGCAACTAGGAGCATTCCAAGATGCTGTGTCAGGATTTCGTGACATGATCCAACTGAAATGCTACATTCTACTGCAATCTCTCTGACAATCAGTCTTCTATTGACAGGTACAATTTCGTTCACTCTCCTGACAGCGTCTTCGGTAGACGTCGAAGGGCGTCCTGAACGAGGGTCATCTTCAACTTCTGTCCGGCAGGTTTTAAACCATGTGGAACATTCGTAACGCCGAGTACGGCTTAACTACTCATCAGCGTAGGCTTCCCGCTTCACTTGGTGGGCCTCTGTAAAGGTTTCCTAGACTTTCACGTAAAATTTAATGCAGACGCCGTGCTCCTCTAACTCTGCCATCACGAAATTCGCACAACTTTCTACTCACTACAGCATTGAACCATAACTAACGGAACTTCCGGTAGATACAAGCTGAAATGTATATGTAGTGTGACTAGGGCCTCCCCTCGGGTAGACCGTTCGCCGGGGGCTAGTCTTTCGATTTGACGCCATTTCGGCGACTTGCGCGTCGATGGGGATGAAATGATGATGATTAGGATAACACAACACCCACTCCCTGAGCGGAGAAAATCTCCGACCCAGCCAAGAATGTAACCTGGTCCCTTAGGACTGACATTCTGTGGCGCTGAACACTCAGCTAATGGGGGCGGACAGCTACACGTTAAACACAGGCTTTCCAGGGATGCCAACCCAATTCGTTCCAACACACCATTGGTCCGAAATTACGAATGTTCAGGAAATTTTTTAACAGACCTCGTACACTATAAAATAACAGAGAGCGACAGCTCAACAGAAACCCATGTCCCACTGTGTGTGTGTGTCGGAAGACACTACAGAAGAACCCCTAGTTATCTCGACTCACATAAACCATGTGTCAGGCAATGTGGATTCTCAGGCCCCCAAATGCGTCAGTTTTTCTTATTGACGATCCCAAGCAAATGAGGTGGGCTTCGTTGCTAAACCAAACCGGCATGCGCATATTAATTCCCATCTTGTCTGGAGGCCAACCGTGCAGTTCGAACGTCTTAAAGCAAACCGTTCATAAGTTCTGACGATTTGGTTTCATGTAGTCCAGCAAGTGTCACCCTCTACCCATATTTCCTTAGGTGTCGACTATACGATTTCAGACGCTTTTTCCAGGTCTGCAAGTCCACTGAAAAAGTGCTGTTTAGCTTTAATTACTTTCCACTACTAAAGTAAAAGCCCGAATTTCCTCTGTGCTACTTTTTATCTCTCCTTTAATAATAAATTGTATAGATAAACGATGTTTAATCAAGAATTGGAAAATGGTCGTTGGATAAGCTGCTGGTAGCGGAATTCTCGAAGAAAACTTATGGCCAACTAACTAGTGTCTGTGTTGGCTCACTCAAACGCATAGAGCGCAATCCCCGGCTATAAGGAGTCGCTGTGCAGCCTCTGCCCGACAGCAAAGCACCGACCCGAGCGTACGAGAGTCATACGGAAGGATGAGTGGCAGAGACGGAGAACATTCGATGTCGAGGGGCGCGTTTCGCCACGGGATCGTCCACTCGCCGCGAGAATCTTACAGAGACTTTCAGCAGACGGCAGTGGCAGTCACTACGAGAGAGGCGCTTTGCGGCATGGAGGGTCTTCTGCTGAAACGAGAGCGTGCGATCAAAGAAGACATGGGAAACGCATCACTTCCTCTCACATGTGACTCGTGAAATCAGCATAACCAGAAAATCAGAGAAAGCAGGGCCAATGCGAATGTTTATAGAAAGCCGTTTGGTCCTCACACCGTTCGAGAATGGAACAAGCGAGGGGGGGGGGGGAGGAGGAGGAAATCACAGTGGTAGCAGAAATACCCTCCGCCACACACCGTAAGCGACTTACGGAGGGCAGATGTAGATATGGAAAGGCAGGCGCTGATCGCATGGAAGCTCAAGACAGGAACGTCTGCCCAGGCTTTGACGAAAACTACAGAGTCCGCAAGCAAAGCACAATCGCATGTAATAGAAGCAGCTTCATCAGTCGCTTCAAACCTGCTAGTGACCACAGCTGTACCTACTGAATTTGCTAGTATCACGTCGTCATTTGAAATATGTATGTCAGTTTGACAAAAGCACTTATTAAATACACATATAGTGCCCGTTCCTTAGGACATGTCTGAAAGAACGGACACCACGTATACACAGAAGCGAAAAAAGCAACTGGTATAGCCATACCTATTGAAACACAGAGATATGTAAACAGACAGAATACAGCACTGCTGTCGGCAACTTCTACACTACTGGCCGTTAAAATTGCTACACCACGAAGATGACGTGCTACAGACGCCAAATTTAACCGACAGGAAGAAGATGCTGTCATATGCAAATGATTAGCTTTTCGGAGCATTCACACAAGGTTGGTGCCGGTGGCGACACCTACAACTTGTTGACATCAGGAAAGTTTCCAGCCGATTTCCATTACATAAACAGCAGTTGACTGGCGTTGCCTAGTGAAACCACGTTGTGACGCCTCGTGTAAGGAGGAGAAATGGGTACCATCACGTTTCCGACTTTGATAAAGGTCGGATTGTAGCCCATCGCGATTGCGGTTTATCGTATCCCGACATTGCTGCTCGCGTTGGTCGAGATCCAATGACTGTTAGCAGAATATGGAATCGGTGGGTTCAGGAGGGTAATACGGAACACCGTGATGGATCCCAACGGCCTCGTATCACTAGCAGTCAAGATGACAGGGATCTTATGCGCATGGCTGTAACGGATCGTGCAGCCACGTCTCGATCCCTGAGTCAACTGATGGGGACGTTTCCAAGACAACAACCTTCTGCACGAACAGTTCGACGACGTTTCCAGAAGCATGGACTATCAGTTCGGAAACCATGGCTGTCTGTGGTTACCCTTGACACTGCATCACAGACAGGAGCGCCTGAGAATGTGTACTCAACGATGAACCTGGGTGCACGAATGGCCAAACGTCATTTTTTTCGGATGAATCCAGGTACTGTTTAGAGCATCATCATGGTCGCATCCGTGTTTGGGGACATCGCGGTGAACGCACATTTGAAGCGTGTATTCCTCATTGCCGTACTGGCGTATCACCCAGCGTGATGGTATGGCGTGCCATTGGTTACACGTCTCGGTCATCTCTCGTTCCCATTGACGGCACTTTGAACAGTGGACGTTACATTTCAGATGTGTTACGACCCGTACCTCTACCCTTTACTTGATCCCTGCGAAACCCTACATTTCAGCAGGATAATGCACGACCGCTTGTTGCAGGTCTTGTATGGACCTTTCTGGATACAGAAAATGTTCGACTGCTGGCCTGGCCAGCACATTCTCCAGATCTCTCACCAATTGAAATCGTCTGGTCAATGGTGGCCGAGCAACTGGCTCGTAACAATACGCCAGTCACTACTCTTGATGAACTGTGGTATCGTGTTGAAGCTGCATGGGCAGCTGTACCTGTACGCGCCATCCAAGCTCTGTTTGACTCAATTCCCAGGCATATCAAGGCCGTTATTACGGCTAGAGGTAGTTGTTATAGTTACTGGTTTCTCAGGATCTATGCACCCAAATTGCGTGAAAATGTAATCACATGTCAGTTATGGTACAATATATTTATCGAATGAATATCCGTTTATCATCTGCATTTCTTCTTGGTGTAGCGATTTTAATGGCCAGTAATGTATATAATATTATTAAACATCGAAAAACACTTGTGCACTGGTACAAATATGTATATATATCACAAAACACAATAATATTTTTTAAACTCCAGGCCTGAAGGGCCGCTGAACATTCACAACTGTAATGTCAGAATGTCAACCTTAAGATTCAACATAAGGAGATAATCACGGTTAAAGGACCCAAAACTTTTGATTAATTATTCACCAATACAATAAGTTACTCAAAGGAATGACTTCAACATTAGGCCAGAAAGGCCAATCAAATATAACCACAAATGCTGTTTTGATAATGCTACAAGAATGCAAAACCAACAGTTAATTTACTTCGTCCAAAGGAGCAGTAAAGACAAAATGACAAATTCATATCCCAAAGGTGTTTTTTTTAATGAAACAAGGTAACAAGATAAAATTAATAACCAAAAAAGGGTAGTGAAGTCGCCACTCGGCCTGAAGGGCCTGATTATCGGTAGTAATAAATATTTGTGAATGGTTGAAGTTAATGAGTTAGCACTTAAAACCAGTCCGTGCTCCTCACCACTAGGAAAAATTTACAATCAGCTGTCCTAGGTTCAAATGATTCAAATGGCTGTGAGCACTGTGGGAATTAACATCTGAGGTCATGAGTCCCCTAGAACTTAGAACTACTTTAACCTAACTAGCCTATGGACGTCACACACATCTTGCCCGAGGCAGGATTCGAACCTGCGACCGTAGCGGCCGCGCGGTTCCAGACTGAAGCGCCTAGAACTGCTCAGCCACTCCGGCCGGCCAGCTGTGCTAGGACCGCCTGCTTTAGCAATATGGCGCAGACCAGCAGAACAACTAGAAACTTCACCTACGTGGCGAATCGTTCACACAGGGCACCACAGCAACTCTCTATAACACATAAAATAAAAATTACTAAACATTGAAACACATGGTTCAAAATGTAACTCCTATCTAGGCAGGAACTGTTGATGACGCCCACTGGCCTTCGTAAAACTTCTACTTAGTAAATGTGACGGCCAGACCTAAATAATAATACCACCCAACAAATTGTAAAATACAAGATCGTTATTGCACTTGGGTCAGAATAAAATTTCAACCACAGATAATATTTTAGGTTCAGTTATTAAGGCACAGAGAGTTAACATTCTTTTCTAGTGATAGTTACACTTGACAATATAACAGCAGATCACTGAATCGGGATTTCGGGCACGCCTGAGCCTACTAAAATTGCGAAACACCTTGGCACACGACCTTAGAGCAAAACACACCTGACGACACGGGCAGAAATTGGGTGAGACGCCTCAAGTCAAGAAATTCTCACCGTTAGTCCAGAAGGCAGACAAGCATTCGGCGACAGGTTGCAACCAGCACCAACTCGAGTTATGTCAATCGCCCCAGATCCGCCATAGCAAAGTGGACCGCCGCGTCAACAGTTGCCACGCCGAGCTTCCTTATCACACAGCCCGTCCTGAACGACTGCCGCCGTCCCGAGTACACACGCTCGTAGCAATCACGTGCGTTCACAGGAAGTTGTACCACCTTTCCCGCAACATTGCGCTGCCACACAACCGGAAACAAAACTCCCCGTCTCACTCGGGCAGCAGCACTCGATACTCTCGTCGTCAGCAGGTCTCTCCTCGCACGCAGTGCCCTCCGTAATTTAAAAGCAAACGGACCAATCGCGGCAGAGCAAAGCCAAGGCTCTGGAAGACGACACACCAAACCTAGGCAAAGTTGGAGATGATACGGTTCAATCTCCCCCCCCCCCCCCCCCCACATTAAAGGCGGAAATGGGGATGGAAAACCCGCGTTTGCCCCCTGACATTCTGAACGGTGATCAATCGTACTCAATTTGAGCTGACTCAGGTGCGCCTTCAGCCTTCTTTTTAAGGTCCTGCAGTAGAAGGTTCACTGGTGAGAGTCTCTTAATAACCTTATGTGGACCCTCAAATCTAGGCAGCAACTTACGAGTGACACCTTGACTGGCCTGACTCTGACCCCAAAAATTCTTAAGGTACACTTCCTGCCCCTTCTGGACTTGCGCGGGTTGCCTACCCTTACTGTAACGCAGCTGCTCCCGGCGATGTACCAGCCGGATGTTTCTGCGTGCTGCCTCCCAGTTCACTTTACTTTCCTCCGGGTTGACCTGCTCTGGTAGCAGATCATTAAGCGAACACAAATTGGACAAGGGAGAATTCAACGGGAAGGCAAACATTAATTTAGCAGGAGAAAATTTGTGCGCTTCGTGGTGAGCGGTATTAAAAGAAAAAGAAAACCAGTGGAGAGAGAAATCCCACCGTCGTTGTGACCCAGAATGGTACGCGATGAGCACGGACTTTAAATTCCTATGGACTCTTTCAGCGAAGGACGGTTGGGCATAATAAGGTGTAGTGGTAATATGAGAAATACCCCGGTCAAAACAGAATTGTTTAAACTCTTTAGAAACAAAAGCGGGGGCGTTATCGCTCACTAGCAACTTTGGCGGGCCAAGGCTAGCGAAAACCCTTTCGAGATGTTGAATACTAACACTAGCAGTAGTACCGCTGCTAGCAATTAACCACACAATCCTGGTGAAGGTGTCTACCATGGCGAACACGAAGCGATTGCCTCTCTGGGTACGCGGTAAGGGACCCAAATAGTCAATATAGATTTTATCTAAGGGTCGAGATTCTCGAGTAGATTGCAAGAACCCTTTCTTGGGCCCAGTATCCGGCTTCGCCATCTTACGAGCCTCACACCCTTTAACAAGCCTTATTACATCGCGGACCAATCCCTTCCAAGTTTAACCTTTCGCTCACCTTGAGCAGGGTTTTATGGAAAGCTAAATGTCGGGGTGGATCAGTTTGGATTCCGTAGAAATACTGGAACACGTGAGGCAATACTGACCTTACGACTTATCTTAGAAGAAAGATTAAGGTAAGGCAAACCTACATTTATAGCATTTGTAGACTTAGAGAAAGCTTTTGACAATGTTGACTGGAATACTCTCTTACAAATTCTAAAGGTGGCAGGGTAAAATACAGGGAGCGAAAAGCTATTTACAATTTGTACAGAAAACAGATGGCAGTTATAAGAGTCGAGGGACATGAAAGGGAAGCAGCGGTTGGGAAGGGAGTAAGACAGGGTTGTAGCCTCTCCCCGATGTTATTCAATCTTTATATAGAGCAAGCAGTAAAGGAAACAAAAGAAAAATTTGGAGTAGGTATTAAAATCCATGGAGAAGAAATAAAAACTTTGAGGTTCGCCGATGACATTGTAATTCTGTCAGAGACAGCAAAGGACTTGGAAGAGCAGTTGAACGGAATGGATGGTGTCTTGAAGGGAGGATATAAGATGAACATCAACAAAAGCAAGACAAGGATAATGGAATGTAGTCGAATTAAGTCGGGTGATGTTGAGGGTATTGGATTAGGAAATGAGACACTTAAAGTAGTAAAGGAGTTTTGCTATTTGGGGGGCAAAATAACTGATGATGGTCGATGTAGAGACGATATAAAATGCAGCGGCAAGGAAAGCGTTTCTGAAGAAGAGAAATTTGTTAACATCGAGTATAGATTTAAGTGTCAGAAAGTCATTTATGCCGGCCGAAGTGGCCGTACGGTTAAAGGCGCTGCAGTCTGGAACCGCAAGACCGCTACGGTCGCAGGTTCGAATCCTGCCTCGGGCATGGATGTTTGTGATGTCCTTAGGTTAGTTAGGTTTAACTAGTTCTAAGTTCTAGGGGACTAATGACCTCAGCAGTTGAGTCCCATAGTGCTCAGAGCCATTTGAACCATTTGAAGTCATTTATGTATGGAAGTGAAACATGGATGGTAAATAGTTTGGACAAGAAGAGAATAGAAGCTTTCGAAATGTGGTGCAACAGAAGAATGCTGAAGATTAGATGGGTAGATCACATAACTAATGAGGAAGTATTGAATAGGATTGGGGAGAAGAGAAGTTTGTGGCACAACTTGACGAGAAGAAGGGATCGGTTGGTAGGACATGTTCTGAGGCATCAAGGGATCACCAGTTTAGTATTGGAGGGCAGCGTGGAGGGTAAAAATCGTAGGGGGAGACCAAGAGATGAATACACTAAACAGATTCAGAAGGATGTAAGTTGCAGTAGGTATCGGGAGATGAAGGAGCTTGCACAGGATAGAGTAGAATGGAGAGCTGCATCAAACCAGTCTCAGGACTGAAGACCACAACAACAACAAAATGTCCCCCGCACAAGGTCTGGTGAAAATATTTGAAAACTCCAGGCACTAAACTCCGGGGTACGTATAATTTAGGAACCTTATGGCGGTTAGTGCGAAAGCAGAGAAACCCCCGTTCCAAGGAGTAACCCGGAACAGTTTCCCCGGCACTACGTCTGTATACCACAGTTCGCAATTCGGGGTCCTGTCATTGTTCCTCCTTAAGTTTACTGAACAGAGATGGATTTTCAGTTAACACAGCCGTATTACAGGTGGCTAGCTCGAAATGATCGTCCGCTTCCTCGACTTGAGACATGCGACTGAGAACGTCCGCCACTTGATTCTGTCCCCCTCTAATATGACAAACACCGAACTGGAACGGCCCAACGCGCTATTCTTCCTGTCTTGCGTGGCCGAGCAAGCACCCAACTCAGGGCCTGATTGTCTGTTTCTAAACGAAACTGACGATGTCCCAAGTGGAATTTATATTTTTCCAAGGCGAATATGACCGCCAAAGCCTCTAATTCGTACACTGAGTACTTTGCTGGTGACAAAGCTCGTGATGCGTAAGCAAGAGGACGACTTTCCCCGTCCTTCCCCCGCAGCAAAACAGCCGCCACCCCTACGTTCGACGCGTCGGTTTGAACACGGAATGTAGGATTGAAATCAGGGATCCCTAACACTGGAGCGGTGCTTATTGCAGCTTTCAAGGTGACAAAGGCTGCCTGTTGTGAGTCGCCCAACACAAACCTTTCGCCTTTCCTGCGCAACTGGTTAATAGGCGTGGCCAGTTGATCGAAATTCAGTACGGACTTCCTAAAACAATTCACCATGCCGGCGAAACGCGCGACAGCCCTTTTATCTTTAGGAATCGGAAAGGCATGAATAGCATGCGTCCTGCTATGATCAATAGTTACTCCCTTGCACGACAAAATGTCCCAAAAAGGATATTCCGTTCCGGGCGACTTACCGTGGACGGTTTAACGGTTAGACCTGGCTCTTTCAATTGTCCAAAAACCTGACTTAGATGTTCCAGATGTTCATCGAAGTTCGCGCTATGTATGACACATCATCCAAATAATTGAACACAAAGTTGAATTTAAAGTCGCCTAACACCGAGTCTAACAGGTGTGATAAGACTGCCGCACCTGCTGCTGGTCCGAAGGGCACTCTATTAAACTCTAAAAGGTTGTAATCGGTACTAAATGCCGTTATCGGTTTAGATTCCTCAGCCAACGGTACCTGATAGTACGCTTGGTGCAAGTTTAGGACAGTGAAAGCTTTGGCTCCCGCGAACAAAGAAAAACAACTGTGCAAATCCGGGAGAGGAATAGACTCCAGGACAACCTTCTGATTTAAAGCACGGTAGTCAACCACGGGTCTAAACCCTTCCCCATGGGGCTTGGGCACAAGAAATACAGGTGCTGCATAAGGTGATACGGAAGGGCGAATGACACCATACTCCGGTAGTTGGTTAATGATTTTACGGAGTTCCTGCATTTTGGGCGGAGATAAACGATACGGAGTTTGCCGCACCGGAATCTGATCAGTAAGCTGAATGCGATATTCGATCTTATTAGTGACCCCAAGCCGGTCGGTGAACACCTCCGGAAATTCATCCAACGCCTCTAATAATAACCTAGCCTGTTCATGAGTAAGATGGTCAACATTAACCTTGGCCGGCTGTGCCTCGACTCTACACAAACCAGCCCCCAACCCATGAGCACAGAAACTAAAACTAAGCTCTGGTCTAAACTTGAAGTAAAAAGTTTTGCTCGCATAGTCTATCACACACTGAGCTAATTTCAAGAAATCACAACCCAAAATAAACCTCACAGATAAATTTTTAACCACCAAACAGACAAGTGGCCAAGACAACCTTTGAACGCCAAGCTTGAAACGTGCCTTGCGACCACTTCAAGGGTTTACACACCAGCGGAATACCACACGTGATTAACAGTGCTTAATTTCAGCAACTTAGCCAAGCCTTTGTAACGTTCAGTCATGATCAATCAATGAAACATTACTGCCAGAATCTAACAAGGCGCAAATAGGTTCACCTCCTAGGCTAGCGCAAGCATATGGAAGCCGCCCGCCTTTCACCGCACGTACTCTATGGGATCCAGGAGGGAATGTCCTGATTAAGGCAATACGCTCCCATTTATGCTGGCCACAGCTGTTCGTATGCCAGCGCTTCGGTACGGTACATTGCTTAACCAAATGACCGGACATCCCCCAACGGTAACACAAGGCCTTGCCCGCGGAAGCTACTTGGCTAGACTACACCTTACGCGTGTCATTACCGACGGACGTATCGTCGTTCAATCTCAAGTCTCTCCTGTTACAATCAGTGTAACGCACACTTTCAATAACAACCTGAAATTTATTTAAATCCGAAAACGATGTTGGTTTCCTTTTCTTTTTCTTTTTATTCATATATTTCAGCACACAATGCGAGTATACTACGCTGTACCTCACTGACCTTGCCACGCGCGCCGCCCCCGCCAGTAGGCCCGCACGCTAATCGATTAAAAAAGAGATACAAACAAACGAGCATAAATGATACTGATTCTGTTATGTAAGCGTTGTGTGTCTGTCCGAGATTTGACTCCCCTACTTTGCACACGCTGTACAAAATATTTACTTGTCTACCTGCATCTGTTGCTACAGTAGAAAGAAGTTTTTCAACACTGTGGCATACAGAGAGACGGCAGAGGGCGACGATGGAGCAGGATCGACTTGACGGCTCAGCTCTCTTGAACATCCACCCTCACAGTGATTGTCCTGTTGACGACGTGATTAACCAATTTGCCAGTAAGGATAGGCACATAGAATTCATCATTTAAGGAAGACAACCACAACTGTAACTTTTTTATATCATAAGATGGCATTCCCCTGTATATGTGTATAATCAGTTTAAGTAAAAGTTTCTTAAACTTTGCACGTGACTTGCTTATTTTTTATTACAGCAAAAGTGAAGGTAGTTCAAGATAACTTTAGCACCCCCTCCTTGAGGTTTTTCTGCACAGAATCAAATGGTACAGGAAACTTACGTCTGCAGATACTTAATAAAAATTACGAGCAGAGTGCCCTTTAGGAATAAACGCCTAACTCTCATTTAATACAATTATGTTCAGAAGAAAAAGAAAAAAAAAACAGAACAGATGAACGACTACAGCTAGGACGCTCATATTCACATGACATGTACATTACTATGTTCTGCAGAAATGATTAGCATTTGAACCGTGTCCGCCCTCGGGTTCCAGGTCGACAAAGAAATCACAGCGTGACACCACCTGCCGGTACAGTACGCTTGCGGCTCTGGTTGTCGCTCTGAACCGGAGGCAGTGGCTCGGTGTGACTCGGGCAGACGTGCAGGAGGCCTCGCAGACGTGTGCGCCAGCCGCACCGTCACATCAGTCAGTTTGAAAGAGCGCATGAGAAAACGTGATGCACACACACGGGAGATTGCTGCTCGTGTGGCACGAAGTGTTTCGGCAGTGGAGCGGGTGTGTGCGGAATGCCGTGGAACACGACGAGGTGGGTGAGGCCGCACCCCCAGACCAGCTCCGAGAAGACCGACACCTCACCCTAACGGCTGTAACACAACAAACTGGTAGCCACGATCGCAGGAATTCTTCTTGTTCCGCGATTACCGGTTTCGGTGAAACTAAAGCCGCCATCTTCGGGTCTTAGGACACATACAGGTTACAACATCGAGGCAGACATCCTAACGGTGTTGCAGGACAGAACTGGGTGACACATCGTACAGTATCAGGGGTGACAGTCCATCGCCGTTTATTACGGCACGGGTTACGTGCGCGTCGTCAATTTCTTCACCTACCAATGCGAATGTGCAGAAACATGGTGGCGGTAATTCTGTTCGTGTAAGATAATAGTGCCACTCTGATTTTTGTATGTTATCGCTGTGGATGTCAGGAAGAGAGCAAGTTATGTTACTGTTAACAAGTCTTTGATCTTGCACTGGTACTGTCTTTGCCTCAGAGCAGTCTGATACATTTTCAGTTGAAGGGTGGAAGGAGATGGACGTACTCGGTAGTGCGTTGTTGACTTCTAATTTTACCAGTTAGGTGAAGAAAGATTTGTTGTAAAGGACAGCAAGGATGAATATGACATATATACTGGAAGGCGAAAAGAATATGAATTTTGAATAATGTTATTATTTTTTAAGAGAAGAAGTTTGAGCTAAGACTGCAGCACTGCGCATCTAGTTTGTCCAGATAATTCTTGTCAGCTAGTTATCTTCCTCAGAGCTGAGAGAAACACCACCGCACTTCTCTGAGTCATGAGTTAACATATAAACTGATTTGATTTTATAGAAAATCTCTACTAATACTGTACCCTTTTCATATATTCACTTTGTTATGCATACTATTGTTCAGATCAATATTATGTGCTAAGAGCACGCGAAATTTCACTCTGTCTTTTTTAATACTATTTCATACAGTCAAAAAAAGTATTTTTAATTATGTTCCCATAGATTTTGTTTTGACGTGGCACAAACGCGTCTTACCTGTCATACTCTCTGTTGTGATTATTACTGTGTATTTTCATTAAACTGTTGTCACTCTCCAATCCCAGTTCCTGCAGTAACGTTTGCAATGCTTCTAAATCGTCATTACGTGTAAAGGACAAAATTAAATGTCTCAAATGTGTAGGTTACTTACTTTAAAAATGTGAATTACTTCTGATGGGCTGTATGAGTTTTATAAGTACTGATTTCTGCGGTTCATGTCTTCCAAATATTTTACTGGAATACAGAAGTCAGAGTGTTCGAAGCTCCCTAACATCTTAATGTTACACACACCTCAAGAAAAGTTTTGTATCACCCTGATTCCCAGAACAGAACATAGACGTTGACTGTGGATATTGTATCACAGACATAGACCCTTTGACTGTACTAAACCCGCCCAAAGATAGAAACAACCATGTGTGAGCAGTGCCTATTAGATGGAGTGGGTCTGACAGCCGATCAGTTCCAGTCATTCCACCAGGAAGGAGGTACACAGCTCGTGTTTTCTGTAGTTCAACAGTGCCTAGACGGTCAATACCACTATTCTATCGCATCCGCATTGTTTGTGCCAGGAAGCGCTCTCAACAAGGGAAGTGTCGAGACGTCTCGGACTGAACCAAAGCGAAGCTGTTCGGACATGTAGGTTATACAGAGACACAGGAACTGTCGATGACATGCCTCCGTCGGATCGCTCAAGAGCTATTACTACAGTGGATGACCACTACCTACGGATTATGGCTCGGAGGAACCCTGTCAGCAACGTCACCATATTGCGTAATGATTTTCGTTCAGCCACAGGACGTCGTGTTACGACTCAAACTGTGCGCAATAGGCTGCGTGATGCGCACCTTCACTCCTGACGTCCGTGGCGAGGTCTATCTTTGAACCACGACACCATGCAGCGCATTACAGATGGACCCAACAATATACCGAATGGACCGCTCAGAATTGGCATCACGTTCTCTTCATCCGTGAATGTCGCATATGCCTTCAATCATACCATCGCCCGGTCAGGCTGAACGCCTTAGACACACTGTCCAGCTAGTGCAGTAAGGTGGACGTTCCCTGTTTTTTTGGGGTGGCGTTATGTTCGGCCGACGTATGTCACTGGTGGTTGTGGAAGGCGCCGTAACGGCTGTCCGATATATGATGGCCATCCTCCGACCAATAGTGTAGCCATATCGGTAGCATATTGACCAGGCATTCGTCTCCATGGACGACAATTCGCGCTCTTATGGTGCACATCTTGTGAATGACTTCATTCAGGATAACGACATTGCTCGACTAGAGTGACCAGCAAGTTCTCCAGACCCGAACCCTATCAAACATTCCTGGGACAGATTGAAAAGGGCTGTTTATGAACGACGTCACCCATCAACCACTCTGAGGCATCTACGCTGAATAGCCGTTGAGGAGTGGGGGCAATCTGGACCAAAAGTTCCCTGATGAACTTGCAGATAGTATACGACGACGAATACAGGCATGCATCAATGCGAGAGAACGTCCTTCTAGGTATTACAGGTACCGCTGTGTCCAGCAATCTTGACCACCACCTCAGAAGTACTCGCTGTGTAGTGGTACAATATGCAATGTGTGCTTTTCATGAACAATAAAAATGGCGGAAATGATGTTTATATTGCTCTCTATTGCAGTTTTTCGTACAGGATCGGGAACTCTCGGAACCGAAGTGATACAAACCTTTTTTTGATGTGTGCATTTCACCCGATCTTGTGTGGCTTGCGACCAGTAGTCTAACAAAACTGCTCGGTAGAAATCAATTACGCTTTTTTAGTGTCTCACTAGTGAGTGCATTCTTGGTGCAGCTTCATTTCCCAAATAACCACAGAGAAATTCCAATTTTTGCTCAAGTGGCCCATTTGGTGGTAAAAAATATAGGAGCTGATAAATCCAAGCTTGGGGGTGAATTTTGTCGCTGTAATTCCTGAAAACTTTGAATTTACTTATTGTCAAAAAGTTACCGTTTTTGTGCACACCAGATTGTTCTCTATTCCACCACGTAGGCGATTCATTGTCGTATCTGGATATGTTGTACTGCTCTCGTGGAAAATCGCATAAACGCCAAAGTTTCCTGAATATGAACGTAAACGGTCAAATTCGTCCTTTTCGTCTTCGCGGTTAAGCTTTCTTTCAACACGCTCGCTGTTTCACTCATAATGTTCCTATAACGCTTGTTTTCCCAATTAATATCCTCCTGCACGTTACCTTCCATTGGGAAAGTAGGTGCACTCAGCGACTGTTATGTGACTTATAGATTACAGGGTGTAGCAATCAGGCGTCCTTTTTCAGACTTTATTAGGCAAATCCAGAGTAACTAGCCCAACTTTACCTCCCACTCTATAAAAGTGTACCTATTACAAAAACTATGTCCCCACAAACTGTTACCCAACTTATACTCATATGCTAACCTTTGACTAAACAGAACATAATTTGAACTGTAACTCATCTGAATCCAATTTTATATTAAATGCACAACAGAAGTAAAACATTTATCTGGCCCTTATCAAAATTTCCACTTACAGAGTAAAATTTCACGTAATCTTCACACATTACATTGGTCTGAATAATACTATGCTTAACGAGGTGAGTAATGAATTGAAAAGGGTACAATGTTAACGCAGAATTGCTATAAAAAACCAAACAGCTTAATCACTTCATACGTTAATGCACGAGTCAAAGTGGGGAAGTGGGGCGGACTTTCTCTCAGCTCTGAACAAGGTTGACAATAATTATTCCCACAAGCTAGCTGCGCAGTGCTTCAGTCTTACTTCAAACTTCTTGCCTTCAAAAATAATAACTTTCTTCAAAATTCATATTCTTTTCGCCTTCCAATATATAGATCATATTCATCCTTGCTGTGCCTTACAACAAATCTTTCTTCATCTAACAGATACAATAACAAGTCAACACAGCACAACTGAATACATTCATCACCTACCACATTTCAACTAAGAATGTGTCTGACTGGGCAGAGGCAAAGACTGTACCAGGAAAAGACCAAAGATTGTTTAACAGTAACATAACTTGCTCTCTCCCTGACATGCACAGCGGTAACGTACAAAAATCAAAATGACATGACCATCTTACATATAGGACGATGACACTGTGGACAGAAATGGCATCAGACACTTTTGTCGGACGAATCCAGGGCCTGTCTTGTTTGAAAATGATGCCGCATTTTTATACTGTACAGACAGAGGGAGTGACATCTCAGTGACTGCATTCGCGTAAGACATAAAACGACAACTGGAGGCCGTTGGTGTGGGGTGCTGTTGGTACAATCACGAATCACAGTGGCCATGCGGTTAAAGGTGCTGCAGTCTGGAACCGCAAGACCGCTACGGTCGCAGATTCGAATCCTGCCTCGGGCGTGGATGTTTGTGATGTCCTTAGGTTAGTTAGGTTTAACTAGTTCTAAGTTCTAGAGGACTAATGACCTCAGCAGTTGAGTCCCATAGTGCTCAGAGCCATTTTTGAACGAATCACAGTTGGTGCGTGTCCAGCACACTGTGATCGGTATGACCTACGTATCTACATCTACATCATACTCCGCAATCCATGCCATGGTGTGTGGTGGAGGGTACCTTCCGATATCACTATCAGATCCCTGGAACTGAAACCCTGTTCCACTCGCGAATAGTGCGTGGGAAGAATGTTTGTCGGTAAGCCTCTGTATTGGCTCTAATTTCTCGAATTTTCTCCTCGTGGTCAATACGCGAGGTGTATGTGGGGCGAAGTAATATGTTGTCCCACTCCCCCTGAAAAGTGCTGTCCCGAAATTTCAATAGTAACTCTCTCCGTAATGCACGATGTCTCTCTTGTAACGCCTGCCGGCTAAACGATTCCGTGACGAAACGCGCCGCTCTTCGTTGAATTTTCTCTATCTCCTCTGTCAGTCCTAGCTGACAGGGGTCCCAGATAGGTGAACAATTCTCAAAAATCGAGCGAACAAGCGCCTTATAAGCCACTTCTTTCGTGGATGAGTTACATTTCCTTCAGAATATTCGGATGAATCTGAGTCTGGTATCTGCTTTTCCCAATATCTGTTTTATATGCCCATTCCACTCAAGGTCGCTCTAGATAGTTACGCATAGATATTTTACGGCAGACGGTGTCTCCAGCTGTTTGTCATCAATAGTGTAGCTGTACAGTAGTGGATTTCTTTTCCTATGTATGCGCAATATGTTACATTTATTTACGTTCAGGGTCAAATGCCAGAGTCTGCTCCACTCATCAATTCTGTGTATCTCGTTCTGCAAATTGTTACTCTCTTGTGGCGTTGCTTCTGCATCATCTGTGAATAGCCTTTAAGAGCATTCGACGCTTTCTACTAGCTCATATATATATATATATATATATATATATATATATATATATATATATATATATATACATATATACACTCCTGGAAATTGAAATAAGAACACCGTGAATTCATTGTCCCAGGAAGGGGAAACTTTATTGACACATTCCTGGGGTCAGATATATCACATGATCACACTGACAGAACCACAGGCACATAGACACAGGCAACAGAGCATGCACAACGTCGGCACTAGTACAGTGTATATCCACCTTTCGCAGCAATGCAGGCTGCTATTCTCCCATGGAGACGATCGTAGAGATGCTGGATGTAGTCCTGTGGAACGGCTTGCCATGCCATTTCCACCTGGTGCCTCAGTTGGACCAGCGTTCGTGCTGGACGTGCAGACCGCGTGAGACGACGCTTCATCCAGTCCCAAACATGCTCAATGGGGGACAGATCCGGAGATCTTGCTGGCCAGGGTAGTTGACTTACACCTTCTAGAGCACGTTGGGTGGCACGGGATACATGCGGACGTACATTGTCCTGTTGGAACAGCAAGTTCCCTTGCCGGTCTAGGAATGGTAGAACGATGGGTTCGATGACGGTTTGGATGTACCGTGCACTATTCAGTGTCCCCTCGACGATCACCAGTGGTGTACGGCCAGTGTAGGAGATCGCTCCCCACACCATGATGCCGGGTGTTGGCTCTGTGTGCCTCGGTCGTATGCAGTCCTGATTGTGGCGCTCACCTGCACGGCGCCAAACACGCATACGACCATCATTGGCACCAAGGCAGAAGCGACTCTCATCGCTGAAGACGACACGTCTCCATTCGTCCCTCCATTCACGCCTGTCGCGACACCACTGGAGGCGGGCTGCACGATGTTGGGGCGTGAGCGGAAGACGGCCTAACGGTGTGCGGGACCGTAGCCCAGCTTCATGGAGACGGTTGTGAATGGTCCTCGCCGATACCCCAGAAGCAACAGTGTCTCTAATTTGCTGGGAAGTGACGGTGCGGTCCCCTACGGCACTGCGTAGGATCCTACGGTCTTGGCGTGCATCCGTGCGTCGCTGGGGTCCGGTCCCAGGTCGACGGGCACGTGCACCTTCCGCCGACCACTGGCGACAACATCGATGTACTGTGGAGACCTCACGCCCCACGTGTTGAGCAATTCGGCGGTACGTCCACCCGGCCTCCCGCATGCCCACTATACGCCCTCGCTCAAAGTCCGTCAACTGCACATACGGTTCACGTCCACGCTGTCGCGGCATGCTACCAGTGTTAAAGACTGCGATGGAGCTCCGTATGCCACGGCAAACTGGCTGACACTGACGGCGGCGGTGTACAAATGCTGCGCAGCTAGCGCCATTCGACGGCCAACACCGCGGTTCCTGGTGTGTCCGCTGTGCCGTGCGTGTGATCATTGCTTGTACAGCCCTCTCGCAGTGTCCGGAGCAAGTATGGTGGGTCTGACACACCGATGTCAATGTGTTCTTTTTTCCATTTCCAGGAGTGTATATATATATATATATATATTGTAACCAGCAACGGTCACATCACACTTCCCTGTGGTACTCCGGATATTACCTTTACATCTGTCGGTTTAGTTCCGATCAGAGCGATGTGTTGAGTTCTATCTGCAAGAAAGTCTTGAAACCAATAGCACATTTCCTCCGTACTTGTTTTTCATTAAACGGCGATGCGAGACGGTGTCAAATGCCTCACTGAAACCAAGGAACACGGCATCAACCCGAGCTCCGTCGTCCATTGCGTTGTGGACCTCAGGGAGGAACAGAGCGAGCTAAGTTTCGCAGGATCTCTGTTTGCGGAATCCATGTTGATTTTTATAGAGGAGATGTTCATTTTCCAAGAATGTCATAATTCTTGAGCACAAAACGTGTTCTCTAATTCTACAACAAATTGACGTCAGCGATATAGGTATGTAATTGTGTGGATCTGTCTTACGGCCTTTCTTAAAAACGGAAAAGACCTGCGCTTTTTTCAGTTGTTAGGTACCTCTTCTTGCTCAAGTGACGTACGATAAATTACTGCTAGAAGGGGAACAAGTTCTTTCGCATAATCTTGATAGAATCTTACAGTATCTCATCTGGTCCTGAAGCCTTTCCGCTGCTGAGCTATTGTAGCTGCTTTTCAGCTCCGCGAAGACTGAATTCAGTATCTCGGCCTTCTCTCTGTTATCTTCCGTCCTGGTGCCTCTGTGGTCGCTGACAGAATGAATAGATGATTTCGACTCACTTACTGACTTCATATTCGACCAAAATCTCTTAGGGTCTTTACTCAGGTCGGTTGACAACGTCTTACTTTCAAAATCATTGAACGCTTCTCCCAATGGTCTCCTTGCGCTCATTTTCGCTTCTTTCAGCTTTTGAAAGCTATGTTTTTACTTCTCTTGAATCTGAGGTGTAGTGCTCTTTGTTTACGTAGCGCTTTTTTAACGCAGCTATTAAACCACGTGCCATCCTGTGGCCCATAGGCATGCCCTTTCTGCACAATACCTCAGACGCCAATTTTCAGCAAGACAATGCACGACCACGTGTTGCTGCACGAACACGTCCGTCCTGGGTGTCACAGAATGTCGGCCTCTTGCCCTGGTCCTCCAGATCACCAGACTTGTCGCCAATCGAAAGTGAGTGGAATACAGTGGAACGATGGGTACAGTGCTGTGACCCAGTGCCGATCACCACAGATGGAATTTTGGAAGCAGGTGAATGCAGCATGGATGACTATACAATAGGACGCCATTCGCGCCTTATACGCGTCATTGCCATCATACACGGAACAAGTTATCAGGTCCCATGGCGGACCCTGTACCTGATAGGTAACAGGACACATGCCGAACCGAGGTGACTGAACTGCTAATCATTTCTGCAGAACATACTAATGTTCATGCCCTGTGAATATGAACGTCCTACCTCGAGTCGTTCAAGGTGTTATGCTTTTTCTGAACGTGAGCGTAGACCAGGTACATGGTAAAAGCCTGGCGCAATGATAATCCGGTCAGACCAGAAATAGCAGAAAAGAACGACGGCCAGAATAAAGACCAGTTTCCCACGTTCTGCTTGGGCGCAGCAGCTGCCGGGTCACTGTTCTGCGAATGCGCCAGTTTCAATCCATCATACAGCAGCTTCTCTCAGCTCTTAGTTGACGAGAATGTGAAACAAATTATCAAAAAATGATTAATAAAACGATTTTCTTCCCACTTGACGCCCAGAGAACTTTCCCACGTCATTATCGTATCTTACGTTTTGAATTAATATTTCATATTGGGAAAAAAGCTGACGTAACTGAACTATGACAGGCATGATTAGATTAGATTAGATTCAGTTTTCGTTCGATAGACACAAAAATAAGATATTTCTAGTGGGCGTGGAACAAACCAGAAAGAATAACATAAAAAGCATATGACATTTGAATATAGTTCTCTCTACCCTGATCATTTCTCAGGAGAATGTCAAAATAGGTGTATGCACTACTGTAAACTGGAACTGCGAATATTTACATAATTAGTCCACTTTTAATACATTTATCACACGCAAAATACCTAACCTTGACTGTTGTGACCAAGTGCTGTCCAAACTATAATGTAACAGACAGCTCTTACAACCCAGTAAATCGGCTGTGGCAGAGCATTGTATTGATTCTGGTCACTCTATGGTATATGAAAATGTCGAAACTCTGACTTATGTTTCATCTTTCTGTGACTCCGTAGTAAAAGAGGCCATTGAAATCCGCTTGACGAAGAATTTAAATAATAGAGACAGCGGTTTCACATTAGATAAATCATGGAATCCGGCACTTTCAATATTGAACTTACAAAGACGTCGCTACAGTTCAGGTCCCAGTAATACATCGACCTCCCAGCATGGATCGAATGCGCAGTCACAGACGTAACTCATGCATATTGTACCTCCTTGCCACCAATCAACATCACTGGCGCCTTGTTTATCTGTGGCCGCATGCGCAGTGGCGCGGTCCGCGAGTTTAAAAGGATGGAGCGAGCGCTGGAGCGTCAGTCGTACGGCTCTCTCTGAAGATGGCTGAAAGGTATACAGCCGAAATATTAGAAGAAGAAGCAGAATACATGCGGCTGCATTCCCGAAACTTAATGGAGCAGTCTTTGCGCCGCGAAAACCTGAAGATTCACATCAAGTTTACTTAAGCTTGTTTAGCAGTCTTTGTTAAGATATTCATCTATAGAGTGGAAGGGGTTGCCTACCAGAAAGTCTATCCACCTCTGTTTGAACCATGCTTTATCTGAAACCAGCTTCTTAATCTTTAATTTGTTGGAAATGTGTGTTCGTGAATATTGGACCCCTTTTAGGACCAAGGCAAGTGATTTTAGGTCTTCATGTACATTGTTCTTGTTCCTAGTATTCATACTGTGTATTGAACTATTGGTTACAAATAGAAATATATTACTTTCGACAAATTTCATTACGGAATAAAGATACTGAGAAGCAGTGGTTAGAACACAAAGTTTGTTGAACAGGTTTCCACATGATATTCTTTAATTTACACCACAAATGAGTTTTACTACGCGCTTTCGCACGCTAAAAACTGTTCCTCAATTTTACGAGTTACCCCGCAATATGATTCCAGATGACATAATACAATGAAAGTGAGCAAAGTATGCAAGTTTTTTTATGTTTATATCTCTTACATGTGACTTCATTCTCACAGCTAATAAGATGTTTAACAGTTTCAGTAATTCTGTAGTACGCTCTCCCCAACTGAATTTAATATGGAGTTGTTGCCCCAGAAATTTAACACTGTCAACCTCTGCGATCTACATGACTTCATATGTTATACACATCCTGGGAGGAAATCTCGTACAGGTTCTGAATTGCTTACAGTGAGTCCTATCAAAGTTTAGTGACACTGAATTAGCTTTAAAAAACAAAACTCCACCTGAACAGGCCATGAAGGCCCAACGGTACCGACCGGCCACCATGTCGTACTAAACCAGTAGGCGTCACTGAATGCAGATATGGACTGTGATCAGCATACCGCTCTCCAGGCGGAATGTCAGTTTACGAGACCGGAATTGGCTTTAAGTCATTTATTAATCTCAGTGAAAATTTGATTAGCAGCCACTTCTAAATCCATACTTGACTTTGTTTGTATCAACCGCAAACCAAACAAACTTAGCATCTGTCAAAGTAACAGCCGAGAAGAAAGGGATATTTTTATTCAAATGTTCCGTCAACATCGACGTTAATAACCTCATAGCACAAGCTTAAAATGGGGAACAGAACAGGCAGTGTTGAATATATCCTGACATTACCGAGAAATTTTTGTCTTATATTTTGATGAGAGGGGCAAGCTCCCTCTCATCCTACGAGATGGTGTCTACCGTATCCGATACAGAGGAAAATAAGGAAAACACAATTTGGATGGCCTAACTGGGATCTGAGCTTTCGTTCTCCTCAATTAGAGTCCATTGTCTTAGCATTGTCACAGCTAATTTTTATCACAGATATATCACAAAAGCTGTTAACACCGATGAACAGGAAGCGGCGTGTCTCTTGGCTTCGCCTTTGCCGCCGCGATCCCGCAATGCATCTGTAGTTAGCGGGTTATCAGCAGCTCAAACCCTGCGTTCAGGCTGGTTTCCATAGTATCCAGTTCAGCCTAGAGGGGCTTCCGATAACCAGCAGGAGAGTGTAGAAGACAGCAAAAGTGGTAGCCCCGGACATGTTCCTTGTGTAGAACTCGAGAAATTGTTCGTGACATCATATAACTTGAAAAATACCAATGAGATCGGCCCACGTTGGGAGCCAAAAATTAAGAAGCCAACAATAACTCTTTTTTTTTTTTTTTGAGTGGTCAGTCGTATGACTGATTTGATGCAGCCTACCGCGAATTCCTCTGCTGTATCAACCTATCCATCTCAGAATAGAACTTATAACCTCTGTCCTCAATTATTTGCTAGATGTACTCCAATCTCTGTCTTTCTCTACACCTTTTACCCTGTAAAACTCTGTCTAGTACGATGGAAGTTATTCCCTGGTGTCTTAACAGATATTCTATCATCCTGTCCGTTCTCGTCGTCTGTATTTTCAGTATTTCCTCGCCGATTCTGCAACAAAGAACCTCCTCATTCCTGACCTTATCAGTCCACCTAAATTTCAACATTCGTCTGCAGTACCACATCTCAAATGCTTCGATTCTCTTCTACTCCGCTTTTCCCGCAGTCCATTTTTCACTACCATACAATGCTGTGCTTCTAACGTATATTTTCAGAAATTTCTTCCTCAAATTAAGGCCTATGTTTGATACCAGTAGACTTCTCTTGGCCAGGAAAGCACTCTTTGCCATTACTAATCAGCTTTTGATGTCCTTGATACTTCATCCATCACTGGTCGGTTTGCTGCTTAGTTAGAAGAATTCTTTAACTTCACCTACTTCCTGACCACGAATTCTGATGTTAAGTTTCTCGCTGTTCATTTCTACTACTTCTCATTAGATTTATCTTTCCTTGATTTACGCTCAGTCCGTATTTTGTACTCATTAGGCTATTCATTCCATTCAACAGGTGTAATTCTTCTTCACTTTCAGTCAGGATAGCTACGTCATCAGCGAGTCGTATCATTAATATCCTTTCACCTTGAATTTTAATTCTATTCCTGAACCTTCCTTTTATTTCCATCGTAGTTTCTTCGATGTACTGATTGTACAGTAAGCTTCGTTCTTGGTCGTCCACTCTTATTATTCCCTCTTGGTTCTTGTAAACATTGTATATTACCCGTCTCTCCCTGTAGCTAACCTCCATTTTCCTCAGTTTCGAACATCTTGCACCATTTTACATTGTCGAACGCTTTTTCCAGGTCGACTATCCTATGAATGTGTCTTGGTTTTTCTTTAGCCTTGCTTCCATTATCAACTGCAACGTCATAATTGCCTCTCTGGTTTGTTTACCTCCCTAAAGCCAAACTGATCGTCATGCAGCACATATTCAATTTCCTTTACATTCTTCTGTGTATTATTCTTGTAAGTATGAGCTGTTAAGCTGTTAAGCTGATTGTACAATAATTCTCGCACAGTCGCCTAAACAGCTCATGCATCCAACTCATATCAGTAATTTAATGGATTCAAACACAAAAGGTTATGAGGTTAAGGGCTTCATGTACGAATGGAACAGGTCGGTTAGGTGATTAAAACATTTTTTTAAATGTATTTATTTCAGTACCATTTAGACAAAATTTCAAATCTCAGCGCTGATTTGGAAGGGTGTGGATAGGACTCAGTTATTAAGGGGAAGGAGGAGGAAGGACGAATCGTCTCACCATTATCATGCGCCGCCCACTGCAGTCGGCGGCAGGCGCTGCGTCGGTACGGCGCGTCACCTCGGAGCTGTACGGCGCGAATCGGCTGCTCGTATCGGCATCCGGGGCTTTGCGGCGAGCGCCAGGCACGGTCTCCGGGTTGTCTCCCCGTTGTCGGTTGCGTTGCCGAAGCTTCGATATCACGGCCATCGGAAGGTGGATGCTGGCGATGGATGGAAGAGCCCCCCCGTCCTCTTGCCCTTCTTCACACCCTCATCCATTTCTCAACTCATCGCTTCCTCGAAATTTTCTGCTCCCTCGGCGTTGTCACTGGCTGACTGTTTGTCGTGCCAGCCAATGACTGATCGCGGTCTCATAACTACGCCTCTCAGTGCAGGTTGGAAATTTCCTATCTTGAGTGGGCTGGTGTGTGACTCAGGAATTGGAGTGTTTCTCACGATTTTGCCGTAGTTGGTGGAACAATTTTCCGATGTTCTTCTGCTTTCCGAAGCTGTTGCGACAGGAGCCACACATTTATTTGTAGTCGCTATCTCTGCGTGAGACCTAGACAGATTCATACTTTGGGTTCTTCTCAAGTCTGCTGGCGCCCATGATTTACAACGTACGTCCTTTTTAGTCCAGAAAGCATCTGTTTAAGAAGACTGACTTCTATCACATGTCCCACTGGTGGTAATTCTTCACGTTTTTTGTACGCTCCTTTCGGTGTCTGTGGGGTGCCTGAATCGTCGACCGGTTCTTGCTTTCTAAGGTAGTAAGTAAAACTATTACTTCCAGGCCAGAAGAATTCACATGCTTTCGCTTGTGCGTTCTTGAAATTTTGGAGGTTTGTGATACGTTGCTATGGGACCAAACTCTCGAGGTCATCGCTCCCTAGACTTACACATTACGAGGGTCGTTCAATAATTAGACAAACTGGTCTGGAGAAAAAAACGTTTATTTTTACGAATCAATACATTTTCTACTTTCCAACATAATCCCCTTCAAGGTTTATGCCCTTGTTCCAACGGGATACAAGCCTTATTGTTTCAACTGCAAAGAACTCTTTATCATGATGTTTGAACCAATGTTCCACAAACTGTTTGACTTCCTCGTTGTCTTGGAACATCTTGCTACGTAATGTCTCTTTCAGTGCACCAAACAAATTGAAGTCACCAGATTCTAAATCAGGACTGAAAGGGGCATGATGCAGCACTTTCTAGCCCATTTTGTCGATGGTTTCACGGGTTGGTTGAGCAATATGAGGACGTGCGTTGTCCCACGACATTTCTCTCTCATGGCTGGCTTCACTTTATTTAAAAGCAAATCTGAGTAGTAGTATACGCTGCTCTTCGAGATATCACAAGAAACTGGCTATTCAGCATTCCAAAATACCGTCAACATGACTTTTCTGCTGATGCTTGGGTTTTGAATTTTTTGTTGACAGGTAAGTTCGTGTGCTTCCAGTCCATGCTTTGTGTTTTTGATTCTGGCTTATAATAGTGAACCCAAGTTTCAACACCAGTTAAAATTTTGTTGAGGAAGTCGTCTTCGTCTCTTTCATAATGTTCATTTTGCTCTGTGCACACTCTCAACCTTGTTTTCTTGTGTAGCCACGTCAACTCCTTTCGGACCCATATTGCACGTATTTTGCGGTGCTTCAGCTTGTTACAGATAATGTTATGAACCATACGAGTAGTAACTTGAACCTTATCACCCGTCATTTTCACAGTCACACGACTGTCGGCCCGAATAATGTCATCAGTTCGAGTTTAAAGTGAGGGAGTTGAAACTGTAACTAGTCGGCCAGAACGGCGTTCGTCCGTCACTGATTCGCGACTATTTTTGAACTGCACTACCCACTTGTAAAACATTGCACGATTCATTTATCCTTCACGAAAAACCTTAGGCATTCTACAGTATATATTGACTGGTTTCTCGCCTTCAGCAAGTAAAAAACGAATAACGTTGTTCAACTAACGTGGACGTTTCAAACGGACTCTCCATCTTGAAATGTATTTTTGAGGCTATAAACAAAACAATGTTGATACATCAGCTAATCTGGGCTCACCCCAGTGATGACAAAGCCATGAAAATACCAAACTTGCCCTACTAACAGTTTTTTCCCCAGACCAATTTGTCTCTTTACTTATTGAATGATCGTCGTACTTAACCTAACTTAAACTAACTTCCGCTAAGGACAACGCACCCATGCCTGACAGAGGACTCGAATCTCCAACAGGGCAGCCGCGCTGAGCGTTCTTCCTGTCCCATTCTAATGGCTGCAGGGGTGCATCAGTTTATGGCACACTTCTCATTGTCTGGCGGCCGCTTCACGACGTGTCCTTCGTTAAAGGAGGCCGTGTGTGGTTGCAGAGCGGCCGCATGGGGTCCGGCTGGCCTCTGGCAGTGTGAGCCGACAAAGGAGGCCCGGGCTGAAAGTATCACAACCTCCTGCTGCATCCTCCGTAATTTCGATAGCTATTAGGAAAATTGTCATCTTCCGCCCTGCAAGTGCCCTGCCTGCGTGCAGCTGGCTAGAGACAGTTCCGCCTTCACCAGCCAGCTGCTGTCGTACCACCACTGGTTGGATACCGCCTCAGATCGGACGTCGCCTTCGCCGCCAGACGGCTGCACTCCCGCCACCTGTGCTCCGAGACAAAGTTGAGCCGTGCACGGCTCGTGTACATGCCGTTTATTGTTTTTCATCTTCTCTTACAGTACTACTGCCTCGTTTCCTTATTCCATTCACTGGCGTCGCTAACTTCCTGCCTTACCTGCCTGTGAGTGGCAGCAGCAGCGCTTATCGCTAAGTGCACTGTGGTGCCATCTCTGGAGCGACCGATAGTATTTCCGGGTCGTAGTGTGTCGAAAGCTCAGTGGGGATCTCAGTCGGAACGCAGCAGCAGTGAAGTCGGGGACAGAGCACCGGTGAGGCGCCGACAGCCATGTACTTGCCTACTGCTGGAGACACACATGGACTGTCCGACTGAAGAAGACTGGAGTGGGAACAACCGTTGGTTGGTCATTCCATCGGTCATCTCATCGGCCGACGTGTATTTGATCTTTTGACCATTTTCAGGTTTTGGGCAGTCGGTCGGTTGGGGCAGAGCAGCGAGGAAGTCTCCATGGCGCATAGCCAGGCCAGAGCCGCTGGCGGCGTGCATGTGCGGTTGGAGTTGTGGGCCACTTCTTGCAAGGGTTACGAAGTTCATCGCACACCGAACCTGGACACTAAAGTTGAGTGCGCACTTAATCTACTGTTAAGCCTCAACTGCAGCGGTGTACCGTAGGTCTCTAGAAGAGCGTAGCGTTCCAAAGGATTGGAAAAGGACACAGGTCATCCCCGTTTTCAAGAAGGGACGTCGAACAGATGTGCAGAACTATAGAGCTATATCTCTAACGTCGATCAGTTGTAGAATTTTGGAACACATATTATGTTCGAGTATAACGACTTTTCTGGAGACTAGAAATCTACTCTGTAGGAATCAGCATTGGTTTAGAAAAAGACGATCGTGTGAAACCCAGCTCGCGCTATTCGTCCACGAGACTCAGAGGGCCATAGACACGGGTTCACAGGTAGATACCGTGTTTCCTGACTTCCGCAAGGCGTTCGATATAGTTCCCCACAGTCGTTTAATGAACAAAGTAAGAGCATATGGAATATCAGATCAATTTTGTGATTGGATTGAAGAGTTCCTAGATAACAGAACGCAGCATGTCATTCTCAATGGAGAGAAGTCTTCTGAAGTAAGAGAGATTTCAGGTGTGCCGCAGGGGAGTGTGATAGGACCGTTGCTATTCACAATATACATAAATGACCTTGTGGATGACATCGGAAGTACACTGAGGCTTTTTGCGGATGATGCTGTGGTATATCGAGAGGTTGTAACAATGGAAAATTGTACTGAAATGCAGGAGGATCTGCAGCGAATTGACGCATGGTGCCGTGAATGGCAATTCAATCTCAATGTAGACAAGTGTAATGTGCTGCGAATACATAGAAACATAGGTCTCTTATCATTTAGCTACAAAATAGCAGGTCAGCAACTGGAAGCAGTTAATTCCATAAATTTTCTGGGAGTACGCATTAGGAGTGATTTAAAATGGAATGATCATATAAAGTTGATCGTCGGTAAAGCAAATGCCAGACTGAGATTCATTGGAAGAATCCTAAGGAAATGCAATCCGAAAACAAAGGAAGTAGGTTACAGCACGCTTGTTCGCCCACTGCTTGAATACCGCTCAGCAGTGTGGGATCCGTACCAGATAGGGTTGATAGAAGAGGTAGAGAAGATCCGACGGAGAGCAGCGCGCTTCGTTACAGGATCATTCAGTAATCGCGAAAGCGTTACGGAGATGATAGGTAAACTCCAGTGGAAGACTCTGCAGGAGAGACGCTCAGTAGCTCGCTAGGGCTTTTGTTAAAGTTTCGAGAACATACCTTCACCGAAGAGTCAAGCAGTATATTGCTCCCTCCTACGTATATCTCGCGAAGAGACCATGAGGACAAAATCAGAGAGATTAGAGCCCACACAGAAGCGTACCGACAATCCTTCTTTCCACGAACAATACGAGACTGGAATAGAAGGGAGAACCGATAGAGGTACTCAGGGTATCCTCCGCCACACACCGTCAAGTGGCTTGCGGAGTATGGGTGTAGATGTAGATGTAGATGTAGATGTAGATGTAGAACTGCAGTCACATCTCTTCGTTTTATCCTGGTTCTCGCTTTCTTGGAGATTCCCGCGAGCAACAACGTGTGTGCATTGAAGTCGGCTAGAGTTGCAGCCGTTTTCCTGTGTGGTGTTTAACTTAATTTAGTTCATTCCTTCATTAGTTAAGTGTACCAGCGGTATCTTCTGTCTTGTGGCCGTTGACATTCCGGTTACCTGCCTTGGACGTTGACGTAATTTTTGGCAGTGTATTTTCCTCGTCGTGTTGATGCTGTCCCACATGGCGTGTAGTTCGACAGCTGAGGTGTTTTTGGTAGTTTTGAGCGTTTATTCTGACTTGGATGGATTGGGCACCAGTTGCGCTATTGACATCTTGTTGTCGTTTTCCGAGGCAGGTGGATCAGAACTGATCTTGTTGGTTGGTTCATCGGCTGGCTTCCGATTAAAACGTTGCCGGTGTGGCTGCCTGTCTCACCTAAACATGCGTTAGTATTACTTCCCAGGCCGACCCTTGGAACCTTCTGAGCACCGCTGCTTGTGTTTTACATAGTGACTTCCTGTTTAGTCTTAAGTACTCTGTGTGGCCTTTAGCCGAGTTTTAGCTTATTAAAATTGCAAGACCTTTTTTTAGGCCTTGAGCCGTAAAAAAATATTTCTTGTTGGGTATGTTGCCTTCAGCCGAGTTTCACCCTTTCAAATTTAACATTGAAAATTCCTTGTGTCTAGGCCTTACGCCATAAATTTGTATCAGGTTGGTATGTGCCCTTCAGCCGAGTTTTCACCCTTTGCAAAAGTTGAAAAATTTGTTCTAGGCCTTAAGCCATAGGAAATAATTTTTAGTTTGTATGTGGCCTTCAGCCGATTTTTTCAGTTTACACTAAAAATTGGATATTTCTTTGTAGCGGCTTTAAGCGGTGAGATTGTTTGGGTTTCGTATGTGGCCGAGTTTTAGGATAAAGCCTTTAGCCTATTATAGTTCAAATTTAGAACCTCTTCCCTTTAGGTCTTTAGCCATAAATTTGTTTTCAGCTTGGTGTGCGGCCTTCAGGAGAGTTTTAGTTCTCTTAAATTAAAAATTAAAAATCCTTGTCTTCCCCTTAACTCATAAGATTGTTATTCTCTAGTATGAGGCATTTAGCCGAGTTTTACACGAAATATTTTAAGATAAGGCCTTCAGCCTTTCCAAATTGAAAGCTCTTCTATCTAGGCCGTAAGCCAATACATTGTTTTGTGGATATGCGGCCTTCAGCCGAGTTTCAGCCTATTTCGACTAAACATTGAAAATATTAGTCTCGGCCTTAAGCCGTAACACTGTTCTTGATTAATGTGAGGCCTTCAGCCGAGTTCTATGAAAAAATTTAAGCTAAGGCTTTCAGCCTATTTACAATGAAGATAAAAAAATTTCTTTGTAAAAAAGTGAAACCTCCAGAAGAATTCCTGTACATCAGTTTCTTGCTTTTAGGCCTTATGCCTTGGATTTTCGATGTGGCCTTCAGCCGATACAAATTAAATCAAAGGAGGTCATTCGTTAAAAGCTTGAGAGTTTTGATTCTTGCTTGTGTGATTGTGTGCTTTAAGGAATAATGTTTATATGTTGAGTGCAACTGACAGTAACTTACTTTGACCCCTTTCCTCAAAAATAACCGCATCCTCTGTGTCCTGCTTGCTCAGGGATTTCAAAAGTGTTTGCGCCACCGACAGTTCGCATACTTCGTTCTGAAGCTGTAGTTTTTTCATTGACCAAGAGAATGTAATCTGGGCTCTCAAAAATCTATTTTCGTTTCGTTGAAGAACAAAGTTTGTGACGAACTTTTCCTTCACATTATTGGTTCAAATGGATCTGAGCACTATGTGACTTAACTTCTGAGGTCATCAGTCCTCTAGAACTTAGAACAACTTAAACCTAACTAACCTAAGGACATCACGCACATCCATGCCCGAGGCAGGATTCGAACCTGCGACGGTAGCGGTCGCGCGGTTCCAGACTGTAGGGCCTAGAACGACTCTGCCACCCCGGCCGGCTTCACATTATTCAATGGTTCAAATGGCTCTGAGCACTATGGGACTTAACATCTGAGGGTCATGAGTCCCCTAGAACTTAGAACTACTGAAACCTAACAAACCTAAGGACATCACACACATCCATGACCGAGGCAGGATTCGAACCTGCGACCGTAGCGGTCGCGCGATTCCAGACTGTAGCTCCACATTGCTATCAAGGGATACTCCCCATCCCATCCCCCTGACATTCAGTGGTTAGAGGTCCCAGTAGACAGCCCGTCAAAATCTGAACACTGATCAAGCATGAGAACAGGAAGGCGGTGTAGCCGGCCAGGGTGGCCGAGCGGTTTTAGGCGCTACAGTCTGGAACCGTGCGATAATTAAGGTCGCAGGTTCGAATCCGGCCTCGGGCATGGATGTGTGTGATGTCCTTAGGTTAGTTAGGTTTAAGTATTTCTAAGTTCTAGGGGACTGATGAACTCAGATGTTATGTCCCTTAGTACTAAGAGCCATTTGAACCGAGGTGGTGTACTGAACTGTCCAAATAAAAGCAAAATGGAAACACCGACCGGTCCAAGCACAAGCACTGCAATACAGAGCAGTCTGAAACAATCGAGGCGTCGTGGTCAGCGCAGGCATGGAAGCTCAGCGTGTTCGTTCAGAGGGACAGTTGCCCTCGGGTGTTAAAAAAAAGAAAAATGTGGCTGAATAGATCAATGGTGAAACTGAACGGGTGTCATGGGACGGCCCCGAACATACGCAACGAATAATAAACTAAACTAAACTCCGTCCGAACAGGCTTTGGAAGGCCCAACGGTACCGATCGATCGGCCGCCGTGTCATCGTCAGCCCACAGGCGTCACTGGATACTGATATGAAGGGTCATGTGGTCAGCACTTCGCTCTCCCGGACGTATGTCAGTTTACGAGACCGGAGCCGTTTATGCTCAATCAAGTAGGTCCTCTGTTTGCCTCACAAGGGCTGAGTGCACCCCGCTTGCCAGCAGCGCTTGGCAGACCGAATGATCACCCATGCAAGTTCTAGCCGAGCGCGATAGCGCTTAACTTCGGTGATTTGACGGGAACCGGTGTTCCACCGCTGCAACGCCGTTGGTGCAACGAACAATGACGAACACAATGAGATTTAGAAAACAAATAAGTGGTCACGATGTTGGACTGCAAAGCGGGCGAGCCGTGTTCGAAGCTCCCACGTGCCAATTTCTTTTTTCTGCTGCTTGCTGTATATAAATTTCTGCGTGTGTCGTGCTGTAACGTCTCTTAGCAGTCGAAAGGAAGTGGATTTCGAATGAGAACGGCAAACTTTTGATAACAAGCCGACAAGTCAACGGTATTCTCCACCGGAAAACACATGTAGTGTGTCATACACGGCATTAGTGACAGGACGTGAGTCATATGACAGGAATCTCTTACCGACACACCTAATTTGTACGCCTGGTAAACTGAGCGAGATATGCTTCCTTGCCCGATATAGTTGTTCGTATGAATGTGTGATCGCTGCCAAGGAAATGATGAAAACATAATAGTTTGTCACATAAGCTTCAACAAGCGAACGCAACAGCTTCACAATCACGCAGTTTCTCTGTGCTCTGTCAAAACATACTTTCTTAACGATTTTGAAGTTGCGTTCAGGTTCGGAAATTTGGTCTTTTGAATTCGTTTGTTGTAACATAGTTCACACCCGCTTAATCGTTGTTTTCATTTCTGTGAGACGTCTATGTGCTAACTCGCCTGCTCTCACTATTCATCACATTTACTTGCGACGGTAATGTATTATTAACACATGATTTATATTCTACAACCAGTGCACAGTACGACACCTGCCAAGACTACAGACAGAGAACAGACAACTGAGTGATCGGACGGAGAGATCTTAATGCAGTAAAAAAGAATTAAAATAAATGGTAGGAGGGAGTGTTCAATATGGCTCATCTGCTCTGCAGTCGAACACCGTGACCACTTAACCACGATGCTGTGGCTCTTCTACTTCACTCGATGTTCAACTTGTTAAGGTTGGACCGTTCACTGCCTCTACTTTACTTCTTTTCTCACAGTTCAGTACAACTTCTTCCCGTTCTCATGTTTGATCTGTGGTCAGTTTCTGACGGGGTGTCCACTGGGTTAACTTACCAATAAATCTGAGGGGGGTGCGGTAGGAAGTTTCCCTTTTAAGAAGAATTTCTGCCGCGTGGGATTAGCCGAGCGGTCTCAGGCGCTGCAGTCATGGACTATGCGGCTTGTCCTGGCGAAGGTCCAAGCCCTCCCTTTGGCATGGGTGTGTGTGTTTGTCCTTAGGATAATTTAGGTTAAGTAGTGTGTGTGCTTAAGGACTGATGACCTTAGCAGTTAAGTCCCATAAGATTTCACACACATTTGAACATTTTTGAACAAGAATTTCTTGAGAAAGTTTAGTTTGTTTTGTTGTACTGCATCAAAAACAGCAGACTATTTGTGTTCGAACTGTACTTGTTGAAATAAACAAAGTTTAGCTCCATCTACCCGTGATCTTGTGGAAGTATTCTGAGTGAGGTATACTTCAGCCCGAAACAAAAAGACAAATAATGGAGCACACCAACTCACCAGCCAAGAAAAAATTCAAAACCAAAGCATCAGCAGGAAAAGTCATCTTGACAGTGTTTTGGGATGCTGAAGACTCAGTTTTTTTTATTATTATCTCGAAAAGCAGCGTACAGTGAGCAGTCAATACTACTCGATTTGCTTTAAAGAAGGTGAAGCCAGCCATGAGAGAGAGATGTCGTGGACGTCAGTGAAGAGATGTGATTCTCCAGCAAGACAACCCATGTCCTCATATTGCTCAACCAACCCGTGAAACCATAGACAAAAAAATGGCTCAAATGGCTCTGAGCACTATGGGACTCTACATCAGAGGTCATCAGTTCCCTAGAACGTAGAACTACTTAAACCTAACTAACCTAAGGACATCACACACATCCATGCCTGAAGCAGGATTCAAACCTGCGACCGTGGCAACAGCGCGGTTCCGGACTGAAGCGCTTAGAACCGCTCGTCCACAGCGGCTGGCCATCGAAATAATGGGCTGGGAAGGGCTGCCTCATCCCCCTTACAGTCCTGATTTAGCACCTAGTGGTTTCCATTTGTTTGGTATACTGAAGGAGGCATTACGTTGGCAGAGATTCCAGGGCAATAAAGACGTGGAAAAGTTTGTGGGGAGTTGGTTCAAACATCAAGATAAAGAGTTCTTTGCATCCAAAATAAAAAAAAGTTTGTAGTTCGTTGGAAAAAGTGCATAAATATTCAAGAAGATTATTTTGAAATGCAGAAAAACTATTGTTTTGCAAAAGTAAACTGTTTTTTCTCCAGACGGATTTGTCTCTTTAATTATTGATTGAGCGTCGTATTATAATAGAAAGCGAAAGCTAAATGGAAACCAAAGTCCCATTATTTTTGTGTGATACGGAAGGAATCTAGTTATCTTGACTTCCACACAGGTTTTGGAAGACAGGATCAGCTAAATTGTCAGAAGATGCTGATATAGATGTGAGAGAGTCGATGTTGGATGTTTAAGAGGTTACATGGGAGGACTTCGCTGCTATTTCCACTTGATTACTCTGACTGACAGCTTTATTTAAATCGAAACTTCCTGGCAGATTAAAACTGTGTGCCCGACCGAGACTCGAACTCGGGACCTTTGCCTTTCGCGGGCAAGTGCTCTACCATCTGAGCTACCGAAGCACGACTCACGTCCGGTATTCACAGCTTTACTTCTGCCAGTATCTCGTCTCCTACCTTCCAAACTTTATTTAAATTTCTTCTATCACCTCTGAAGGGTATGTGTTTACAAGTCTTGTGGTATATATATGGAACATCTCCCAAAGTGTAAACACTCGGCTGTACTACTAAAAAGGGATATGAAATTGACAGAATGTGTGAAAATGCTCATACAACAGGAAAATGTGATGAATGATGTGAGGAATGGTTTCTTAGAATGTGCTGTACAGATTGAAAGGTGTCACCCAGTTCTCTGGCTGCTTCCTTTCATAGTCTCTTTATACGATACCAGTTTCCGCGAATAGGGCAAAAGGAACCAAAATGTGGACTGGAAATGATATTCAAAGTGTAATACAGTCAATTGTTCCAATTGAACATATCTATCCCTCTTTAATATCCTTTATGCCACTGTGAGGTAGCTGACTCTCATAGTAGAGAAACTGCATGGCCAAATTTTCATACTGGGAGTTCCGGAGCTAGTCGTTCAAATTAACACAGGAGGCAGAGGACTTAAAAAACAAATATGGCAATTTTTAACACAGAAGGTAGTTCAGCATGTTGACTGCAGTAGTGACACTTACAGGAACTGCTCGATTGTGCAGCCGTTGGCCTGTATGCACGCAGTACATCACTAGACCACTGACTGCCACGTCCGTTTGAAGATTCCTGGCCTCTCCACAATGGTACCAGGAGCGACGGTATCTGTAGCGACGAGGTCTTCTTGTGTTTCCACAGTGGTTTGACACTCCAGCTGCCCCGGAGGAAGAAATGGAGGCACGTGAGGTTAGGCAACCTGCTTGACCAGGCCATAGCGTCACCTCGGCCGATCCATCGATTCCCCGAGCAGACTCCCGGATGACTCGCCACAGTAATGCTGAAACGAGCACGCGCCGTGTCTTCTTGGAAGTACGTCATTTACCTAACGTTCAGAGGTACATCGTCCAGCAATTCTCGCCAAACATGTTCTGTACAGAGAGCAGTTTTGAAAGTCAGTACACATTCCCCGTCAGTGACAATGGCACAACAGCTTACACTTGCTCCGCTTTCCACGTTTTCCATAGTATTACAAGTTGACCTCAGAGACCATATGATCCTTAATGAAATCTATTTGGTTTGATGTTCTCCACCTCCCGTATTAACGTGAACCCTGTATGTCCAGTATGGGGATGCGTTTGCAGCTTACGTCCAGATAAATTAATAAGTGATGGTACTGATCCCCCACGGTACACAAAACGGGTCAGATCGTTGTTGCAGAAGCAACGATAAAAGCATGCCAAATTTAAAAGAACGGAAAATCCCCAAGACTGGCAACGTTTTACAGAAGTTTGAAATATGGTGCGTACTTCAAAATCGTTCAAATGGCTCTGAGCACTATGGGACTTAACATCTGAGGTCATCAGTCCCCTAGAACTTAGAACTACCTAAACCTTACTAACCTAAGGACATCACGCACATCCGAGGCAGGTTTCCAACCTGCGACCGTCGCAGTAGCGCGGTTCAAGACTGATGCGCCTAGAACCACTCGGCCACCGCAGCCGGCGGCGCGTAATTTATTGCGAGATGCTTTTAATAAATTCCACAACGAAATTCCGTCTCGAAATCTGGCAGAAAACCCAAAGAGACTATGGTCATACATAAAGCACACCAGTGGCAAGACACAATCAATCCATTCACTGCGCGATAACAACGGTGAAGTCACTGATGACAGTGCCAATAAAGCCGAGTTATTAAACACGGTTTACCGAAACTGCTTCACCAAAGATGACGAATTAATACTCCTGAATTCCAATCAAGAACAACTGACAAGATGAGAAACATAGAAGTAGATACCGTCGGTGTAACGAAGCAGCTTAAATCACTTAACAAAGGCAAGGCCTCCGGTCCAGATTGTATACCAGTCAGGTTCCTTTCAGAGTTTGCTGATAAAATAGCTCCATATTTAGCAATTATATACAACGACTCGCTCACAGAAAGATGCGTACCTAAAGACTGGAAAACTGCTCATGTGACACCTGTACCCAAAAAGAGAAGTAGGAGTAATCCGCGGAATTACAGGCCTAATCACTAACGCCGATTTGCAGTAGGGTTTTAGAACATATACTGTATTCAAACATTATGAAGTATCTCGAAGAAACCGATTTATAGACATATAATTAGCACCGATTCAGAAAACATCATTCTTGTGAAACACAACTAGCTCTTTATACTCATGAAGTAATAAGTTCTGTTGACAGAGGATGTCAAATTGATTCCATATTTTTAGATTTCCAGAAGGCTAGCGACACCGTTCCTTACAAGCGTCTTCTAATCAGACTGCGTGCCTATGGAGTATCGCCTCAGTTGTGCCACTGGATTTGTGATTTCCTGTCAGAAAGGTCAAAGTTCGTAGTAATAGACGGAAAGTCATCGAGTAATACAGAAGTAATATTCGGCGTTCCCCAAGGAAGTGTTATAGGCCCTCTATTGTTCTTGATCTATATTAACGACATAGGAGACAATCTGAGTAGCCGTCTTAGATTGTTTGCAGATGATGCTGTCACTTACCGTCTTGTAAAGTCATCAGATGATCAAAACGACTTGCAAAATGATTTAGATAAGATATCCGTATGGTGCGAAGAGTGGCAATTAACCTTGAGTAAAGTGAAGTGCGAAGTTATTCAAATGAGTACTAAAAGAGATCAGCTAAATTTCGATTACGCGATAAGTCACACAAATCTGAAGGCTGCAAATTCAACTAAATACTTAGGGATTACAATTACAAGTAACGTAAATTGGAACGATCACATAGATAATATTGTGGGTAGAGCAAACCAAAGACTGCGATTCATTGGCAGAACACTTAGAAGGTGAAACAGGTTTACCAAAGAGACTGCTTACACTACGCTTGTCCGCCCTAATCTGGAGTACTGCTGTGCCGTGTGGGATCCGCATCAGGTGGGACTGACGGATGACATCAAAAAAGTACAAAGAAGGGCAGCTCGTTTTGTATTATCGCGAAATAGGGGAGATAGTGCCACAGACATGATACGAGAATTGGAGTGGCAATCATTAAAACAAAGGCGTTTTTCGTTGCGACGGGATCTTCTCATGAAATTTCAATCACCAGTTTTCTCCTCCGATTGCGAAAACATTCTGTTAGCACCCACCTACATAGGGAGAAATGATCATCACGATAAAATAAGAGAAATGAGGGCTCGCACGGAAAAATTTAAGTGCTCGTTTCTCCCTCGCGCCGTTCAAGAGTGTAACGGTAGGGAGACAGTATGAAGGTGGTTCATTGAACCCTCTGCCAGGCACTTTATTGTGAATAGCAGAACAATCACGTAGATGTAGATGTAGATAGGAGTTGGTGTTCGGGACTGGCCATCGGCTGCCCTGCGGGTGGCAATGGCGTCTTTTGTAAGGCCACACAAAGGGAAATCGTCTGGACTCAAAGTGCGGACTCGCAAGTTTGACAGCCTACGCACGTCCTCTGTGCAAGGGCGGCGCATGAACGCCCGTGCTGGCAGAGTCTCATAAACGCTCCTCTTTGCCACCATTCGCATATCCTTTACGCCCTCAAAAAGTGTGTATTGGGAGGCCCAGGAGGAAACTCTGACACACCCTGTCTGACGCCACTCTGTCGCCTTCCATGTCAGTGGGCGCACTTTTCCTGTGGCGCCTCAGAAATAACTTGACAGACAGGTAGATAATGGAATCGTTCCCGAAGTCTTATCAGGAGGAGCCTTGGGCCCCGCATTACTTGCTGTTCTGAAGACTCGCAAAGGGGGTGGCTTTAAAGAGTCGATGTGGGAAAAGCAACTCACCTGCGCTGAAGCTGATTTTTCACGTCTCTGGCAGCACGAAAGCGGTCGCACGCGGCTAGGTTCGGAGTCTTTTTTTCTTGCGCCAAACAGACTTTCCGAATACCAGAATGTTGCGACTAGCTGACGCCAACTCAGCTGTTAAAACCAACTCAGCCTCTCTCTTTTCCTCTCTCTCTCTCTCTCTCTTTCCGCCATGGAATTTTCCATTCAAATGTATTTTTTTCGAAATCTGGTCAAGAGGAAGATCAGACGTCCCAATCTCAACTCACCTTTTGAAGACCAGCTCTGACTGGCTAAAGTAATATTTTAACATCGATTCAGTCCTGGAGTTACTGAGCAGTGCACGGGGAGGAAATTTCAAGAGGCATTCGGTTTGGAGTCCTCTACACGGACAGTGTGGGTTTTGTCACCAGCTAGAGCGCGCTGGCTATTAGCTTCTACTTGACACAGCTGTATGCTGACTGGTGCCTGACTCCGACGGAAGCGAACTTCGCCTCCAGCGTGGAGTTCTGATGAAAGCAGACCACAGCTTCATGTGCCTCAACTCGTATTTGAATTTCTGAGCGTTGCTTTGGCCCATCATTAATACATCCACGGAATAGCACAATAGACGTATCACAGTAGAAGTTCTCTGAGGGGTCATGCCTTAATTACGTCTTTCTTTTTATTTGAACTTCCAGTCACTTGTACCCTATTGGATCGTAACCCACATATTTCTCCGTAAATTTGCCCGTACGATGTACAGTTCGAAGAAACAACTGCTTTCACATTCGAGTAATACCAGCGTATGGTAGGATCAATGCAATATTTCTGCTAGCTGTTACGGCAGTGTCATGTGACCGAGTCCAGGATGCTGCTCCAGCGTTTGGCCCATATCACCGTCTCAAAATGTATTAAACGCAGCTGAGGGGAAAACACAGTCTGATGTGTTTTCACCCCAGTTGTGGTATTATCTTTAACGACGATAAGTCAGATCAGGTCATTTTTTACTCTTTCCCATAGTAATTTAGTGCCATTAAACATGTATCAGATCAATTGCTATTCACAGCAGCCTACAGTTCAGCACGTATTATCATCAAGGCCTATTCCCCGCTCTTGTTCCCAATATTTATCTTGCAGCTCACAGCGCGGTGTTGATTGCATGACTGTGCTCATTTGATCACCATGATGGAGAGGGGGGGGGGGGGGACTATTAACCCGTTCTAGAGCGATCGAAAGAAAGTGGAATGAGAGTTAAAGCTGTGAAAATCAAAAGTCAGCTTGAAAAGGAAGCTCAGAAAATAGTACTTGACATACTTCGCGAACGATCATTTTCAGTGAAATTTGTAATGTCGGTACATCGATGTTTTATTCTTGTGGAAAATATTTCATAAATGCATGTTTTTATACTTTGATTGAGCTTTACTGTCTGTAGCCATGACCTGAGAAGACGTATTTCGCTTTAGGTACCTCAACCGAGACCAATATTTAATTTTGAAATAAGTAATTTTGAGGACTGCGCGGACCCTCCCACCGGAGCTTCGACTCCACCCTCGGGATGGGTGTGTGTGTTGTTCTTAGCATAAATTAGTTTCAGTGGTATGTAAGTCTAGGGACCGATGACCTCAGCAGTTTGGTCCCTTAGGAATTCACACATTTAAGTAACGTTGAGTTTCCTCGCAATCAGAAAAAAGGCAGATTCAAGTGTGGACGTTCATGGTGTTCTACCTGTCGAAATCAAAAAATAATGCTTACAACGTACCGAACAAAGTAGAAGAAAATCGCAGACTCTTCTATACGATGAAAGTTACTTCTCCAAAACCATGAAGAAATTCCATTGGTGTGTCGTAAGAGGCAGATTAGATTGTTGCGTAAAAGCTAATAAAGCATTAAATTGTTATGCTATTTCTGAGACATCATTATGATTCTGCAATGTGAAATGAGTTTGCAGTTGCGAATATGGACAACAATCTGTGCATAATGGAATGGACTACAATGAAAATTTGTGCCGGTCTGGGACTCGAACCCGGATTTTCCTCTTACCACCAGTGGTCGCTTCAGCAGTTGGCTACCCCAGCACCACTCGCAGCCAGATCCCAACTTCCGCAGGTCGTCAACTGTATGTCTACAACCTGCACTCGTACTTCAATTACGTGTCGTTGATTAGACACTGTTGTTAGCCCCTCGGTCCATGTGCTTGGTCGGTTGCTCAACCGTGGAACGTCTATTCGCCCATACATACACTATGTATGTGTACCCGTGGTCTAGGGGTAGCGTCTTTGATTCATAATCAAAACGTCTTCGTTCGCGGGTTCGATCCTCGCCACTGTATAAATTTTGACACATAATCAGCATTGGCGGCCGAAGACTTCCGGCATAAGAAGTCTGCCCCATTCTGCCAACGGCCTTGTCAAACAGGGCGGAGGAGCGGATAGCGGTTCAGGGCACTCTCTTGTCCTAGGGGTGGGAAATTGCCCCTAAAGGCGGAAGAATCAGCAATGATCAACGACATGAGGATGCAGAAGGCAATGGAAACCACAGCATTAAAGACACGTAACGTGTATCCACAGGACATGTGGCCTGTAATTGAAGAAGTATCATGATGATTGTGCCAAAATTTTTACAAAGGTACAGACGGTGTTTGGAAAGGATAGATGGCATGCAGCCGGTGGTGGAGTGTTCGTCGCTGTTAGTAGTAGTTTATCCTGTAGTGAAATAGAAGTGGATAGTTCCTGTGAATTATTATGGGTGGAGGTTACACTCAACAACCGAGCTAGGTTAATAATTGACTCCTTTTACCGACCTCCCGACTCAGCAGCATTAGTGGCAGAACAACTGAGAGAAAATTAGGAATACATTTCACATAAATTTTCTCAGCATGTTATAGTCTTAGGTGGAGATTTCAATTTACCAGATATTGACTGGGACACTCAGATGTTTAGGACGGGTGGTAGGGACAGAGCATCGAGTGACATTATACTGAGTGCACTATCCGAAAATCACCTCGAGCAATTTAACAGAGAACCGACTCGTGGAGATAACATCTTGGACCTACTGATAACAAACAGACCCGAACTTTTCGACTCTGTATGTGCAGAAAAGGGTATCAGTGATCATAAGGCCGTTGCAGCATCCCTGAATATGGAAGTTAGTAGGAATATAAAAAAGGGGGGGAAGGTTTATCTGTTTAGCGAGAGTAATAGAAGGCAGATTTCAGACTACCTAACAGATCAAAACGAAAATTTCTGTTCCGACACTGACAATGTTGAGTGTTTATGGAAAAAGTTCAAGGCAATCGTAAAATGCGTTTTAGACAGGTACGTGCCGAGTAAAACTGTGAGGGACGGGAAAAACCCACCGTGGTACAACAACAAAGTTAAGAAACTACTGCGAAAGCAAAGAGAGCTTCACTCCAAGTTTAAAGGCAGCCAAAACCTCTCAGACAAACAGAAGCTAAACGATGTCAAAGTTAGCGTAAGGAGGGCTATGCGTGAAGCGTTCAGTGAATTCGAAAGTAAAATGCTATGTACCGACTTGACAGAAAATCCTAGGAAGTTCTGGTCTTACGTTAAATCAATAAGTGGCTCGAAACAGCATATCCTGACACTCCGGAATGATGATGGCATTGAAACAGAGGATGACACGCGTAAAGCTGAAATACTAAACACATTTTTCCAAAGCTGTTTCACAGAGGAAGAGCGCACTGCAGTTCCTTCTCTAAATCCTCGCACAAACGAAAAAATGGTTGACATCGAAATAAGTGTCCAAGGATTAGAAAAGCAACTGGAATCACTCAACAGAGGAAAGTCCACTGGACCTGACGGGATACCAATTCGATTCTACACAGAGTACGCGAAAGAACTTGCCCCCCTTCTAACAGCCGTGTATCGCAAGTCTGTAGAGGAACGGAAGGTTCCAAATGATTGGAAAAGAGCGCAGGTAGTCCCAGTCTTCAAGAAGGGTCGCCGAGCAGATGTGCAAAACTATAGACCTATATCTCTGACGTAGATCTGTTGTAGAATTTTAGAACATGTTTTTTGCTCGAGTATCATGTCGTTTTTGGAAACCCAGAATCTACTATGTAGAAATCAACATGGATTCCGGAAACAACGGTCGTGTGAGACCCAACTCGCTTTATTTGTTCATGAGACCCAGAAAATATTAGATACAGGCTCCCAGGTAGATGCTATTTTCCTTAACTTCCGGAAGGCGTTCGATACAGTTCAGCACTGTCGCCTTATAAACAAAATAAGAGCCTACGGAATATCAGACCAGCTGTGTGGCTGGATTGAAGAGTTTTTAGCAAACAGAACACAGCATGTTGCTATCAATGGAGAGACGTCTACAGGCGTTAAAGTAACCTCTGGCGTGCCACAGGGGAGTGTTATGGGACCATTGCTTTTCACAATATATATAAATGACCTAGTAGATAGTGTCGGAAGTCCCATGCGGCTTTTCTCGGATGATGCTGTAGTATACAGAGAAGTTGCAGCATTAGAAAATTGTAGCGAAATGCAGGAAGATCTGCAGCGGATAGGCACTTGGTGCAGGGAGTGGCAACTGACCCTTAACATAGACAAATGTAATGTATTGCGAATACATAGAAAGAAGGATCCTTTATTGTATGATTATATGATAGCGGAACAAACACTGGTAGCAGTTACTTCTGTAAAATATCTGGGAGTATGCGTGCGGAACGATTTGAAGTGGAACGATCATATAAAATTGATTGTTGGTAAGGCGGGAACCAGGTTGAGATTCATTGGGAGATTCTTTAAAAAATGTAGTCCACCAACAAAGGAGGTGGCTTACAAAACACTCGTTCGAACTATACTTGAGTATTGCTCATCAGTGTGGTACCCATACCAGATCGGGTTGACGGAGGAGATAGAGAAGATCCAAAGAAGAGCGGCTCGTTTCGTCACAGGGTTATTTGGTAACCGTGATAGCGTTACGGAGATGTTTAACAAACTCAAGTGGCAGACTCTGCAAGAGAGGCGCTCTGCATCGCGGTGTAGCTTGCTCGCCAGGTTTCGAGAGGGTGCGTTTCTGGATGAGGTATCAAATGTATTGCTTCCCCCAACTTATACCTCCCGAGGAGATCACGAATGTAAAATTAGAGAGATTAGAGCGCGCATGGAGGCTTTCAGACAGTCGTTCTTCCCGCGAACCATACGCGACTGGAACAGGAAAGGGAGGTAATGACAGTGGCACGTAAAGTGCCCTCCGCCACACACCGTTGGGTGGCTTGTGGAGTATAAATTTAGATGTAGATGTAGATGTAGATGATCTCTCCATTGGCACAAGATTCCGGAATAGTCACCCATTCGGATCTCCGGGAGGGGACTGCCAAGGGGGAGGTTACCATGAGAAAAAGATTGAATAATTTACGAAAGGATAACGTTCTACGAGTCGGGGCGTGGAATGTCAGAAGCTTGAACGTGGTAGGGAAACCAGAAAATCTGAAAAGGGAAATACAAAGGCTCAATCTAGGTATAGTAGGGGTCAGTGAAGTGAAGTGGAAGGAAGACAAGGATTTCTGGTCAGATGAGTATCGGGTAACATCAACAGCAGCAGAAAATGGTATAACAGGTGTAGGATTCGTTATGAATAGGAAGGTAGGGCAGAGGGTGTGTTACTGTGAACAGTTCAATGACCAGGTTTTTCTAATCAGAATCGACAGCAGACCAACACCGACAACGATAGTTCAAGTATACATGCCGATGTCGCAAGCTGAAGATGAACAGATAGAGAAAGTGTATGAGGATATTGAAAGGGTAATGCAGTATGTAAAGGGGGACGAAAATCTAATAATCATGGGCAACTGAAATGCAGTTGTAGGGGAAGGAGTAGAAGAAAAGGTTACAGGAGAATATGGGCTTGGGATAAGGAATGAATGAGGAGAAAGACTAATTGAGTTCTGTAACAAGTTTCAGCTAGTAATAGCGAATACCCTGTTCAAGAATCACAAGAGGAGGAGGTATACTTGGAAAAGGCCGGAAGGTACGTGAAGATTTCAATTAGATTACATCATGGACAGACAGAGATTCCGAAATATACTGGATTGTAAGGCATACCCAGGAGCAGATATAGGCTCAGATCACAATATAGTAGTGATGAAGAGTAGGCTGAAGTTGAAGACATTAGTCAGGAAGAATCAATACGCAATGAAGTGGGATACGGAAGTACTAAGGAATGACGAGATACGTTTGAAGTTCTCTAACGCTATAGATACAGCAATAAGGAATAGCGCAGTAGGCAGTACAGTAGAAGAGGAATGGACATCTCTAAAAAGGGCCTTCACAGAAGTTGGGAAGGAAAACATAGGTACAAAGAAGGTAGCTGCGAAGAAACCATGGGTAACAGAAGAAATACTTCAGTTGATTGATGAAAGGAGGAAGTACAAACATGTTCCTAGAAAATCAGAAATACAGAAATACAAGTCGCTGAGGAATGAAATAAATAGGAAGTGCAGGGAAGCTATGACGAAATGGCTGCAGGAAAAATGTGAAGACATCGGAAAAGATATGATTGTCGGAAGGACAGACTCAGCATACAGGAAAGTCAAAACAACCTTTGGTGACATTAAAAGCAACGGTGGTAACATTAAGAGTGCAACGGGAATTCCACTGTTAAGTGCAGAGGAGAGAGCAGATAGGTGGAAAGAATACATTGAAAGCCTCTATGAGGGTGAAGATTTGTCTGATGTAATAGAAGAAGAAACAGCAGTCGATTTAGAAGAGATAGGAGATCCAGTATTAGAATCAGAATTTAAAAGAGCTTTGGAGGACTTACAGTCAAATAAGGCAGAAGGGATAGATAACATTCCATCAGAATTTCTAAAATCATTGGGGGAAGTGGCAACAAAACAACTATTCACGTTGGTGTGTAGAATATATGAGCCTGGCGACATAGCATCTGACTTTCGGAAAAGCATCATCCACACAATTCCGAAGACGGCAAGAGCTGACATGTGCGAGGATTATCGCACAATCAGCTTAACAGCTCATGCATCGAAGCTGCTCACAAGAATAATATACAGAAGAATGGAAAAGAAAATTGAGAATGCGCTAGGTGACGATCAGTTTGGCTTTAGGAAAAGTAAAGGGAAGAGAGAGGCAATTCTGACTTTACAGCTAAAAATGGTGCAAGCTGTTCGAGATTCTGAAAAAAGTAGGGGTAAGCTATAGGGAGAGACGGGTCATATACAATATGTACAACAACCAAGAGGGAATAATAAGAGTGGACGATCAAGAACGAAATGCTCGTATTAAGAAGGGTGTAAGACAAGGCTGTAGCCTTTCGCCCCTACTCTTCAATCTGTACATCGAGGAAGCAATGATGGAAATAAAAGAAAGGTTCAGGAGTGGAATTAAAATACAAGGTGAAAGGATATCAATGATACGATTCGCTGATGACATTGCTATCCTGAGTGAATGTGAAGAAGAATTAAATGATCTGCTGAACAGAATGAACAGTCTAATGAGTACACAGTATGGTTTGAGAGTAAATCGGAGAAAGACGAAGGTAATGAGAAGTAGTAGAAATGAGAACAGCGAGAAACTTAACATCAGGATTGATGGTCATGAAGTCAATGAAGTTAAGGAATTCTGCTACCTAGGCTGTAAAATAACCAATGACGGACGGAGCAAGGAGGACATCAAAAGCAGACTCGCTAAGGCAAAAAAGGCATTTCTGGCCAAGAGAAGTCTACTAATATCAATTACCGGCCTTAGTTTGAGGAAGAAATTTGTGAGGATGTACGTTTGGAGTACAGCACTGTATGGTAGTGAGACATGGACTGTGGGAAAACCGGAACAGAAGAGAATCGAAGCATTTGAGATGTGGTGCTATAGACGAATGTTGAAAATTAGGTGGACTGATAAAGTAAGGAATGAGGAGGTTCTACGCAGAATCGGAGAGGAAAGGAATATGTGGAAAACACTGATAAGGAGAAGGGACAGGATGATAGGACATCTGCTAATATATGAGGGAATGACTTCCATGGTACTAGAGGGAGCTGTAGAGGGCAAAAACTGTAGAGTAAGACAGAGATTGGAATACGTCAAGCAAATAATTGAGGACGTAGGTTGCAAGTGCTACTCTGAGATCAAGAGGTTAGCACAGGAAAGGAATTCGTGGCGGGTCGCACCAAACCAGTCAGTAGAGTGATGACCAAAAGAAAAAACAGTATCCCTACAGCCACCGTTCAATCCTGTCATCTGTGGCCCATGGTACACCACAGTCACCTTGGCTCCAGTTTTGGACAGCGCCATTTTGCCATGCACAGCATACCTTAACCACGATGGCACGTGCACCGTTTACAAACGTAGACGTTTCGGAAATGCTTCCAACCTCAGCCTGAAAGCCAATGGTGATGCCCTTGTGGATGTCAAATAAATCGCTCCATTACCACATTACAACAACAACAGCCCTGTTTCCTGCGTCCGCCTTACACGTTTTACATACCATCCACTGCTAGTGCAGCACCATGCCGCCTATGAATGGCTACTGCATTTTGACGTTCAACATAGGCTGTGGTCACATTACTGTGACTGAACTGTGTACTTTAAACCAGAATCTGGTGGATGCCATACAGGACAAAGGCAGCAGGGGGAAACGGGAATGTATCCAACAAATAGTTGAGGTCTTCAACTGTTAAAGCTACCCTGAGATGAGAGAAAGTCATGCCGAGCAGCAACAATCCAGTCACAAGAGACCAATCATAGTCTTCTCTTCCTTTCTCTCCCAGCCTAGTGAAAATGTCAAAGAGATGCTCAGCATACTTTAATGGGGACCTCTGAAACAAAGGGCTACGGATTTTCCTTGTAACCCTCCTGGTTACGTTAACAGAGCAAATTTACAGGCATGCGGCTCCACCCATCGAAAGTTCGAGTACCAAGTCGGGCGTGAGTATGTGTGTGTCGTCCTTAGCGTAAGTTAGTTAGAGCAAGTAGTGTGTTAAGCCTAGAAACCGATGACCTCAGCAATTTGGTAACATAGAACTTACCGCAAATTTCCAGTTTCCAAATTTACGCTGTAGGCTGTGGAAATACTCTGCTGTCTCCATCGTGTGTCTCCTACAGGATGCGAGAGAAACACACGAGAGATTGTACCAAGGTATGCCAACAGCCGCTTTTGTTTTGATCGGTATACGAGTAGGACAGGACTGGGACTGGATAACAATGGTATGGAGCGGCCTCCATCACGTATCGATCTCTTCCATTGGGAGTACACAGAATGCTTGCAGAAAAACAGTCCCATATTCGTAGAGGAGGTAGTGCTCCTCAATTCCAGACTGATATTAGAGCGAACCGGATACCAATTCCAGAAAGAAAGTTAGCAAATAGCTGTCTGGAAACGAAAAATACAGATATGGGTCATTCTGTTCTATGGAGTCATAAGTCGGTTAACGGCTTAGCAGATGTTCAGTGTGGTTATCACCCATTCTCGCTCCTCCCTTAACCTTCTCTGACAAAGCATCACCAACTCGTGCGACCAGACATGGTTGCTCTCACCTTTGGTCGCGTTCTTGCGACCCACGCTCTTGTAACTTCCGCTCGCTGTCCATCTGTGTGGAATCCAGCAACGTATTTAAATGTATCCAGTATTCTAAGGGATTAGGAATTTTGTGTCGTCTATTTTTCACTGTAAAGCTGCATCATGGGAAGCAAGGAGAGGAAGTTGGTTGGTGGCCGGTATCCTTTGTATATCACACAAACTCCGTGCATATATTGATAGGTGACATGTTTAATTATGGAATGTGAATTTTTGGTATCTGAATCGATTGTAAGCGAGCAGCGATATGGTAAGCTGTATCACAGAAGTTTAACTAACATCTTTGAGCTGCGCAAGGGCGCAGGGGAACAGTCGAAGTTTAGCTTCGTTTGAGTAAAGCAGACAATGTTCAGCTCTCGTAGCGAGTGGAGTCGACGTACATCTGTGTTAGAGTTAAGCTGATAGTTTTGAGCAGTGTTAGTGAGGAAGCTATGGCAATTTTATGATGGAAATTAAAATTTATTCTCTTTGTTTAAACAACGTGACTATGAAACAGATTTGTTAATGAGGAAATCTGATGGAATGTAAGGTAAATATAATAATGATGACTTTATTTTTTTAATATAGCTGCGCCATTGAAGGAACTTGGTTATTGTACTGAAAGTAGTTAGATTTGAGAGTTAGGAAAGTGTATTGTTTGGCTCATTACATTTAAAATCTGTTTTCAGCGATTTTTCTCAGTACACAGCTGAGGATTACAACCAGAAGCAGAGTACATCAGATCTACTTTTTAATTATTTAGATAACTTTCACTTGGCGACATCCTTGTACAGCACATTGTAATATTTTGAGAAACAGTCAGCAATTGTGTACTGCTGCGTCTTAATTATTATTGTACTTTAGAGCAACGCGTATTTTGCTAATATTGCGATTTGCCTTTCAGCTTTGATATTATTGTTCTGGACCTTGTCTATACATCTGTGATTTTGTGCTTTGTTTTTATATTTCTCTATTATCATGCCGCGTAGTATGTTTGCCAACAAATCACGCACCTTGATGAAATCTCAGGAATGTGATTTGTAAAATGCATCAGACAGCAACAATACCTTTGCTGATCATGCTGTTGCTACTATAGTTCAGTTCTTTTACCTTGGCGGCTCGCGCATGCCCGCCCAGACGCGGGAGATTGCTGCCTGCGTTGCCAAGTAGCAAACGACGCCCGCGCCAAGAGAAGCAGCGCTATAGTATTAGTTCGCAAACTTCCGTTTAGGGGGGAGCGCGCAGTTTATGAAGTAAAGCCACCATGGCCGCATTAACCCTTTCGCTTCTACAGAGACGTGGTCCCCGCATTCCGCGCTGTGCGCCATTTTGTCATCGCTGCACTGCTCGCCTGTGCTGACACATGGTGTTCCGTCTGCTTTGACAAACTTATCATTCGATTTCACAAAAACTATTTCGCCCAAATATTTGATTTTTACACATCTTCTTGATTGATAACTTCCCCCCATAAATGACTTAATTTTGTTTCGATGCTCAACTCAGTTATTGAGCAGCAAGGGTTTGCATAGGAGTGGCCGTGCGGTTCTAGGCGCTACAGTCTGGAACAGAGTGACCGTTATAGTCGCAGGTTCGAATCCTGCCTCAGGTATGAATGTGTGTGATGTCCTTAGGTTAGTTAGGTTTAATTAGTTCTAAGTTCTAGGCGACTGATGACCTCAGAAGTTAAGACGCATAGTGCTCAGAGCCATTTGAACCATTTTTTTAGTTTGCATAGATAAAAGTCCATAGCGTATACTTTCCGTATGGTCGATTTTAGTTGCCACAGTGTTGAGAATGAAATGTGGACAAGATACCTAAATTTCATATAAAATATACTGTATAACATTATCTCATTTAATTTAAGTACCAGATAGGTGTCGTATGTAATACTGAGAAATATTCCATCTTCCGCAACTGTAATAAAAGTTTTATCTACACCGGGCGCGTTTGGCGTTATTTTTAAGCACTTCAATCAATCAAAAGAAAGTAGACAAAATACATTAACCAAAACTGTGAACTTACAAAAACATTAGGACTTGAATATACTGTGTATCAGTGAAGTGCTCTGAGCTATGTCAAATATAACTTTTGTGTGTGGCATACACAAACAGCATTTATTTGCTAAAACGATGATCAGCCGACACAAACGTTGAATATTGTGTTACCGCAGCACCAAATTGCGAAAGGTGACTTGGCAATGAAGGAGACAGAATACTGTCCACTGAAGATGCTTCGAAAGAGAAAAACGCGTCTCATCTAAATGAGACGCTTATTACAGTTGCAGAATAGGAATATGTTTCAATGTCATTGGGAAAACGGCGACTGTGAAACAAAAACAAAAAAGAGAACATCAGTATTATTGTGTAAGTGCCTTAACTTTCATTGTTGTCAATCACTGCGATTGTCATCTGCATTTCTGTAGTCAGTGTCGCAGCCCGAGTCATCAGGTCTTAGAGTGATGGCTATGGGTTCAAGCAGATTGTCAATTACAATTTCCCTGTCCATTTCCTTCTCCTGCAGCCTTTGTGCATGCCAAACAAATTCAGCCCATGCTGAAGGAGTATTTCTGTCAAGTGTTTCGTGCAAAAGCCTTTCTGTATCGGCAATTTTAAATGTCACGTTTCGTTCTGCGACATACCCTTTCACTTGTGCCCAAATTAACTCTATCGGATTGTATTGACAATGGTACGGTGGCAAACGCAAAACTATGTGTCCATGTTTCTATCCCATACAATCGATTTCATAAACTTTTGTGCAAGGCTTATGGAACGCTACAACATTCAGCATTTCAGCACAAGTTTGGTTGGCAGTATGTGGTATATTTTTACGTGCAAGCCACAACATGATATCGGCTTTTTTTGTACTTGTTGTGAGTGTCTTGTCAACAACAACGGAGTGATAACTAGCATTGCCCATTACAATCACCTAGTTTGCAGGCAAATAAGGGAGAAACTAATTCCTAAACCACAATTTAATTGTCTCCGAGTTCATTTCGGAATGATAATCCCCCAAACGGTCTTTTTTTTTGCCCGGAACACTAATTTTCTTTCAGGAATGAACCCAGAAGCAAAACCAGCGTGAAGCACAATTATTCGTCCACCTTTACCAACTGGTACTTTACACCCATCCGAACCATCACTAATTTTCCAACACGTTTTCCTTGTGTGATTTTGGTTTACCCATGTTTCGTCCGAGAAAAAAATGTTCTTATTCCCGGATTTTCTTACTTCAATAATACGTCTTAAAAACTGTGCCCTTGAAGCAGCAATATCACTACGTTCCATTAAAATTTTCTCCGTCATTTGTATGTACGTATTTGAATCCAATGTTTCTAAGTATTCTATTCATTGAAGTCATGCTACCTTTAAAATTTATGGTTTCGCGTATTTTCACAGTGATTTTTTTTATAGTAGGAAATTCGCCTGTGTTATACATGTTGAGCACTTCTCGTCTTGCAACATCTTAGAACATCTTTGGCGAAGTTATGTAAATTGGTTAGAGTCCTCTCACGAGTGCGATATTTCCCTGGCGATCTGAAAAGTGGACTTCCACAGGTCTCTGTAGATTATTTTCCTTCATTGGCAATCCGATGAACGGTTCTCAAGCTAACGCCTGTCGCTCCTGCAGTGCGTTCCTGAGATCTGGCGACGTCTGTGATAGGTCCACCCTTTTCTGGTCCACGCTTGAAAAAAGCATGTATCCTGTAAATTATCTCCCTCGCCTGTATATGGAGAGTTTGTCGCTTACCACCATCACCAACCATGACAACTTGCAGCAAACGTGACAAAAATTCACCAAATAATTACTACAATAACATTTAACAATCGCACTCGCCAAGACATTCACAGCAGACCGCTCAGAAAACTGCTGAACACTCATTGGCTGTCAGCGGATGTGTGATGTCAGGTGCGTAGAACGAGCCTTAAATCGACCGCAGTCGTTCATGGTTCCAACTGTACAAAGCGTTCATTTTAATTGGAGACATTGAAACATCCGAAAGTCTACACATCAGATCAAACAAATTTATAACTAAAATCCAATGATACCAAATCGGACGAATTTGTGGTCAAATTTGTTATAACTTGATGTCCCCTTCCGAGAGGAACTAATTTTTATTAGGATTTCTTTTGGCTCTGTGTGTCGTTTTCAAGAGATTTCAGTGTCCCCAGTTAAAATGAACACCCTTTATATCAAAAAAATGGTTCAAATGCCTCTGAGCACTATGGGACTTAGCTTCTGAGGTCATCAGTCTCCTAGAACTTAGAACTACTTAAACCTAACTAACCTAAGGACATCACACACATCCATGCCCGAGGCGGGATTCGAACCTGCGACCATGGCGGTAGCGCGGTTCCAGACTGTAGCGCCTAGAACCGCTCGGCCACTCCGGCCAGTCCTTTATAACATAAACAGTGTTTATAAATTGGGAAATATTCCATCTTTAGCGACTGTAATAAAACTTTTATTTATACCAGAGTCATTTCGCTTTTTTCTAAAACGTTCTGATTAAAACAAAGTTGGTGAAGCACACAAAACTGAATTGTGGACGTAATAAAACATAGAAACTAAAATATATTGTCAGTGAGGTGCAGTGCTCCAACAATTTGTGTTTGTCACAACGGACAGCAAATACTTGCCAGAACATCGATCAGTCGACGAAAACATTGAATATGATGTTGCCAAAGCAGCGAAGCAAAGAATTGCGTCAGACAGTCAAGTAGCTCGGCAACGTATGAGCCGAAATTCTGCTCTAAATAATACTTTTAATACTGTCGCAAAAGAATATATCTCAATGTGAATAGTAAAACAGCGACTGCGGAAGATAAGATATACAAACTGAACAGATAACATGAATATTGTATGTGTGCCTTTCCATTGTTTTTAATTGCTGTGAAAAGGAATATTGGAGGACAAAATTAGAAAACCTTATTGTGATTATAATGAAGAGACAAAGCACTATAAATTTCAAAAAATTACATTCAAATGAATAAAACTCATCAAGTAAGACACTTCGATATTGTTTTTAAATAAAACAATATTCGGCACTCATCAAGGTTTAAACTCAGAAACTTTCACTTGAAAGTCGAACACCTTAACCATTATGCTAAAGCAGCTCGTCATTCAACGAGCTCCTGGAGGACACTAAAATGTCACGCAAAATACCGACAAACACAGTTGGTATGATTATGAATTTATCACGTTTCATCGAAGTACAATAGGAAATAAACAATTACCGCTGTTCTTTATTGCGATGAAGCAGATCGTGAGAATGATACAAACACCTTTCCTTGCCATCACCTGAATTAGGAGGCTTATTGCTTGTTTGGTTTAATTAATTAATAGAATATGAAGCAACTGGTATAAAGAATGCTTTTTCCAAACTTTCTATAAAAGAAAGTCTGCTATCAAGACGTTGCTATTGTTCAATTACTTTATCTATGACTGACCATTTCTAAACCTGAAGACACTCGTCAGTGCTCTGCATTGCACTCGAGCTCTGGCAACGTCATTCTCTGTTCATTGGCTGACTGTGTTTTGTGACGTCAGATGTACAGAACGAACATAAACTCAGCCACCATCGTAAATGACGCGCACTATAGTCTGAAGAAACGTGCATGTTGCGAGTTCCATATTTTATACGCGCATCATCTCTGCAATGCGACTGTCCTTCGTACAGCGGATTTACCAGTGTTTTCCTAATATCGAGAGGAGACATTAACAAATGAAATCATGAGCAGGAGGAGGAGGAGGGGGAAACTGCATGTAAAGGGACGTTCAAAAGTATTATCCACGTCCATTGACGTGTTCCGAGGTGCTATATTGAGTGACCAAAGCTACGATTACTGGCGCACGGTTGTCAATTAGGTGTAGATGTAAAATGGTCATCGATTTCTTACATGGCTTGGTGGTAATCGACTGTTCAAACACGATGGAGAATGGTCGGCATGCTCGACAAGAGGTTACAAAAATGATAACTTTACGTGTTTACACATTGTCAGCAAGATGAGTACGGGCCTGTTTTTATATACAACCTCAGGAACATTTCCGGATAGAAGATGTCACAGCGATGTAAACATGTGGTCCACATGCTCGCGCGATCCTTTCGCTGAGTCAGCAGATAGAGCGATTTACAATGATATCGTTGGCAGCTGTAACAGGGAGAGGTAAAACCAGTCGGAAAGACGTCCGCTGTTTGCGATTTCAAGGTGTATCTGACGTATACTAAAGGAAAAATGAGACATATTAAAATGAAAAAAAATTTTTTTCTTCAGTACTTTAATAAGAAGAATATGAGGCCAGGGTCATTCGACTACAGGGGTAGCATGTTAGGCAGTGCAGGATCGTTCGTAATGAAGGAGTCGCGAGTGTCGACGTTAGGACGTCGCCGTAGTGTGTCACCAATAGACGCCTCCCGAGACTTGAATATATGTAACAACGGAAGCGAAGGGAACAGCTAATTCTGGGAAGTGCGCAACATTTCAAGTATTTTCCGCCGTCTTCTACTTCCCTCATCTAAGTGCAACACTTCGCCAAGCGCTTAACGCAAGAATATTTAGAGTGCAGCTATCAACGAAAATTCGAGGAATATAGACATTCATTTACATAATAAAAGGGCTTTACATTTTTCTGTCATCAGAGAGGCCGCACAGATCAGATTTCACAAAAACAAAAGAGTCGTAGTATTCATTATTCATGGAAATCTGAGTGCTAGAGACGCTTTGTTACGTAAAAATCAGTGTATCAACGAAAAATTAAAAATTCTAGTAGTACACAGTGATTGTAGTACAGCAACTGTGCTTCCTGTAATTGGGTGACGGTGTTCCAAGATTACGCACATGTACGATTGACACCAATTTCTACTACAGTTTCGTAGTAAAGACTATTTAAACACGACGGAGAGTGCACAATACATTTGTTAGAAGCAGATATTAATAACAAATTTCTTCTGTGTCGCCATCTAGACAACTATCATATGATTTGATATGTACCCGGAATCTATAAGATGTCAGAGAAATACTTTGCGGAGGAAGATGCAACTACAACGTTAACACTTTGGCAACAGAAATTGCGCGAGTCGATTGTCGAGGCAGAAATCAAAGGGATTGAAATTCGTGCGTTTGGCCCTTGTAACCCGCAATGTTCCAAACAGCTTTTAGTTATACGCCATTTATATCTTGAAAGAGTAAATAAAATCTTAACTGAACAAAGAGTAACCCTTTTAAATGCTCAAACTTGATAATAGGAGGAATCATTTGGAACAGTAAACGTATCATGTTAGTGAACAAAGCAAAAGGTAGGGGGCGCATATGTAGCGTTTGAAAGACGGTCGTAATAACAGGACACGAGTGCAGGTGTTATAAGGTGACTTTTATGTACCACGCAGCGCGATGTGTGTAGAACATACGTAAACTTTCCAAAGTACGTCTATACATCTGCATATGCGTTTCTAGGGCTGGGCTGACAGCGGTGACTTCCCGCTTTGGCTTATCATACATGAGCATGCAGACCGTCACAAACACACGTGAAACGAAGGTCGTTACAGTTTGCTGATTGACGTGACACTGGGAGATGTCTGGACACTCTCTTTCAAAAGGAGGAATCTCAATCCGTATGGCAGCACAAGCTACGCAGCAAACAGTTTCCAAAATCCTTGGGTTGGATGAAAGTAGGGATGTAGGCTATGTCGGTCGTCAGATCGAAAGCTCTACGAATGACGAAAATTTTTGACACGACAGAACGTTTCTCTCTAACCCACTACTATGAATTTACTCTTCAAGTAACGTCATCTCGATACTGTGTCGGCATCTGTACTGGATTAAGCATAAGCCATAGCGTTTCATTCCGTATAAAAACAGGACACTAATGATGTTTCTTCTTAAAGCATAATGACACGCAGTCCTGAGGAAAGGGCCAGAAAAATATGTGCTTCCCGTGGAACTGATATTTAGTCTTCTGTGGAAGCGGCCACCTAAATGAGCCACAGTCCAAGAAGAACAGGAATTCTCAAATTACTGCAATTCTGTCGTTTGTGTAAATAAAGAATTGTCAGGACAGTGTTTGAAACGTTTGCTGTCGCTCTACCTGGCCAAACGTAACAAGGACAGTTGTCGCATTAACATTGCGACCGTTGTAGAAAGTAGGTTAATTGACTTACGACATGTGTGACACTAACACAACAAGATCAGTTTTGAAATCAGTAATTGATTCCATGTGTAGATAATGTAACTGTCTAATCCATTTGGTTCCGAACCTCACAGCCAGTATAGATGCACCCGCTGTGTATATGTGTACCTCTGTGGTCGAACTCATGAAACTTGGTGTGAGTCCACAGTTTCACATGCGCCAACGAGCGGCCTATAACGCAATCACGCGCAGTAAAATAAAGCTTTGGTGATCTTCGTTCTCTCGATCGGCGCCGCCCTGCGACACGACAATACCACTGAAAAAAGCTTTTCCCTGTTCATCGCCTTTTCAGAGAGATCAATTGTTGGCTCGTATGTGGCCCTCCTCCTCTCATGTGGAGTGTGTAAAGTCCCTCGACGAATCGTTTTTTATCTGTTACCGTTAACGAATGCAATTTGTACAAACAGAAGGTGAACAGCTGATACATTGCCACGAAGTAAAACAAGGCCTCACACTTGGGTTTAGATTTCGCATCGATAAAAAACAGATGACGCTGTCAAATTCATTATTACTTGTTCTCAAACTGTGGCTGGTGACATATCCGCTAATACTATGTACGTGATTAGGAATTCGCCTTGACTTTTGCTAGGCAGTTACACGTCTTGAAAACCATGGACTGTAAATGCGTTCCACCCCTTACTGCTATTCCTATTCCTCACTACGCAAGTCAGCAAGTTGAGTATAATAAACGTATCACATGTGTTAATTGGTTTGGATAAAAACGTTTAGACGGTATTTTTTGACGATTTCTACACGTTTTCCGGAAGATCTTCTCACACAATCGCCTCCTTCTCGGGACTGTAGAATAACATCAGCTGAAGGCAGCTGAGACAGAAGGCCATCTATGAATGTGTCGAGTGCGAAACAGGAAGTGTGCGGATGCGTTAAGATGGTAAAACTGGCCAGCGACTGTCTGTGTGACTCATATGTGGGAGTGGACACGCGTCTCGCAACTTGAGGGATACGCGAGGTTGTGGTGTGCGTACATTTTAAAAATATAGTCTCTGCGTCAAATATAGATTCGCTCTTATTTCGGCGATAAACTCATGCATGCAAATTTCTTTGTCGTCCTCGTTTACTTCATATAACAGCCATTACTCGCGGGAGAGTTACAAGTGGCAACAATCCGCGATGCTAATAGCAACAACCAGTCGCTGATGCAGTGACAAAGCTCTGTCAACCAAAAAATAAATTCGACTTATCTGGGTATAATGTTTCGCACTTTCGTTTCAGACAAAAATATTTGCAGTACTGTTATCAACGCAAAACCGGGGGTACAGACTTTTTTAAATCATAATATTGCTTAAGTTTTCTGTTATCAGAGATGCCATACAGATCAGATTTCGCAACAGTAATTTCAATCGAGACAGCGGCGTTCCTCCAGACCAATTCGTCGAATCATTTATGTCCTTACGTGAGGAAACAGCGTCGCAGCCACCGACATGTTCCCTGGCAGCACGACGGCGGCCATACGTTGCCGAGGAAAAGGGCGATGGACCTTTTTAAAATAATGTCGAACTGATACTAAAGTTTTAACACTACAAGAGCACGGACGACGTCTGAGGCAAGAATGCCGTCGCGAGCAACTCCGTTCCCAGTTGTAACGAAATTTTCAGGCCACAGCAGGTGTCGGGGCAGTTTATTATAAACGCCGTGCCGTTTTAATCGACCGTTTATATGAACTGAGGATCTACCGAGCGGCGAACTGGAAGGAATTGCGATTCCGGTGATGGGGTGAAGGCTTTTCTTAGTTGTAGTTTAATCGGGAGAGCGTAAAATTTCTTATCGCGTTTTCTGTGGGTTGAGGGAGACAACACAATGCTCTTTCAGTCTATTCCCGCAAGCGATGAAACTAAAAAACAGAAAATTTACCCAGAGTTGATCAACTCGCTTCATGGGCTCGTTAGTAAGGGCGACGTCATTTCATGGCGTCTGTGGTTTGCGACCGGAGTTTCAGCTGTGGGCAAAAGTTTGCTACCGTTACTAACTAGAGACGCATCCTTACTTCTCAAATAAAGCATTGCATACACAGAAAGCTGAATAACATACACAGAAATCAATGAGAGGAACTTATTTATAATGATTTCATCGTATTTTTTTCTTTCTGGTCTCAGTATATACCTGCGGCACAACACTTTCATAGCATGTGTGCCGTTGTGGTCCGCGTAGAGGAACGGTTAAATATAATTTGTCGGAACTCAGAGGTGCTATCAGTTTCTTAAGATCAGAAGACAACGTAGCTTCATTTGTTACAAATCTTGATTACACTGAAAGCTGCTAATATTGCCTCTTAAACCGTATGTGGATAAACTCCAAAACAGTAACTGCTAGTTTCGACATTTACTTCGAAGCATCGAGTTGAACGAAACAGAAGTAGTATGCGTCATCCATAGAAAAGTGCTGAGCACCTGACACGCTTGCTTATGCAAACTCTATGTATTAAAAACAAATTAAAGATTCTAGTAGAACACAGTGGTTTTAGCTTAGCAACTGTGTTTGCCCTAATTGGGACATGGTTTTCAAAGATTAGGTATATGTACGATGAGTGCCAATTCGTACTACAGTTTTCTAGTATGGACTTTCCGGACACGTCGGAGAGCGGACACCAAACTTCGTACGAGCACCTAGTAATGATAACTTTCTTCTCTATTGCCATCAAGGCAACTTTCATGCTGATTTGATACTTGGCTGGAATGTGTAAGAAATCACAGCACTACTTGGCGGAGGAGGAAGCATACTCCAACAAAAACCCTTTGACAACAAAGGTTGTACGATTCTATTGTCGATGCAGAAAATAAAATGGAAATTTGTGCGTTTGGCACTTGTGATCATCGTTTTCGTAACGATCGATAAGATGTACGCCATTTGCATGTACTGAGAGTATATTAAAGCTGTAGTAGGACAAAAATTACACGATTCAAATGCTAAAACTTAATAATAGGACAAATCTTTTGCAATACTAAGCATATCATCGTGAGTAAGAAGACTGTAAGGCCGAGCTCTGTCGATGGTAGGGGCTGTATACGTGGTGCTGCAGAGTCGGTCGTAATAAACAGGACGAGTGTGTCCATGTTATGACGTCACGGCTGTGTATCACGGAACGTGGCCGGCCGCGATGAGTGCAGAATATGTGTACATTTTCTAAAGTAGGTGTCTACATCTCCACATTATGCGTTACCCGGGCTGGATGCACGGCAGTGCTTAATATGCAAGTGGTTGCAGACTGACACGTGGATCAAAAGTCGAAATAGTTTGCCCAGTCACGGAGCAATGAGGAATGCTTGAACACTTTCTTTCAAAAGAAACAGTTTTAGCCCAAATGACTGTACAAACCTGTTTAAAAATCCTTGCATGCGTTGAAGGTGTGGATGCATGTTGGTCGTCAGATCTAAAAGACGCTCTTGACCGCTCGTCGTTTCGACTGTCCAAGCGTATCACGTAAGTGGCCGTAACTTTTCCCTGGCTTCACCTGCAAGCACAAAACTTTTCCACTGCCATCACGCTATCGACGCTAGAATGTGACATAATTTTCAACTTGATACGCCAAAGTCTTCCTCTGTTTGTAGTTTATTCGTACTTGAAAAGAAAGTTACGCTGCTAGAAATTCTTGCAAAAACTGGCAACAGGTGCTTGTTTTTCTTTGTGCGTTGTGTTTTATCGACACGTCCGCCATATTCAGTGAGAAACACCGAACGACACAGCGTACGTTTGTATAGTCGTGGTGTACTTCAAGAAAGGGAACTCTTCTTTCATCGTTTTAGAGGAAGAACACTTTCTTCTCCTCGTATTAAGGGACGCGAGTTAGTTTTACACACAACAGCCAACAGACAATGGAGCGCACGCAAGCGAGCTCGCCGAAACGTGTGTTGCACCTGCCGCCTGCCTCTCACTGTTGTCAGTAACAGTCCGAAGACATGGCGTCGGTGGCATCTGCACGGCTCAGCCCTTCGGAGGTTCGAGTCCTCCCTAGGGCATGGGTGTGTGTGCTGTCCTTAGTGTAAGTTAGTTTAAGTTGGATTAAGTAGTGTGCAATCCTAGGGACCGATGACATCAGCAGTTTAGTCCCATAGGGACCCAACACCACCACGTCGGTTGCATCGACTACAAATGTGTCATATGACCGTGAATAGGTAATGCGTAAGTACGAATACAATCTTCTGTTCGCATCTATCCTCATCCCGTGACGAAAATACAACGCCTTGGTTCCATTGTTGTGTTCACCAGAAGTGGTATTGGGAAATTGGTTTACGAAATCCGGTTTTAGGAGCCCCATGTAGGAAGGGGGGGGGGGGGGGGGGGGTTGTTACCAACTGTATAGCACGGAACGAGATGAACGGACTGTGGCGTGGATGGACGCAGTCGGTCCGGCAGTGCCGACACGGACGTAGACGCCTCGCTCGCTCTGCTGCAGCCGTTCCCTCGCATGCCGCGGGCCGAGCTGGCAACCAACGAGTTAAAATTTCATAGAGTGGCTATAGGTCCGCCATGTTTGAAGCAAATTGAAGTTCTGGCCGCCATGTTTTCTTTAGTCAAGGCATTCGTCTGCTGTGTCCCGCCCCCTTGTAACTGCGTTTGACTTACTTGAAATAGCCCATACTAGCTTTATTTTTTCTAAAACAAGCAATAGACAGCAGTGATTTCAGTGTACACTGACAGCAAAAAGGGATGTTTTTGTCGAAATATGGCTAAACTTTTCGATGTAGATAACACTACAAGACAACTCAAATAAGTCTGTCCATCCACTATAACGTTACTTGTTGTCCATAAATTAATGCAATTAGAGCAGGTACCACCAGAATATTACGGTGAAACTTCTAAACATGCTGTGGTTAACTATTAGAAACAGTAACGGGCGCAGAAATGCGATATTTTTGTCGCTATTTCAAAGTAAACAGTCAAAGCCTCAAAAACCAGTACACTGTGAACGAGAATTTATTTGAAATATGTATTACAAGTAGTTAACACAAGCATAGTAATTCAATAACAAAGTCGAAGCGTTCTTGGGTGGGGTAATTTCACAAATTTTTGTAAGTAGCTGTATGCCTTGGCAGAATAAAAGTGTAGGGTCAGGGCAAATTTCCTTATTTGCTGAGAATAATGGCATACTTTAGCACTGCACTGAAGTTCCAATACTTCCTTCAACAAACCAACTACATGTTCACTGTTTAACATATCAGAAACTGAACTACATAGCCTTCTTCTCAAATCAGCAACTAAAGTCTGTAACTGCACTTTTCTTCTTTTGTGTCGTACACTAAGTTGCTTCATTTGCTTTATCCGCTTCTTTAGTCGCACATTCTCTGCTTGTACACTGTTATATTGTGTTTTCAACTTCTTAGGGCTTGGTAGACAGTAACTGTGGTCAGCAGAAACAGATGTGGGTCCGACAGGCACTGAAAGAATGTAGTTACATCATAAGTTTGTAACAGAGTTACACCATAAGATTATAATAGAAAGTATGTAATTCAAAGTAATAAGAACACGGAGTAAAATTAAACTATTGACTTACTTTGTGCTAATGATGTCACTGTAATGGCACTATCTTGGAAATTGTCGAAAGGTCGCTTTCTGGTTTGTGGTCGTAATACTTTCTTGCTTTTGTAAATGTGGTGGAAAGTTAAAGATAGTAGGTACTGGTTTTGACAAAAGGCGCCTCTGGATATTTGTGTGGTACATATATTTCTCTTCAAAATGAGCTGAACAGAGGTAACTGACTGTAGTAGGAAACCAGTTTTCTCGCTTCATATTTATAACCCATCTTTTTGTAATTTCCTTATCTTTTAAAGGAAATCTGTAATCAACGATAAATAAATTACTTCCTGCATTTGTCTTAAGCATAATTACAGTTCCAATGCAAATGACTCTTTAATAAACATTAAAAAACGTGTGTCGTATTTCGGTACTAATATACTTACTTATAATAAGATATATTTGTTGTTTTATCGCTGCGATTTGTGCAGTTGAACGCTGAACACGCTGCAGGCATGTTGACTTCATATTTTGTAACAAAAAAGTCAACTAGAAAAGTTAAATATTGCAGTAATATCACAACAGCTGACACACTTCCAACACAAACAACAGTAACGCTTTCCTAATGTTTTGACTAAGGAGAACATGGCGGCCGAGTTAGCGTTGGTTGCCGCTAGGAGCGCTGTAACTGGTATCTCAGCTACTCTATGAAATTTTAACTCGTTGCTAGCAACTCAGCCTCATGACGTCATCGTGTTGTTTGCCGGTGGGGGGGGGGGGGGGGGGGGGGGAGAGAAATGGGGCAGCCGCGCGCCGCGGCTGTCTGTGCGGCCCAGCTGTGGCGGAGCGGCCAGGCGTGTGGCGGCGTGCGGCGCAGTCCCGTCTCTCGGCGAGAACACCAGAGACAGGTGAGGCGGGCAGCCGGCCTCCACTGGGGTACTTGGAAGCTGCGGCTGTCGTTCTGCTCGCTTTTGTGTGGCTTGTCGCGTAACTCACGACGGAACTGCTCTTGTTTAATACATTGTCTTACTTTGACAATTAGGATCGATACGAACAAAGAGATGGCGAATAGTTTGTTAAATTAGCGCGTCGAGTGTGTAATAATGTATTACTCGTTATTTATCGCCTTGTTACAGTCGTTTAATCGTTGATACCTTGAGCGAGAATAGCGTGCAACGAACGGAAAATAGCGACACATGCAGTCGGGCAGTGTTTCGATGTACCATTGTCGATTCCTGCAGATTTCTCGTACCACAGTTGTTGGAAACGAAAACCACGCGTTCCTGGCTACGTCACTGCAACGAAATAACCAATGTTCGTAGAGGACGCAAGTATGCGAAAAACATCAAACAGCCAGCACTTCGGGCTGAGTGAGTTTCAGTGCGGCACGGCGTCTTCTGCCACTGACTCCAGCAGCCGTGGCTGTCTGTAATTCTGGACCGCCAGCCGAGAGTGACAGCAGGTTGCCTCTGTTGCGCCTTGCAGGGCTGACTGAAGTTTATTTTTCAACATTTCGCTTAATGTGGCCGAATTTGAACATCTAAAATGTTGTAAGGTACTCATTCAAAGGTATAACCTGACGTTACGGCTTTCACACAGTAAGAAAAGTATCACAGTTGTAAACTTGGCGTGTCGCGGGGTAACGTAACGCACGGCGCTGAAATACGCGAACGTTATTCACCCAGTATTTCAGCACTTCGCGACTTCGAACACACGTTGAGAATAATTTTAAAGAGTTCCAAAACTTTTTCTCGCTTACACGCTTAACGTCAAATATTACAGACGTTAACTCGTCTGCAAAGTAATCAGACGTCCGAAGTTGTTTAGTGCATAGGCATTCCGAATCCTGTACTCCACTCGTGGCGTCATGCCGACGTGCTTCTGGCGATGAAACGCAGCACTTGCGTTTATTTCAGTATTTTTACAATTTTCTGGAATTTAGGTTGTGATGCACGAGGGATCTGTTGTTTTCCCCAACCTACGTTAGACTGAGGCGAAGAATCCTTTCCTTGTTGGCGAATTCTTGAGAATTTATCGTAATGTTTGCGTTTCATGAAATAAAACTTTCTTATTCTCTTTTATCGTTCGTTGACGTCACGCTTCGTTTGTGATTTGCTGATCAAAGAGAAGCGATCACACACCATAATTTTTTTGCTCTATAGAACTCTGCAGCGCTTTGTTCTCGTGTTACTATTTGTTGGGTAAGAGAGACTCGTGTGTCGACGAAGCTACGCAAGGTCTTTGAGACGCGCCGTGTTCCCAGTGGCTTGTTGTGCAGAAAAGTTGTCGCAATCGTGCTTGCGCATTAGTCGTATCTTACGTGACCAAAGAATGAATGATGGTGATCGACCGTCACTTGCCAACTTCTTTATCTGACGTTCAAATGGCACGATTAAAATGCAGTGTAAATTTTTATGTGCGACCTATAACGACGGCAGAATCTAGATTTAATTTGTGCCATTTCCAGTGCAATATTTGCAAGAATCGAGGTAGATTTGCTATTAGTTTCCGTCAGAGCACTGAATCACGTCGGAATTACATTTGTGGCGGCATTTGCTAATTATATTTGACTGAAACCTATAGCAAATACTATTTCGTTTAGGCAGATACTGTTACAGAAGCCTTACCCGTTACTGATGGTAAGTCACTTTTAGGGAATTATCGGTAGCCACTGACGCCAGATTTACCGACACTTAGCATGATAAAGTACTCAAAATCTTGAAGACTTCAGAAATGTCGTATATCATTTAGACTGCATATCGTCATAAAACGCTAATTTGAGTACCAAAACTATGAAATTGCCAACTTTAACTTCGCAAACACATAGATCAGCACAGCGACTGTTCAGTTTGCTCGCCGCATCCAATCGCAGCACAGGACGCGTGATGTCACATAAGAGTGACTGTCTTCACACGTGAGGGACGGGATGATTAAATAAAAGTTCCACGAATTTTATGAATAATGCGTAACCCGAAATCTGAGCTCCAAGTGGTCCTCACTTTCGTGACACTGAAGTGTGTGTGGTGGTTTCCGTTCTTATACTCGGCTGTCACAAAATGTGCAACGCAATTGATGCACCGAATTGAAGACCTGTCCAAAACGTCTCGTGTGTAGCGAGATTAGTAGTGCTGAATTGTCGGGAAATGTGACGTTGACGAATGAAGAGTGGCTGGAGCCAAAACAGTTTCAGAAAAAGGCCGCCATTTAATCGATAATGTGTGGAATTCGCTCTCTGAAGCACACATCGATTGCCCATAATTACGGATTAAGATCGCTGGTGACTTACGAATGTGTACAATGTTTCTGGGTGCTTTTAATTCTTCACGTGTTCTGTCCACCAGCAGAATCTTTGACAGTGTAGTGTCTCACACGATACTTGAGCTGGCAGTAACGGTACTGTACCACTGGGTGCTCATAATCTGAAGTTGAGCCACTCACAGAGGTCCAGTGTGGACTGCAACTATTGTATGGCAGCGAAACTTGGTATACTAAAGCCCCCTTGCGGAACCGATTTACACTGGAAAGGAATTATTTCCGATTTTGGCCACCAAATGGCTCTATCAACGGAAGAAAGACGTAAGGAAATGTTTCCATATGTAACGGATTGGCAACGGAACGTGGGCAGGAAGGGTCAAACAAGTGAGAAAGGCAGAATGTAGATCTTGTCATTAACCGCCAGCTGCACAATTTGTTCAGTATGAACACCGAAGACTTCGGCGAGACGTTGCACAACGACAGATTCGCACCTGGTAACTAAAATCGGAACTGATTTCCTCCGGCGAAGACTGGTTTCGCATTAACGCCTCAGCACACCTGCCAAGTTTCGTTGCCATACGATAATTACAGACCACAGTGAACTTCGGTGAGTGGCTGCATTTTACTTACGACCACCCGGTACTTCTATGCCTCTGCTGAAGAAAAAAGCGATTCGCGAAAATTTCGCTGTCGCATTTGTGGCCCATTTGGTCATAAACCATTTAGTAGTTAGCCAGTTAAAAAAAGTCTGCAGTTGTCTGACTTCCGTCTTGTTTCACCGTTTTGAAGCATCAACACTCCTTAGGTTCTGCAAATACCTGTCTTCCCAGTACAGGCGACTGTCTAAACTGGAGCAGGTCGCAGCTACCGATAGGGGGCGTCGACATTGCCCCGTGGCTTAATGATGTACTCTGTGACGTCATATATACTTACGGATACAACAGAACGCGGTGATGTTTACATGGCTGCTATATTACGTATTTTTTCTAATATAGGTTGTGGTGGAAAAGTGACGTGTTGCATAGCCCGAGGTCTAGGCTGGGTTGACAGGTTACAGTACGGTTGTCAGCGGAGCCAAAGAAATGGAGTGTTACAGTAACGATAATTATTGCTGTGTCAGATATTTTATGTACGTTAGATTTCGACGAGTGTTTTATGTCCGGTTTGATGTCGTCATGGATCGAAACACAGTTGGAACGGCAGGTTCAGTATTTTTCAGCATTGGACACAGTTCGTAGCTAGTGTAAACGTACGTTTTCACCTGTGTAAATTTGCGTGTGCGCAAGACGGACGCAGCCTTTGCCAAAGAGGCATCGGTGCAGCCAGCCTCGTACGCCTGTTGACACGTGGGCGCGGGCAGTCAACACGTCCCAGGCGAATACAGACCGTGCTGTCCCGTCCACGGTTTTGTTTCGTTTGCTCCGTTTTGCTGCGTCGCAATATTAAGTTCTAGTCTTTCGTGCGCTTTCAAATTTTTGTTAACCCATTGGCCGAGTGGCCTAAAAAGGAACAAATGGATCTGAAGAATATTATCGTGCATTCTTATGACGCGAGTTATCGGTATCATCTAGTGTGTCTTCTGAATGATATAATGGAAAATCGAGTTGAACTTTTTAGTGCTAATGTTATGAGGAAACGTGCTTTCCAATGCAGTGGTAACGCGTATCAATTACTAATGGTCTTTTGAATAACATTCATGTTGATTTGAGACACACTATATAGTGCCTGCTATCTATCGCTGCATTCTCGAAAACAAACAGCATGACAAACTAGGCTGTAGTAAAATTATAAAGATTATAACTTAATTAGAGCAGTCAACCATGAATATGATATGGAAAGTTTATTTACACAAAACCATTACCGGTTTCCCAGTTTCAAAAACAAATTGTTAGATGGCTTTCAAAAGCATTACTTGCGATAACCTCCATTTAAAAGAATATTCGTTTCTGTGCAAAATATCAAACCTTTACGATCGGTTTTTGTCTGGAGATGTGAAATTATCGACTAAATTTTCCCATGCAAATGACGTCGGAGCTTTGTGTTCGGGCACTACATCACTAGATGAAAGGCAACAGTGAAATCAGCTACAGAATCAGTATGCCTTAAATGAAAAATAAACAGGACGCAGAATCATTCGTGAGTGGTAACGAAAATGATATACATTATCGGTACAAGCCAGTGATACAGTACAGGTCCATCTGCCCTTTAAAGAACGTTAGGTCAGTTACTATGGCACTTCGTATCTTGTAATCGGCATTTCAGGTAAGGAAAGCAGCCACTCGCCACTGATTCTATAAGTAAACTGTCAGTAAGACGTGAATTAAAAGTTAATGAATAGCGGCACTGATAGCTCACCATACCTGTTAGAAAACACTATCATACATAAATTTCTCAGCATTGTTTTGCAGGAAGAATAAAGCCATTGGGGTATTAATTTTTCATTCTTGAGGCTGCACAGAAACAAGTTCTAGATTTAATTACGGAAGTCAAACACACGCTACCTAAAAATGGTTCTGAGCACTATGGGACTCAACTGCTGAGGTCATAAGTCCCCTAGAACTTAGAACTACTGAAACCTAACAAACATAAGTACAACACAAACATCCATGCCCGAGGCAGGATTCAAACCTGCGACCGTAGCGGTCGCGCGGTTCCAGACTGTAGCACCAGAACCGCTCGGTCACCAACGGCCGGCCACACACGCTACCTATTAACGATACCTGTGTCTTGGTCTATGAGTACGTCAGTCAGGTGCGAAATTGCGTTGGTTTGCATGTTCGTACTTACTGAATAGTGTACTGGAAAGGAGTAATAAAAGTCGGATGCAAGTAGGCATATACTCACCATTTACGTACGTCACCGTTGATTGCTTACGGCAAGATGGCAGATGGTAATGTGCGCAGTATAGGTAGTAGCATTGAAGTCACTACATAGTTTTGGCACTGTGTGATTAGTTAGTACAGAAGAGCTAGTACATTCTGTGAATGAAATGTTAGGCGCTGCGGGATGCACAGAAGTACTTTGACTCTTAACATTATCAGGAGAATCCTTGGAGGCAGGTTTTGTGTGCAAATATTATCTATATTATTAAAAGAATTTGTAAATACAACATTGTCAACCTTTCCGATTAATAATTAAGAGAACTTTTGGCCTCACGTGAAAACAACAACGGGATCGAAATCATGAGTTGAGTCGCTCAGTGACCATACCGTCACAGCAATGGAAGACGACACAGGAGGCGAAATACAGGGCTACCAATAAATCATTCACTGGTTTCCAGAATTCTACATTTTCCGAAATATTTTTCACCTCAGCGAGTTTAGACTGTGCGGAACACCTGATCTTACGAATGCAGCGCCTTGTGAAAATGCCGAAAAGGCGAGAGAAGAGTTTTCGTGTGTTGGAATATGCGGGATATTTTACCACATGTGGCAGCTTCGCCCGTGGGCGAGGGTGAGCGAGATTTTTGTACAAAGAAGTCAACAGCAGCGACAAGCCGCGAACTCTGAATACCGCAGCAAGGTGTGTGGAAGACCGTGCGTCGGCTGTTACACTTCGAACCGTGCCGTCTGCAGCCCGTACAACAATTAAAAGCAGAAGGTTGCGGCCGGCGCATTAAGATTCGCGCCACAACGGAGGGATCGCTGGAGGATGAACCTCCATGCTGAACCTCCATGCTGATCTTCAGCGACGGAGCAACCTAGAATTTATCTGAAAAACTTAACCTCCGCAATGTGAGTGTGGGCTACTGAAAATCCTCATGAAATTGCGGCGCATCAACCAGATTCTCCGATGGTTAATGTTTTCTGTCCAGTGTCACAGACAAAGCTTGAATGGGCCGTTGTTATTCTGTGAAGGAACTACGACGGTCCTCAGTACGCCACACTCTCACATGGCGGAGATAAACATTTCGGATAAATGCAAGGTTGCTTCGTTGCTGAATATGAGCATGGGGACGAAATGTCCATCCTCAACCGGTCCGTGCATTGTGGCCCAAATCAGAAGGCGCCGGCCGCAGCCTTCTGCTTTTAATAGTTGTGAGAAATGCAGACGTCGCGGTTCGATGTGTGACTGCCGACGCACGGTGTTCCACACACTTTGTTGCGGTGTTTAGAGTTCGCGGCTTGCGCCTGCTGTTGACTTCTTTGGACCGCGTACAGAAATCTCGTTCACACCCCTACACGGTTGCAGCTGCCACATTTGGTCAAATATCCCGCATATTACAACACGAGAAAACTCTTCTCTCGCTTTGTCGGCATTTTGGCAAGGCGCCGCATTGTTAATGTGAGGTGGTCGGCACAGTTTAAACTCGCTGAGTTGGCTGTTATATCCATACACCAATCATATTTGTACATGTAATATTTCGGAAAATTTAGAATTCTGGAAACGAGTGAATGATTCATGGCAGCTCTGTATTTCGCCTTCTGTCTGTCGTCTTCCGTTTCTGTGGTAGTATGGTTACTGAGCGACTCAGCTCATGGTTTTGATCCGCTTGCTGGTTTTATGTGATGCCAAAAATTAGTTCAATTTTTAGTCAGATCGGTTGACAATATTTTATTTACGAATTCTTTGAATAACGTAGGAATATTTTCACAGATAATCTGCCTCCAAGAACACCCCCTACAATGTTTACAAACAAAATACTTCTGTGCCCTTACTATTAGTCACAGCAGCGCCTAATATTTCTTTCACAGAACGTTCTCGCACTTTGCCCCTTCCTGACCACACAGCGCCGACACTGAAGGTACCGCCTCTGATGCCAGTACTTACACTGTGTACGTTACTGTCCGGAATCTTTCCGTAAGCAATGAACGATTACGTACGTAAATGGTGAGAATAGCCTACTTGTATCGGACCCACAATACTCCTTTCTGGTACACAACTTATGTACGTACAGTCATGCTCAAAAGTATCCGAACGAATCGAATTGCATTTTGCCTGAATCGCATGCAACCCGCATAACGCAGCTGTTTAGCAGGTCCTCTAATAGCCTCTCAGTACAGTTGTTTGACCGTTGAAACTGCTTCCAACAAGTCATCACTATGAAACACTGCTCTGTATCGCAGTAACTCAAGATGTAAAGTAATACCACGATACTACAAATATCAGGGAACCCCTTATCACATATAAACTGTCCTTAACGCTTGTAAGCTCACATTTATGACAATAAATGACATACCTCAAATGTTACCACTCTCATTGTTACGTCGGATAGGTAATGCACGTAGTAAGTTCGTCATATTCATGATTTTTTCTTGAAAGTAACATACCGTACTTATTATTTAACGCAAAATGGCATTAAAAATTTAAGTTATTAACGAGCAGCTAGTAGAGAATATCTATGAACTTCAAATGACACGACGAACCGTCTCGTTCTGCATATGGATTCAAACCCAGGTCATGTAGACTAAGCAAAGATTTAGTGACTGACGGAAACCTACAGTCATTCCTGACTATGCATACAGAGAGTGATATACCTCGATTTTAGACAGTATCAGTTAGCAAATATCAACTATAAATTACATAACGTAAACATTTTTAACGGATGCGGATTCCTACCCAGCATCTATCGTCCTTGTTAACGAACTACGAGAGATGCTAAATATTGCTTCTTCACATGTAACTTATTTGAAATGCCGTGACGTGAAGCTTTGTGTTGGACTGGGGCTCGAACCCAGAACCTATTCTCAACAACATTTCTCTTCATACTGTCACCCGCCTACTCCTGTTCCGCTCGCGAATGTCGCGTGGTTGGGGCGATCGTCGGCAAGGCCTCTTATATTGGCTGCAATTCCTCAATTTTTCTCGTCGTGGTCATTTCGCTGCAAGCCTGAAAGCCTCGAGGAGACGCGTTGGCACGCCACTTTTTCAATTACAGGCCACACGTCCTGTGGATACATTCAGTCGAGACCGTTCATAGCGACATCACTTTTAACGACTTATTGGCTATAACATCGAAATCTAATGGTTCTATCTAAACCGTACATGAATGCTGTATTCAGGCTATAACACAGGAATCTAATGGTCTCATCTAAACCCTATATGAACACTATATTTATAAAGTCCCTTAGGACGTCTCTTTTTGCGACTTACCCATAAAAACTACGTATTTTTATTCCATTTTCGGACAAATGTATCGGCTGTAAGATCCAATGTTAGTTTTTTTGTTGTTGCTTATTTGGGGAGGTAACTCTTATTTTCAAACATTCGATTTATGCAGATTGTTGGTTTCAAATCAGGCGTCACAACGAATACATCGTCAAATGCAAAGTGAGTACGTACATCTTAGATCCTAAAAGCAAACTAATGTAACAGATTAAGTTAAGTAGGGCAGTATATTCTAGTATGTGTTACTGTGCAGCGTATAGTTCAGAATCGCTAACAAGAGATCCATTTTTTGCATTCACATGATACAATTGTATCGTCAGTTATTTTCCTAACCATTTCAGGAGTGAAAATTTTTTTGATTGATTCAGATACTTCTTTCCCAGCTGTACTTCTTCGCTGAGGTTTATGGGCCAAGTTCGCAGAACCACTTTTACGTATTCTTCGAGCTGCTTTTGGATGCACTCTACCAGAACATGTAGCATATTGGGAGTGTTGTCTGTGTGCATTGTTTCTTCACTGCGCCCCCCCCCCCCCCCCGTATCTTCTTTATTTGTATTCTCTTCAATGTCTATATAATTCGACTCGAAATCCCGTAACTCTGATACTTGTTCGTCTATTAGATGTTAAGCGAAAATTTCCGCCTCGTTCAGGTCTCTATGACTCAATGTAGAAAATCTTCCTGAAAAGAAACACGTTTGCTCTAGTGTGACAAACTGCTAATAATAATGGTTAGTCTATAAATCAACCATGAAAATGAAACTAAGCAACTAGACATTCAACAATGCGGCATCAAACTGGCATTCTGGGTTGCCAAATGAGATTTAGACCGAATTAGAATTGCGGTCGCAGGTGGCGCCAACCCAGTGCAAAATATGCCCTTGGGCGCAAAAGTAAAAGTTTTTTTCGTTATTATTTCCCATTTTCAAAAGGAATGATGGGCGATCTGTTATGTTAAAATGTGTGGATAAAAGTCGTATTTCAAGATCGCTAAAACTCCTCCACTGATTACTAGTTTCAGATCATTGACGAGACTTCTTCAGATCTAAAATACAAAAAGGTAGCATAAAAGAGGGCAACTATAGCATAATACGTTTTATGCTTAAAATTTCATTCACACACACAAGTAGTAATATTTATTGGTACGTATCAGCCACCAGGCATTACACAGCCCCATAGTCTGTTGAGCTGAATCGCTCTTGTTGCCATGCACACACTGAAAAATTTTATATACCGTGACAAAAATAATGACATGAAGTGCATTTGGTAAGTGGTGTACAGCTCTAACCTCAGATAGTGCTTGATTTGTAAAAAACAGGTTCCGATACTGTGGTGACCTTCCAGGGTGGCAGCGGTGGGGGGGGGGGGGTCAGGTGTGTGTTTCTGCAATTGACCTCTTCAGACGGTATTTTAACGCTTTTCTGCGCATTTCAAAAGTGACAGTACAACATCTTTACTACTAAAAAGATAATGTCCTATCATACCACATCTCAAAATTTGCAGTATCGATCCTTTTTTTTTCCCCAAGACTGAGACACCAGTGGGGAGTACCTATGCGTACCGTCACAAATCAAGCACTGAACTTGCCGGCAGTAGGTCGTACTGGATACGCAGTGTGCAACGTCAGCCATACAGGTCCACTGCTCATAATGCCACTATTGTGTTGGAATGCACAGACTCTGACAGAGGTAACTATCACTCAGCCCATGTGCGGATGTAGATATGGCCCGTCACTCGCAACGCTGCAGGAACCAGGGAGTGGCAGTACTACGGTCGTCAGGGAACTGGCCGCGTATGTAATGTATATATGTATGTATGTTTTTACTACACGAAAGCGCCGACTACCGGATGGCGCCGCTAACCATGGAGTGTGTATGCTGTTGACATCAGTTTATGGAGAGGCGAAGTACAGGCGAATTTCACAATTCTATATATTTACTCATTTTGATGTGTAAAGGAATCCTTTAGTGATTTCAAAATGTAGGAGAACATAGGATGTTACTTTATTGACGTCATTTACGTCGCATCAGTTCACCTTGCTACCAGGTGATGGAATGGAAACAAAAGCAAAGTGAGGATTTGCTCAGAATAGTCCTCTTACATAAAAACTGACACTTTAGCCTCAGAAAACGAAGTAGGGCAAAAGTTCTACAAATAGTAGACAGCAGAGTTTGACTATATAAAATTACCTTTTAAGGGCAAGCGTTGGTCAAAGTAAAAACGGCACCAGTCATATTTGTAGAAGTGTGTCTGTACTCTGGCAACCCGTTAACAGTGTCAGTGAACTACAACCGATGTGGCACAGTACAGAACCGTTTCACATAGACATGAGGGTACGGCGTAGGTAAACATTCCACGTCTAGATGTGTTTTGACCAGTGTCCTTAGATGTGTCCGGGTTGCTCATCCGGTAAGAAGTTAGGGTCAAGGTTCAAGGTTGAAGTGTCATGTAGGACACGAAAGTCTGACCGGTTGATGACTCGGCACATAGGTCGCCATCGCGAAACAGTGGACTGCCGGCTAGTGATGGGGAGCTCGTGAATGAGTCGTTCAAATGAACGCTACACTCCAGTGGACTGTGAACTAACCACTCAGTTTCAATGATCTGGTACTTCAAACTCTTCACAGGTAGCACACTCCACACTTTTCTCTAGTTCACTCACTCTCTTCCCCTCTCCCTCTCCCACTACATCGGCGCCACGTCACTCATCCTCCCTTCACTTCAGTCCTCCCTCTACTGCCTGTCGACGAATCGCGCGGTGTTTGTGGGGAACGCTAGGTTTAGGAGGGGTTGGGGAGGTGAGGGGCGAGGGGAAGGCAGCGTCAGCTGCTTCCTGCAGGGCTGACAACATTACCCGTGACTCTTTGTGCAGTTATACTTCGCGTCTACGGATAGCCTACCGTTGGCAGCGCTTGCAGACAAATGAATTAAAGATACAAACGAAGAGGCTGGCTGTGTGAGCACGCACAGCCAATATGAAAGTAAAATGCTTACCTTCTGAGTCTGGAACTGAAGCATGAGTCGAATCCACGCTTGAAAGGTAATCGTTCATGTCGGATTGTTCATCTCGTACACATTGCTGAAATACTCGTAGTTACACTAAATGTCAATTTAAGGATTGTCCTAATTATATTTAAAAAATACATATATATTTATGAATAAACATCAACGGATTTGGCGAATGTTCAGAGATTTCCGTTTGATAACATGATTTGTTCCACTTTTTCCTGTCAGGCGATTTCTTCTGTTAGTTATAAGGTGTCCTGCCTTCGAGAACACTCTTTCACAGGGCGTGGAGTTTGCAACAATACACAGTCGTATTTTTGCAAGTTCAAAGACCGAGGGGTATACTGACACCCGTTCAGACCACCACTGAAGTCGATTGCCTTGTCTCTGTAGCAGGGGCTCTTGTAAGTATTTGTCCACTTCCACTTTGCAGCAGCTCTCGGGTGTGGACTACCCTGCAGCCTGGAAAACACTTCATCAAATACGAGCCAGAGACTAGAAGTAGATTCAGTGGTTGGAACTGAGATTGTTGCAGTAGCGGTGGATGTGTTCGTCACAAATTTCTCACAGTGCCTAATCAGGTTTAATTTCACTTTCTCAGCAGAATTTTTATCAGAAAAACTGGGGATTTAATGAAGTTGCTTCTGCAAAAATGGAATTTCCCTGTATATTTCGAAGCCGTCATTTTAGGTCTTTAGCTAGCTTTTCGGCCAATATTAACAAAGCTGCAACACCATTTTTTCAGCGAGCGACTAAGGAGTATACCTTTTGAAGCAGTGACATTTTCACTTGACATTTCCTCGGTGCAGTGTTTGAAAACTTTCAACAGGTCACAGGCCTGTGTTACACTTGCAATGTCCTCTGCAGTCAGACTTGGAAGATCCGGATAATTCAGAGCGATAACTGTCATTAGGGAATTCTTAACCTCGATTATTCTTCGCAGCATATCATAGGTTGAATTCCATCTTGTAACAGTGTCCTGTCTTAGTATCAGAACTGGCTCTTTTAACTGTTACTGCATCGTTTTGAGTTTCGTGCAGGCCTTTGAAATTCTTTTAAAAAATTGAACAATTTTTTTTTACTTTATTCAGAATGGGTTGAATGTGTGGAAGCCCATTCTGAACAATTAAACTGAGTGTGTGCGCAAAGCAGGGGATATGTTTCCAGGGTGTGAGTCTTATAGCTGCCACAATATTAGCAGCATTGTCGCTAACAACACACACGACTTTTTCTTGAATGCCCCATTCCCTTGTGACACGTCGCAGTTCTTCGGAGAGTTTTTCTGACGTGTGCCTTTCGTCGTATTTAAGGCACTGTAGGAGGGAAGATGCCAGCTCCAGGTCTTTAACGTAGTGTGCTGTCACCAACAAGTAACTCTTATTTCTGGTTGAGGTCCACCCATCAATTGTCAGCACAACCGCTTCCGCAGAATTTATTTTGACTCTTACAATTTCTTTCATCATGGCGTACTGTTGTTTTAGTAGTGTATTGGAAATTGTCCTCCGAGCTGGCATTCTGTAAGCACCATTTAGTTTGCCTACAAAACTTTGGAAATATTTGCTTTCCACTATATTGAAGGGCAAATAATCCTTTGCAACAATCTACAGAAGTGTGAAATCTATCTCTTCATTTCTTCCGTTCGAAAGAGGTTTCGAAAAATACGTAGGTAATGTCCTGTGTTATTAATGCCTGCTGTCTGATGATGAAGTGATACTGTCATTTTCTGGCACCGACTGCTGTTCGCTTCTGACAATTGCTGGTGTTGGTTCTGGATTGTCCGGGTTATTTGTCCAAGAAATATCGGAAGATGCAGGAGCAGGGGGCGCTAAGCGCCTGACTGACAATGACCCTGTTGGATGCAGCACTCGAACATGACGCGCTAGGTTAAATGTATTTCCTCCTTTATATGAAACACACTTAGAACAACAGCTGCACTTTGCTTTCCCATCACCTAAATTTGTGAAGAAACCCCAAATTCCACTGCTTTTACGCGATCGCGAGTTGCTAGCCATAGTATAAGAGAGTGTTGGGACGAGACGACGCCACCACTCGGCTGAAAACCCGAGGAGAGTTCGTCGAGTGACCCCTCGGTTTCCGGGCTCGCGCCCCTCCGCCAGGCCCACCAGACTCCAGGAAGCTGGAGAGAGCCTTTAATCTCCCCTGCACAGCCGACACAGCTGTAAGACTAGGCGATAGTGGTAAATGGTAGAATGGCGATGTTGAACAGTTGAAAAAAAATTTTTTTTTAGTCTCTTTCATGGTTTCAGACCACTCTTTCTCACTTCTCTTTCGCGCTGCATTTGTCATTTCCTCACTGACGCAAAATTACCGCTCTAGTTTCCTGTTGCACTTTCTCGGGCTCGCTCTTTGGCCGGCTTGTGTCCTCATTCATTTGCAGGACTGCAGACTTTTACTTCTGATCGTTCCAAGATGAGGTGCCACTTCCCCTTGCGCAGTTCTCATTTATGCCCTTATTTATCTAAGATTGCTGTAACTTTTCAGGGAATCCAGCATAACTGGACTGTCTGTGCATTTTTCTCGTGAGTCGTCCTGAGCTTCTGTGCCTATATCTGGAACAAGCAGCATTTTATAAAATATATTTTCCAGTTCCTAAAATTATTCTCTGTTCCACGGCTCGAAATGCCTCGATAATGCCCACGCGTAGCTCATACATGTCCACAGTCACAGTTACTTTCATCATTTCCACCGGAGGATAGCGATGGATTTGCAGGTATATGTGCAAACTGAGGAAGTAACTTAATGAACCATGATCGCTGCACCTGAGAACTCTGACGATGCTGAAATAACGGTCGAGCGGAGGATGATTAAACTTTGCTATCAGCACACGAGTAACTGGCCTTTTCCACTACTATAGACATATTCGTAAGGTACATAGAACGAAATACAAAAGGACTGACACGTCAAAAAGAGCGAGAAGTAAACTATTTAGTGCTCGTTCCACAGTATCGAACGTGAAAAAGTGCTCATAGCTCGTAAGGTACGCATTTTAGAACTTCGTTTACTGGACCGTTTCTCTCTGATCGCTCTTTATAGAAGTGTCCTTCTTATTCCACTGAACTGGCTAATGCGCTATATTGCAGTATCAGTAGCTTCAGAGACATTTAAGCTTGCCTCTCCATTACTTGGTACTTGCGTATTCCACTTTTTTGCGTATTGTTTCTTCCTGACTAATGTTTCAAACTTCAGTCTACTCTTCACCACTATTAAATTGTGATCTGAGTCTGTAACTGCTCCTGGGTATGCCTTACAATCCAATACCTGATTTCGGAACCTCTGCCTGACTATAACGTAATGTAACTGGAATCCTCCTGTATCTCACGGCCAGCATGTTCTCCAGACATAAGCCCTATCGAACATGGCTGGGACAGATTGAAAAGGGCTGTTAATGTGCGACGTGACCCACCAACCACTCTGAGGGATCTACGCCGAATCGCTGTTGAGGAGTGGGACAATCTGGACCAACAGTGTCTTGATGAACTTGTGGATAGTGTACCACGATGAATACAGGCATGCATCATTGCAAGAGGACGTGCTACTGCGTATTAGAGATACCGTTGTGCATAGCAATCTAGACCACCACCTCTGAAGGTCTCGCTGTATGGTGGAACGATATGCAGTGTGTGGTATTCATGACCAATAAAAAGGGCGGAAATGATGTTTATCTTGATTCTACTTCAGTTTTCTGTACAGGTTCTGGATCTCTCGGAACCGATGTGATGTAATACAATTTGATGTGTGTGTCTACAGGCAGATCAGATTTTCAAACCTTTTTAGCATCAAATGCTAGGCATTGTCCTAACAGAAAGCCTGAAGGTAGTACTATTGGACCTCCTCTTACAAAGTCAATACGGTCTTCGGTTGCTCATATCTCTGTTTTGAGTATGTGGGTATTTGCAAGTAACTTGAACCCTTCTTAAGCTGTTTTAAGTGTGAGTTTATATCGTCGAAATTTTTTGACACTGTACCATACTGGCTCTATTCACTCAATGAGAGAATATATTTACTGTATGTATGATTGAGGGTTTGCAGAATAGTATGACGTATTTATCATATCTGTAAATATCTTGCATAATATTTGTTTTGCACTGGTGCTCTTTCAATGAAAGACAAATACACATTTTAAATAACTTTGTTTATTAACATTTTTTACATGCACAAAATAAAAAAAACAATTGTTGACACATTTCTTAATATTCATTCTGTCTTATATCCCTACATTATTCTTTAAATAACTGGTTTTTTTATGCTATAAGTTCTGCTTCCATTGTGTTCAATCCAACAGGAGCAACGACGTATCTCCGTTCTCTGTCTGTAAACCAGGCTCTACAGTTTCAATATTTATAGGATTATAGTAGCAGCCCTTGGTGCTGCAAGCATACGTATGTTTACATATTGTTCTAAATCATCTTGTATGCAACATTCACTTACATAACATACAACATCGTTTAGTAACGCTTTCACATATACTTGCCACCGTATTTGTCTGTTGCAATCCGTAGTGCACTGCATAACCAATAAAACTTCACGACACTTTTATACAGGTCGATGATGGTTCCCTTATTGCTACAGATGTTCATGTGAAGAGGAAGTTGAAAAGGATCGTCGTCTGTTGTCATCAACTTCTCAGTTTGCTTCATCGGCAAACAATGCTCGCCCTAACTCGTATCTGTAAATTGTGTTTTACATTACGACGGACATCCTCAGTTTCTAACATAACTTCACACTCACGATCTCATGGTAATTCTACATTTACATGTTTTGAACCATAAGCTAACGTGTATGTACTGCTAAATAGTAGCATTCTGAAATGAAATGATAATATCATAGAGCTGTATGGTTTATATACCTCTCTGCAGTATAGATGACCTCGAAATCCCAAGACTTAATGCAATAACATGCAAAAATTATATTGCATGACGACAGGGCAATTAACACACTTTTTAAGCAGTGACGACATAGTGAAAATGACACTGTGCAACGACTGTCGCCGGTAAGTACTATATCAGTATCCACAGTCCAGTTCACTTCAGGATACAGAGACCCAGACCATGGGAGAAGCATAACTGATAAATCATATGTAATTATTTGATGAAAGTATGACATACACCTCAGGATCCAGAAGACAGCCCCTGGGTAATTATATATCTTGATAATTAAGCATGCATATAATCGAATCAGCACGTTTGAGGATAAAGAGATCTCTGCAATTAGCATTAGATTTGATCATCATGTGACGTCACAACAGCGGGCAGGGCATGCAGCTGCCTCAAGCATGTTGCAACATGTGACCCTGTTTCTGTTATGATAATACTGAGGCCATTCAAACTGGAATATTTACAAAGTGACATTGAATTGTCTGTAAATAGAACACTCACCCCATACTTAAGATAAACACATCAGCCTTCTCCACTGCTAATCCATTTCAAGATCCTCTACTGATGTCTGGGGAGATCGAATCCTGTCTGCATAAATGGGTCCTTGACTAGATGGTTGTTGACTATTGATGACGAATTCCACTGAATTTTCCGTAAATGGTTGACAATCAAAGAGGACACAACGAAGTTTTCTGCTGTGCATGATGAGGGTTTCCTTGATTTCAAGTGTTGATGTTCTGCCTGTGGAGCATCTCGATGACTCTTCAGAATGTTCTTCCAGACCTTTAGGAGAGCTGGTTTCTTAGAGCTGGGGGTGGGATGATGCTGAGAACAGGAGGTCTTAGAGTGACTGTACTCTGAATACATCCCATAATACCTGATTCAGTTGGACATCTATCTTCTTAGTATGAGCATTATTGATCCTGGTCGAACAGTAATCTTCAGCAACAGAGCACCTATGATAGGGTTAAAGGTATGGATCTCAAAACACGAGCATTAGCTCCCCATAAGAGACCACCAAATTTTTAAGACTGTTGTTTCTCGTTTTGACTTTAGGTGCTACTTGTAAGTCAAGAGTTCTATCTAGCGCTGTTCCTATGTATTATGGTGTAAAGCTGTACAACGAGACTTGGTCTCTGAATCTGTCTTCTGGTGTGCACTCTGACTGTCTTCTGCATAGATGTAATGTAGATACAATTATTTTCTGTGGATTTAGGTGGAGCCACTATTTCTTGATGTATACATCTAAGACTTCCATATCAGTGGATAAAGAGGTTTCAGCATCAGAAAGGTTGAGGCTTTGAGCCACCAAGCAAATGTCATCAGTATAAATCAATTTTTTTGAAGACTTTTGGTAAGCTGTGCATGTACAGACCAAAGTGGTAGTGGACTCAGAACAGACATTTGAAGAAACTATCATTTGGTTTAAGTACCCTGCATCTGTCATTGTGAGAATGGATATGAAATGCTCTATTGCTTAGCATGTTGTTAAGTAAGTCCTTAAATTTACGACACAATCGTGAATTTCTAAAGAAGTGCTTCTCACCAAGCAGTGTCGAGAACAGCTGATAGGGCCAAAAAGGCAGCTACACTTACTAATTTCTGCTCATACTCATTTTCGATATAAGTAACTAGAGAGAGTGTCTTTCCCTTAAATTACTTTCGCTTCTTAAGCTGGGCTAGCTCCTTTATTCTTTACGAAAGAGTGTGTTTCGATTGTTACTATATGTTGTGAGTTGCACTCTGTAACTTCGTTGGTGTAACCAACAGTCTATGGAAAATGTGGTTCATTAGTCAGCATGGTATGTTTTCATTATTTCTATTTGCTTATTTCTTTAATATCTGAAAACAGTTTACTATTGACATTCACCCAATGGGTACTTTCCAATTACTTACACAGCTCCAGGAAATGCTATTAGATGATGGGGCTCAAGCGTACAGAATTCTTAGCCAAGTAGTATTTACCATGATTGGCAAAACATCACGCAATACTACGTAACTTTGTTAAATTTGGTTAAATCTAAGGCAATTCCCTCTTTATTGTTTCTTTTACAAGCTAACAATAGTTGATTGGCAACCAAATGGTGTAATGAATGGTAAAAAAATGGAAATGAAGTCCCATGCTTCTTTACAGAGCGTAGGGGAACGATGTGGGAGACCCGCACCGCCTTGCTAGGCAAGGTCCTAATGGAGGTGGTTTTGCCGCTGCCTTCCTCCGACCGTAATGGGGGTGAATGATGATGATGAAGACGAGACAACAACACCCAGTCATCTCGAGGCAGGAAAAATTCCTAACCCCGCCGGGAATCGAACCCGGGACCCCGTGCTTGGGAAGCGAGAACGCTATCGCGAGACCACGAGGGGCGGACAATGAATGGTAAAGCAATGTGTTTTTGCTATCAAGAAAATCAAAAGGTTTCGTAATTAACTTTTAATGTTTTACAAATACATAAGATCACGTATCAGCAGCACCTGATAAGTCAGGTCTTAATAACATCTCATTAATGTCAAGATCATTCGTCGACTACTTCAGACTGACTTTGTTAAAGAATGTCTGTTTCTGAGTAACTGATCCCAATTACAGTCACTGTTGACAGGGGAGAGGTGAAAATGAAAATATTTAAGTTTAGTACAAGCAGCAATGTGCCCTAGCAAACGTGTTACTCTTTGAACGGATATGCGCTTAATGATGTGGTGACAGTGTTCATCTTTAATCTGAGGCTCTTATTTGGTTTGGACACAGCGTGTAATCCTGGCGGATTGGAGGACGATGCTATTCTTACAGCTGAGTCCTGGCATTCGCCTTATGAGTGGGTTAAATCCTTGCTTTAAAAAAGCATCACCTGCGATTGTTTTTCGATGGTTATGGCATTTTGTGTGCTGTTACATTGTACCAGTAGTCTTTAAGACTAATGCTTAGGAACTAACCTCTAGTGTGATAAGCCGGCCGGTGTGGCCGTGCGGTTCTGGGCGCTTCAGTCTGAAACCGCGTGACCGCTACGGTCGCGGGTTCGAATCCTGCCTCGGCCATGGATGTGTGTGATGTCCTTAGGTTAGTTAGGTTTAAGTAGCTCTAAGTTCTAGGGGACTCATGACCACGGATGTTAAGTCCCATAGTGCTCTGAACCATTTGAACCACTCTAGTATGATACGAAGTGATTTGTAACATAACCGTGTAAGTTAGATGTAAGTGCCATGTTATGTAGGAGAAACTGCTGTCTGAATGGTGTAGTGGTCTATGTCTTTGCATAGTCAATAGCATAGCTACAACATATTTAGAATTTCTGCTGTCATGACATCACATAGGTTTTGTTTTTTGCTAATGTAGTTATGTCAGTTATATCTCACTGGAGGTAATATTACAGATAGGGAAGTGGTCATGGATGTAAATGAGGTGAGAGATGTAACTGGGCGAGATAAAATTTGACAGTGTTCTGAAAATTCTAAGTCGAAAAGAGGCCCAAGGAGTAAACAGTCTTCTGCCAGGATTACAGGCATCCTCGGGAGAGCCGGCCACGGCGGTGCTCTCCCACCTGTTGTGCCCGGCGTATGAGACAGGCGAAGTACCCACAGACCTTAAGAAGAATGTAATGTTATCAATTCCAAAGATAGCAGTTGCTGATAGGTGTGAAAATTACTGAACTATCGGTTTAATAACTCGTCGTTCTAAAATACTAACACAAATTCTTTACGGAAGAATGAAAAAACTGGTAGACGCTGACCTCAGGGAAGATAGGTTTGGATTGCCGAGAAACGTGGGAATATGCGAGGCGCGGCCTGACCAAATGGAGGGGCGGTTGGTAGGACACGTTCCGAGACGTCGACAGGTAACCAATTTAGTTTTGAAGTGAAGTGTGGGTGAAAATCGTAGAGGAAGACCAGGTGGTAAATACAGTAAGGAGATTGGGATGGATGTGGGCTGCAGTATGTACTTGGAGATGAAGAGGCCTGCAAGTTATACAGTAGAATGGAGAGCTATTTTTAAAACCAGTCTTCACACTGAGGGGCGCAACAACATCTCTCTGTGTTATAACATCTTATTTTCCAGGTGGTGTATTTCTTCATTGCTTATAACTGACTGTCAGAGTACCTCTGAAGATGACGTGAGGAATACATATTTACTTAAAGTGGGGGTAGTTGAAGATGACAGGTTGGTGATGAAGAACAGATTTCGTGGATCCGCTGTATTTTAATCTACTCGACTTGCTTAGCGATGAATCCTGCTTGTTTGTGAAGGGGCTTACCTGCTCGTTAATTCTGCCACATGTCGGGCCGCAACAACAGTACGCAGTGTCATCTGTGTACAGGGCTTTCGATCCTCGAACTTTTGCGATGTCAGCCGTGTTGTTGGTGTGTAGCAGTGGAGACGTGACTGTCTCACGTGGCGTCGCTGCGGCTGGCATAATACTTGTCCAATGGTGATCACCAAGCAGCGCTTGTACTTACCTATTTCCAGCAACATTTTTAGTAAACTGCATACTTTGGGGTGGGAAGTTCTAAAGTAACGTTTCAAAGAGCAGCCCAGCATGCCACAACCAATGGAAGGCGCGTTCGCCGTCCACGAGAAAGCTTGCTGGCGTTGCGCCTGCCGTGTTGCGTTCAGCCTGCGTCGCTCTGCTGCTCAGTCCTGGGACCGGGTCGCCTGTGCTGTTGTTGCCGCTGAACCCGGCTTGTTCTTGTGCGATTATGTTGCTCTATTCCTTGAATAATTTTGGTCTGTGTCGAAAGCTTTCCCTGAGAGCACGGTAACCCATGATTTAGTGTTATTTTTTGGTCTTTCGGGTTGGGAAATCATCTTGATTTTATCTTGCTTCTATTTTAGAGAGACTATTTTCAGTTTCATGGCCGCGATGAAGAAACGTCTGATGTGTTTGAGGCAGGTGTCTTGTGAAAGGAGTGATTTATTTTGTTATCTTCCAGTGCCTCCAGTCTCTGAGCTGCTTTCTTTCCATTTCATATTCGTCAATCTTATAAAGTAGTGGATGTTAAGCGGTTGCATTCGGATTTTCGAGTATTATTTCTTCGTCGGTTGCATCGAATTTTGGATACCATGGATGACCGTGAATGTTTTTCTAGCACTTTGAGGAGCTTACTTGAGGTCGTCAGTAATGAATGACATTCTCATCTGCTATTAAGGATGGCTGTTCGCAAATGGTGTGCTATGACCTGTTGGAACTTTTTTCCAAAAACTACTGCTATTGTTGCACCTAATTCTTGTGATTACCTCGCGCATCATTTGGTGGGTTTCTCTTCTTATTAGGTCATTGAAAACGTTCAAGCCAATCGTAGCACATCCATTTGGTTAGTGCCGTATGGTGTATAGAATTTCCCTACTGTTTATTTTTGTTTCTTATGTACGTCAGGACTCTTTCTCTTTGTTATTTTTTTCTTAGGGTAGTTTTAGGTATAGCAGGTTGTATTGCTTCCACTTGTGTTTGGTGATTACAATATGTTATAAGGAGTGGTTTGAATAGTTGATTCGTTAGGTTTTGTGTTAAAACGTATCAATCCGAATTTTTCGACTATCCGATTTCGTGAGTTTATGATCGTTTTAAGTTTTTTCCTAGTTTTTGTGGTTCACAGCATAATTAATGTGAGGTATTCGTTAGCTATGCAGTCGCCAAATTCAGTATAGCTTCAGAATCTGGGTAGCTATGTTGTACGTAGTATATGCTCTGAGATACAAGTGCCATAGTGATTGATAAAAGGCGGCGAGGCATTTCTGAGTCTTGCGTGATTAAAAATGGCTACAACAAGTTGAATATCTTTTTTGTTCACATTTTCAGCAAATATGGCAGATGTAGTACTGAGTCTCCTGTTCCTTTAGCTGGGCAAAATGAGAGTATATAATTCACGAGATCAGTTGGCAGTTCCTTGGCAGGATACATCGTTGTGGTGTTTTATATGAAAGACTCTGAAGCATCTATCTCAGCTTCTACTACGGTCTGGTTTGCGTGACAGATACAGTTATCTAGATTGATTTCTCTACCTGCTCATGAGGTATGTGCTGCGACTATAATACCAACTTCTTATTCTCTTACCATGCCTTTAGGGAGTGTGTTTTTAAAGCAGAAACCCAGTGTGTTGACAATGCAGATAGTGGCAATATCTTTCTTAGGCTTGAATGTGAAGGTTAATTCTTGTTTCCTGGTGTCTCATGCTAGGTTGGGCATAGGCCTCCTTGTCTATCAATATGGCGATATAGACGTGGATCTGTGTTCGCCAAAGAACGTAGTAGGAGCTTTTCAGAAACTGCTGTTATTATTTCCCTTCTTACAAATATCAGGTTGGGAAGGGCTGTAGTGAAGACTCAGAGTATGTTTTCCGTTTGATTGTTTTCGTGTCATTCTTGGACGAAGACCGTGATAATAAATGCGCTTAATGTTTTGAGTTTTGTTTGCTGAGATAGGCTGGGCTCGACTCCGTTCTTCACATTTCAATTTATATCGCAGCTTTTCGTGGCTTATTGGAAAGTGTTGCAATATGGACGTTGCTGTTATTGAGGAGGTAGTGTTTAAATAGTCCAACCTTGTGGGGTACACAGTGCATTCTGAAATGGTGAACTAGTAGCTTGTTAGTTGGTTCTTTGTAACTATAGATGACTGGAAGGAATAGTGGGGAATTTTGATTTAGTTTCCCGGTACCTTCAGGTCTCCTTCAGTTTTTTCTTTTGTTATATCACGTTCAAAATTGGTTATCACAAAGGCGAGCGTGAGTCTGTGTGGTTTCTCTTTTGCTTAGTGTTTGGCGTGCGGTGTGATTTCTGTTACTGTTGCTTCAGATCGGTAAGTAACTCGAACTGTTCTCTCGGGTTTCCATATCTGATGGGTGTGTTGTGATGTTGGCAAATTTTTTCGGATTTTTTTGTGAACAACTTGGTGGCCCAGGCCACTGTTTTAGTGCAGGTTACAACGATTTGGCGGTTTCTTTGCCACCTTCTTAGTTTACAGTTTATTGCAGGGTTTGCTAAAGTGCCATAAGTTGTGTTAGATGTGCTTTAATTCCATCTGCATCCAGCCAGTTGTAAACCTTGTTCTTCGTGAGATGTATTTGGATGAGTGTAAACTTTTTGTAATTGGAGTACCGTGTTTGTGGCGGCTTTGCCTGTTTACTTCGGGTTTCTTGTCCGGGTTTTCGGCTAGTTCGTATAGCGCTGCGTTCCTGGAGATCTGGTGCAGACAGAGTTCCCTGCTTCAGTCTGGTGCGCTGAAAACTGTTGTTGCATATCGGAAACAGGACGCCCTGCTTGAGAACGCTCGCAGTCAGCGTTGAGTTCTGCGCCTTTAGCCTCGGCAGATGCGAGTTGGTCGTCCCTGTCTCAAAGTGTGGCGGTTGTGCAGACTGGTGATCCCAAGTCTGAATCGCTCTGACAATGCTGCATTTGACGACAGTGGCGCGAGTTACGCATGATGCACTTTGCACTGGACATCGTCTGAGTAACACGCTTGCTGTCGAACAACTACGTACATGTAACAACAGTTCAAGCAGTTTCGGCTGCGAGAATGCTTGTCCCCAGATATATCAGAGGAAAGCCCTTAGTAGGTATATCGGTTGCAGAAGTTAATGCTTGATAGCCCACGAGTCAAAGGGTTGTAACAGGTGATTCCCTGACCACCCATATCTGCTCGCTGGTTCGCCTTTTTGAAGATCAGAACGTGACAGCAGTGGCTCTAAGCAGCAGCAGGGAGTGGCCAGTGGTGGGGCTTGCAGTCCTCTGCTGCTCCTAATTGGCTGAAAGGCCCACGTGTAGAAGGATTTCGTGGAGAGGCTCGGAGCTCGGGGAATCGAGAGCTGGCCGTCGGCGCCCGTGTGGCCGACGTGGCGGGTCGCGGGCTTTCTGGAGCGGAGTTCTGTGTCGCGGCGCACAGTGTTCTCGAGTTTCCAAACGCGTTCTCGTTTGCGCGCATCCATTACCGCTTAAGAACTTTCCTGTCGTTATCTGCGAATGTTGCATAGTAATTAGTGTGGGCGTTTACGGCGAATTGTAGCTCAGGGAAAACTCGGTGATGTTAGCTAAGTGGCAGTGGTGCTCCGACTCAAATGACTGACTTGGCTGGGGTAATTGGATAGCGATAATCTCAGTTTGTTATCGAAATCTAGGAGTAATGTTTTTTGAGTGACCGTCTTCCTGTTGAGTTTGAACTGTGTATTTCGTACAGCCAGTCGAAAGTACTTTCCTGGACTTGGCTGTGAATGTTCCCAGAACTGCGGTAGTAACTCGGGATCCTGCCTGGGGGTAAGTAGGTAGCATGAGGGCCGTTAACTACTGGCTTTCGAGCGATGAGGTTCGATACTTTCCAGCGGGTCGAGGCTCGGCTGGCGACCACTGTGTCGGACCGACTTTACGCGTGTCCCGGTGGTGCAGGACGCTTGTGTGGGTGGGCCGCTAAGCGCCCCCAGTGCGCCCCGTGTCGGCTCTGGCCGCCACCACCTAAAGAGAAGGCGGCGGCGCGCTGTTGTGACGTCACGCAGAGCGGGCCAGGGTTGGCTTGGCGCTGCGCTGACAGAATCGAGGCGCACGGCCTGCAAATCTTCGTCAAATGGTTTTACAGAATGTGTTGAGCTGCCGGCGCCCCCCTGCGGCCGGGCGGGCTGCACCCGGCACCTGCCTCCCTCGTGGCGCTGCGGCCTCTGGTTCCACTGCGTCCAGCACGGAAACCGCGGTTAACTCTGCGGGTGCCTGCTAAGTGCGCGATGAGTCCTGTAGTTTCACAATTCACGAAAATCACTCCACGTAGTACTATTTATCACAGAATTTTCAGTTGGGCTGGATACTAAATTCACACAAACACTCCTTTACTTTGCACACTCAGGTTTTATTTGAACAAATTGGAGATCGTCTATTGATTACGAATCACAACAATTTCGGCGTACTGTGTGCTTCTAGTGAAGCTACTATGGCACATGTTTTCCAGGACTCACAGTACTGGCACAAGTTTATCCTTCCACAGTACTGTTTCTGTGAATACGCCTTTAAGTAATGTTCTTCCTTGCCCAAGAGTAGCACATGGAACATTAACTTTTAACATCTGCCATAGTACCCTTACAAACCTCTAGCTTAACAAATCACCGTCTTGTCTCACAAACCCAATAATGCTAATCTCATATAACTCTGCCATTCGACATTTTGCGTTCACTTCAAGCCACATTTCGCACAACAAGTCATGTGTTACTTTCTTACTATACCTATTTGAGCCACTCTATGTAATCGAACCACTAATAAGCTCAACAAACCCATTTACACTTTCATGCACACACCACTTCAGTCATTCACCCCTCTCTTTTGATTTTATAAGTATCTGAACGTCTCTTGTCATGGTACTTGAATTACAAATCATGTAAAAGTACATCTTTCACACACACACACATGGAAAATTTCTTTCTTTCAGACATAATATGATATATACTAATATCATACATTATACATTAATAAAATCGACATACTGCAAAGAGAGATCCTTGACGGAAAACGGAGAAAAAACGTCCTACGAACATGTGTCCAGAAATTCACCATCGCCACGGTAGATGACCCTGACGAACGGGAATTCCTCCGACAACGTGCTGCGTTTTCCTTGTATATAACAGGCCGTGTGATTAACGCAGCCTATTGTATACACGAAGCATTTCCCAACAATTTTAGTAAGTAGTCTCAGTGCATTAGAATAGATAGACAGAGGCTACCACTCACAAATAAGCACACAGTTATAAATGAAGGAGACGTTAGGAAAGAGAAGTACTGGCTGTACGATATCAGATTTAATGACATTTAGTATTGTCATACCAGGTAGAGTCCATTTTATTGCTGGGTTTAATGCAGTGTAGTGTGGAGACAGTTATTTGCGAAAAATACTGAAGGAGGCTACAGCGAGGATTCTGAAAAGGGAGACTGTTCATTGTTTCTCCTGGCCAGATTCCTCTCGGCTGCCGAACACAGCTCTAGACCTGCAGGGATGGTGGTTGGGTCCCACCAAAGAAGTATCCTGTTCTTGAGTATGGGGAGCGTCGTTCCATTGCAAACGAAACAGACGAAGAGCACTGGTCCTTGCACCATCGTAACTAGATGCATATAGTACACTAACTGCGCTATTCCCTGAGCCTGGTGGAACCCAATTCTAATAATAATTCCTATTCCACTTAATATAACGGCCTTAACTGACATAAAAAGACATTGCTTCTTCGAGGCAAATTTCTTGTTATCAACAATTTCGAGTTGCCGCATGGAGCACCGAGTACGTAGGTACATGTATCCAAGCAGTCCGAGACAAACCAAATTGAATGTCACAGACACTGAAATCCCTGCAAGGACTATTATGCGACTGTGGATCAGGTAATATTTACTCGTCTTTTCCAAAGCAACAGCTGCCACACATACTATACTCCACGGTATAAGCACACACAGCACCTCACGACGGAATAACTGGCTTACTTCAGCAGGTAGTAGCTGGTTAGGAAGCCTGAGATGGCGAACACAAGAATACATGTGGTAGCAGAATGAGTTCAGCCAGATACAGCTGAGAAGTGTGAGGGCGCTGTCTATCAGCACTGCTGTAGGTAAGTCAGGGACGCCTGCCATACGATACACGACCTCAGAACACAGGATCTGGACTATGCACGTGATCTGAAAGGACAAGAGTATCTTTCCAGGCAAGTTGCGTAACTGGGGAAGGTACATGTATACTCCGGCAGTCGAAAAACGGAAAATGATATTTATCAGTATAAATGAGATTTCTAAAGGCTTCAAGCTGTCAATTTTGAAATCCTTGTATTTCAAGGTGGCGTTGTTTAAACTGTTTTTGTAGTTCAGTGTTTCTTCTGTTAGCTTTTGATAGAGCATCCTGTTAGTACTATGGAATATTCCAAATCCGATACTAGTGAACGTACAATTATGGGAAGTCCAAACGACGGAAAAGTCGCGACACTTTAGCAACAGAATAGCTCTGGAAACAGAGCAGATGGCGTCTGTAGCGTTCGACTGCAGACATGACTGATCGTCAGGACTATCGAAATAGCAGCGAGCATCGTGCACGGATTGTATCATACTAAACGGGACGTCCTGACAAATGCCGTACGAGTTGACCGCCATCCAGGCCAGCAGACAGAGGTTGACGTTTATCCTCTGCGTGTAGGCCAGGTAGCTGGTGACGGGTATGTGGGGCGACCTCTGCACCACGTCGTCCCACAGCTGCTCGCGGCACCGCTCGCGCTGCTTCACGGTTTCCAGTGGCAGGTCTTCCAGCGGACACGTGGGGTGGTCCAGGGCGTTCACCAACAGCTGCACGCAGTCAGTGTTCACGGAGAGCGTATCGTGGCTTCTGTCCTCCAGCTGCCACTCCTCGTCTGCAAGAAAACGACAGCAAGTAGGTGGTGGCCGTACACTGCAGGCAGCTGAATCCAAAGTCTTCTCTGGATGACGAGCCTGGGCGTCGTTTACCCGCATCATACAGGTTCAGTTACCCAGAAGTATGTAAGGCGGCATGTCAACACAAAGTGAGAGTATTAACAAAGACAGGTATCATTGTTAAAATTCACGTCTATTTCATCATGTCCAAGAAGTCCCTGCATCGCTCTTGACATAGTAAAAATAAGGAAGTAAATAGGTTTTATTGATAGTCCTGCATGGAAAAAAACAATGTTATCAGAATTATATTTTTGTTTCAGCGCTGCAGTCTTTGAGTTCCGAATCCATCTTGTAAAGGAGGGATTAGTGGAGGATTCGTGGGTTCATGAACGTCCGCAGATAGGAAAAACTATGTAACGCATGATGAGACCATTTGCCTCAGTCCCCCTCGTAAAGTAGCCATGCCTGATTGAGATAAATGTCCTGTATTTTCAGGCTGTCTCAAAGACAGGCCACGTATTGGAAGCAATAAAAAGTGACAGGAAACGTGTGTCACCCACACTTAATCAGATGAGCAGTCTCCAATGAAAATCATTTGCAAAAGAGTAGTTGGACTTCAAGCATCTTCTTCAACAATGCACGACCACACTGAAAAAATATGAATACGAAAGGATTTAGGCCCATGTTTGTTACTGAATTATCTGACAATGGTGTGGAGCAACGATTTGTAACCTACCGTACTTTGTTGTGGTGACTTCTGCCATGTCTCGCTCAAGAGTGTTGTTTGCGTATAAATGTGCCATATACCACTGTTTGATCAGGAAAAAATTGTTTTCTTGTCTAAGGAAAGTACCAATATTACCAAGAGTTGGAAAGGAACCTACCTCACCTTATGTGGGCCATTGTGTGATCAGAATACCTGTTAGGACCACATTCTTTTGACGCTTACATGAATGGGAACTTCCATTTCTCTGTACAACAGAAGTTTTCAGTATCTCAGCTCCATGACAAGGCAATCACGGATCTTGTGTGGTTGTAGAAGGAAGGAGCTTAAGTCTCGTTTTGTTGTTCAGATGTGTGGGTTTCTTAATGAACAACTTATTCTCGGATTATTTAGTTCTGCAGCATTTAAAGCCACATTAAAGTGGTTACCACGAAATCCCAACATTACCACCTCAACAACCTTTTGAAATCGTCATGACAAACTTTTGATCTTACCACGCAAATAACTGAATATGAAGAATAATAAAGCCTCATGTGGCTCAACGTTGAAAGATTAATGGAAAATTGACACAAGTGTTGAAGAAGTCTTTCTAAGCAGAATTACTAGAACGATCCGCAATAAAGCAAGGGGGACAGCGAGACACATAGATATCTGAGGAAGGTGTGATCGTCCATACACTGATCCGTTGGATACGTATTTTTTTTATACATATCTAACTACCTCCATATAGAATATACTCTTTTGACATAACTCCATAGGCGTCCTGTACAAAGAAATAGGATGCAGGCTGAATTCTCGTCTTTGTGATATTTCACTTTCCTCCGTGAACTTAGTGACCCCATCACGCAGCGTAAAAAAAAGTGATGGAGCATATTTGTCACCAGTTTGTTTCGTTAGCACGAGATTGTCGAGAAAAAGCACAACAAAATACATTAACTGATGATTTTGGGAGTTCCTTTGCCACAATGAACGATTTACTGTTAATACTCTGTTTGCATACATTCAAAAACACGCAGAAAAATGTAATTACTTCGTCTCACTCGTACCTAGTGTAATGATAATAATGTAGCAATAAATGCAATTGGGACATATATGCCTCAGCTGCTGAGTGGATGAATGTGGGATTACAACTCCAGAGATTTGGGATTCAGGCATTGCTCCCGAGATTCCTTCTTTCACCTCTGACATTGATTTATGGAAATCGAAAATGTTGGAATTGTAGAATTGTTCGGAGACCCAATAATTAACTGTGTCCCACAATTATTAACTGGGTAAGTTAGTTCAGAAGTAGGAAGACGGCGAGTGACGACAACCTGCAGTAGGACAGTGGCTCGCGAAGCACTGTGGTGACCAAACCAGGCTTCAGATTGATGACGGCTTTACCTACTGCATTCTGAGAAGTCCTGATGGTCGTTGTCCTCGAGCACTATTCCTGTTCAGAGTACAAATCAAAGGAGAGTGATACTGATATGCTACACGTCATCCAATGTATACCTCATTGGCGTGTTGAGCGCAAATGTATACCCAGTAAGACGAATAAGTTCTGAAAGATTCTTATACACAGGCACAGTCTGTGAAAATCCGAATGCACGACTTTGTCGTAAACACTCCATTTTCTTTGTTATTCATTCCACTCCCACCACATTATCGTGTGGTGCGCAAGGTTCGGACACTTTGCTGCTTTTTGGGGAGAATGAATAAAATGATAGGTTTCAAAAAAATAAAAGCCATAGCGTCTCTACATAAACACATGTACATTGAAGCTGATGATGGTGCTATGGTGAAGATAAGGCTCTTGCTTCTGGCAAGTCACTGGCAGTCAGTTCCCAATAACTACTACGAGGGTAATACAGTATGATGCAGGTGCCGGCCAGAAAGGGTGTATGTATTCAAGGTGTTGGAGTGGGCTGGGAAGTATGATTGACAAGTTGATGTGGATAGAGAGAGGTGTGAGGGAGGGATGACAGTGGTCAGGAGGCTGGAAGCGGGATCATCTACATACTGAAGAGGCGTAGACGCTAGGATTATAACTGGTTGGAGGAGTAAGTGTCTACATACTATTCCGGAACAGGAAGAACCAGCCAGCTGAAGTTCCGCTCGAATAGGATACAGAAGGGTGGCAAGTGGAGGGCGCACCAGAAGCCTAGGTATCCAGAGATTAGGCGAGAAAAATTGCTTTTGTTCGCCACGTTTATGGAACGTTTGCAATTTGTGACAAAGTCTGAGGAACTTCAGAATAGAGGGCAATGTAATCGGCTGGTAGAGGTTGCGTCTGAGACGGCAAATATGATACAGAGTGCAAGGTGTTCTAAGACTGTAAGGAATGGTAAATTTTTGAGAGTGCTGAGATCCAAGCTATATTGGCAAAAGTAACGCTGGGGGCACTAAGGCTTTTGGAAAGACGAAGGAAGAAACAAGATCAGGGGTTAAAGTCCTGTTGGTGAAACAGCTATTAGAGCATAACCCAGAATTGGGAAGAATGGGGAAGCAGGACAGCTGCGTCCATCAATAGGAACCGTCGTGTCATTCACCTTAAGCTGTGTAGGGACATCGCAGAGAAACTAAATATGGTCGAAAATCAAGTTTGGAGCCAACAGCTTACCACAGCATCGCCTCGTTCAGTGGGTTTTACCCAAGTACAGAGGATGGCTGAATGATGGAATCCCCACATTGTCGAGTTTCCTGTCTTCTTAATTTGAGTTGTTGTAAGCTGGGGACGCGTGATTATTCCAAGATATGAGAAAGTGAGAGTCCTCTGCCCATGTCAGCAGAGAGGAATGGAGCAGCAAGTCCACCGCCTTACTGCAAGCGCTTATCTTCCTCCACGTAATTGGGCACTGTCCTTGCATTGTGAGAGAACTGTGACTCGGAGTTATCTGTTGAGTGTACGTGACTGTAATGGATGTGTTAAGAGCTTAACATCTACATCTGACACACATGTTGTTGTGTCATGCTTTTAATAAATTTACAAGTAGATAAATGAAACAGTCAATGATCAGAACGCCATATTGTTTGGAACGCAATACACTTATCTTTGGCTCCTCGTGGCTGTGGCTGTGTGAGCACGTGTGGTATTAATTGGGGTCCAACTACACAGGAGCTGCTGAAAACACTGAGTGGCATTACAGTGCAAGTCTGCAGATGATGAGCACTGAACATTTACTACAACTGTGCCAAATATGTGTCTGTTGTTGGCCCTCGACTCTCTGTACGTGCATGCTTGGCCTAGGCTTGACTGAGTGACGTTACGCCGACACTGCACTCTGAAGGCAGAAATTCGTCGCTTCTCTGCAGTCGTCAGGGAACTGTTGATACCCTCGTAGACAGAACAGAACTCAGGCTGGACTCTGGCAGAACTCGTACCAGGCACTGGCAGAGCTGGAAATACTTGTCGTGTTTGGCGCCTCGAAGCTACAGGAGGAGTGGCTTACTACTTCTTTCTCATAGGCGGTGGCGATGCTGCTTAGGTGTACAGCATCTCTCCGGCGGTCGATTGTCGATTTGCTGCAGGCGATTATCGTCGACACCACATGTGTCACCTTCAACAGTGTCACAGGCATCAGTGTATCATGATACATTGAGGAGAGGTAATGTAATGTAGAACACTGACTCGAGGTCTGGTGATGAGCAACTTTATGCTTCAATTCCCCCTCCCATTACTGGGGAAATACCAGCAATGCAAATTTCTTCCATCACCTGGATTCGAATCAGTTTACCTTTGAAGAGAGTACCACCACACAGTCATGTTTATGTGTGCCATGGTGGAAGTTAGGGTGAGAGAAATGATTGGTGGTGTTTATTGTAATAATTCCTTGGGTTTTTAACATAAGTGATTTTGATGTAACAGAGGCTACACCAAGAGGTGAAGTTATCGAGGCAGATGGAGATATGCTGTTGAGTAAGATTTACAGTGACAAAAGAAGCATGGTGTGCCAGACAAGGAGCTATACAGGAAACATAATTCATTGGGACACCTGGCACTTGCCAGTTTCCTCCCGGAGATCCGAATGTGTGACTATTGCGGAATATTTCGCCAATGGAGGAGTCATCATACCACTTTTCAATTATAGGCCACATGTCCTGTGGACAGACACCATTGGTTCCCATTACCTTCTGCATTCTCATGCCTTTGAGCACTGCTGACTCTTCAGGGTTTTAGGAGCAGGGGAAGAAAGTGCCTTGAAGCTCTATCCGCCCATCCATCATTACTGATGATTTTTATTCTAAATTTAAGCAGTAGCAAGGTTTGATCCTGGGTCCCATGACGTTTTGATTAGTATACAAAGACACTACCCTTAAATCATAGGTGAGCCGTGGGATATAAACTTGCATACAGTATGATATCACACAACTTGACTAGAGCTAGTATGAAATAAGATGTTTTTTATTTTATTTTATTTTATTTTTTTTTTATTGAGGTCGAAAGTAATGGAGTCATGAGCAGCCTCTCATAAGAATTTCCTGAAATTGTAAGACGTCGTGGTCTCCTTCATTGCTTACATATTCCGCCCTCACAATCACATTCTGCACATCAAGACGCTTCATTCGAGCCCAAACTCGATAAGATAAAGTCAGTATTGTATGAATTCATGTAAACGATATGCAGATAACTAATAAATCGCAAGTGCGCACCGTGGCTGAAATACTCGAGGCTGGCGTACACACATACATTCCAGACACGACGGTCACAGGAGCTTTTAGCTCGAGAGAGGCAACTGCACCCCAGGAGGCCGGTCCCAAGCTATCTACGTCGGCCAGTGACTGCCTGTAGAGCAGACAGCGTTAGCCCGAGTGAAAGGACGACCCCGTGTTCGGCTTAAAAGCAAATTCCACTACATTGTGTGGGAGCGGCCAGCCTACGCATTCTTTACACATAGAATGCAGTTTCAGAGATTTTCACAGGGAGACAGCAAACGCCAAACACCGATACTACAGATTTCCGGATTGGTCACCTTAAACAAAACGTCATTCTCCCGTTTTAGAAGAGCAATGCTGATTGGCAGACGATATTTCTGACGCCTTGAGCTGAAGGAGTAATGGAAGAGGTCGAAAGATATACCCCTTCACGTCTGGCGTGCAGAGGGGCCGTTCCATTGTCGCTCTTGGTGCGAGAACACGCAACGAGAGCGTGTGCATTCGTACATGTACTCAAAGAGCAAGGAACAAGTCTCTCCTCAGTACTTCACTGGGAGAGCACCTCTGTCGCACGCCAATAGACTGGGGGCGAATAGGAGTCCTTGACTTCATCAAGGTGTAGGGAGAGTTTGATTGGCGAAGGTCAATCCAGATAGAACGAGAGTTATCTTATTTGTCGGCAGCGAGCGGCGCAGACAGCAGTCATCACAGCCACAGCTCTTGCGACCCCCACATATCCTCCACAACAGTACCCTTCACTGCATATCACACATGACAGCCTCCACTGTACCTAGCAACATTCTAACCGATAATTATTCAAGTCTAGTAGGTGCAGCTCTCAGCCATTCTGCCAAGTCAGTAACAATCTTAAACTTTGTATAGAAATTTCATTAGCGAATCCTATCCTTAAGAGGTGACTTCACATTCTGAAAAGAACCCGCAAATAACTTGTTCAATTCATAACTAAAAGTGCTATTGTGATTTCTCAGAATTTTTGCAAAATAAATAATAATTTTAGTTACTTTCATGTTTTTCTTACACTAACTAGCCCTACTCCAGTACCCAAGTAACCCACTAGTTACGTAATAAATTTTGTGAATTTTTGTGTCATATCCTTACAGTGGACGACTCCAGAAGGTATTTATTGCTGAAAGTTTTTCAGGCATTTCTCTTTAGAACGTTAGGAGTGTCCGTCTGACTCCTGTAGTAGTGTGGGGGTGGAAATTGCATCTTGCAGGGGCCAAAATGTAAAGGGTACATCTCAGATTAATCTGTTGCGCAGAATGACAGAATAGCACCAACCCACACGCTCACAAAATGTGTGGCTTTATAGTCTTGTGTTGTAAATACTATATTTAATTCGTTTTGTGGTGTTATATACAGGTATTTTAAACTGGGCCCAAGAGATATGGTGGTCGTATTTGTGTGAAATTGTATGTACCGAATTGTCGAGCAGTCATTAGATACAGTGAGTATATCTTTAAGATATGAACACTGAGTCTGGCTTGTTGAGGTTGTTTGGTAACGTGTGGTTGTTATGGATGAGAGGAGAATGAATCCTTTTTCAATAGATTGTTCAGTTTATGTAAAATGTGGCAGTGTTTTTGTTCATGTGTATCACCAATCCCAGGGTTTCTGATGTGCAGAATGAGGTGCTGGTATCAGGATATCTCACAAGCACTCATTGGCAATACCATCTGATTCTATGTTGTAGCAATTATCTGTGCCTTGTAGAGTGTAGAGTGACTGGGACTGTGTTACGTGACTGTAACAATTTTCATTAAAGTATAGTTGTAGCATTGAGATAACATGTGAGTGATGAAGATCTCGTTGGAGCTGAGGGAACAGACATATGGATGGAATGCTATGCTGCTGCTTTGTCTTGATGTTTTATGTGGCGAAACAAGGTTAGGTATAGGTTTTAAGCTGATGTTTTGGTGTGGCTGAAGATAAAGTTGGATTGCTTTTTGGAATAGGTGACTTGGATGTTAAAATGGAAGGTGGCTGTGGCTGTTATCGTCATCTGTTGGACGATATGTGGACGTTGAAAGAGAGTGAATGTTGTGGAAAACAGTGGTTCTAAACTGGATGTCTTTCATGTTAGGAATGCGACACAAGAAACTGTTGAGATGATGACGGTGAGCTCGACTGACGGTGTAGAAAACTGTGGATCTGAACTCAATATCTTTGATGGTGAGGGTGCAGTGCATGTAGTTGTTGGGGTGCGAAATGTAAGTTTAGTGTCGTGAATAATGCGTTTACTTTATATTTATTAGATCATTCGAGTTGAGGCTGTGTAGATGATGCAATTGTGCAAGGGTTGTACATTTGGCATAGTTAACATGGGTGGTTTTACGAACTTCCAGTATGCTGCAGTAGTTTGGGTCAGCAACATCTGGTAATCAGTGAACGAAAAACCGTTCCAAGGTTTTGTTCATTCGATGAGTTATCTCCATGCGCTGTAAATGTTCATTGCACGTTTTTGACATCTTCGGAAATGAAAATTAGTAAATACGAACAGTATCATGCCAGGATCATAGATGAGAAATGTAGAACACTACACGCTACAGTATTGACTAAACATTAGCTTGTCTGAAGCCGTTAAGTTGCAGAAACCATTCGCCATTTTTAAAACAAGCCTTAGACTAGGTCTGAAAAAAAACTGCGTATACAGAAGTTTAGAGCGTTTATAGAAGATAAGAAGGAACACTTTTTTATATGAGGCACGTGTCGCACATATATGAAGGTCTTATCTGCACTGGCGTTCAGAGACGGTGTTCAAAGTGCTGTGGGATGGGCACTGTTTTAGAGGTGTTGCGTGCCTCCTACGGGAGGGAGACGAGTTGTTCAGTGTACAGACACTGGCAGACACCCCAGGTGAGGTGGTTGCCTCTTAGGCTGAGGCTGCAAACATTATTTGTGAGACACCCACTTGTTTCGAGTGTGTTGCACTATCATTAGCAGCCAGCTGGCACTTGAGTAACGTCTCGAAAACATCACACAGCCTCTGTACATCGCTGGCATCGAAACCTTCACGGGCCACGAGCAGGTGGGGGTACACCTTTGACCTTTGTGTCACATAAACTTGTCATAGATCCAGACAGAGAGTTGCCGAGGAATCTAAACACTGACTTTGGAAAGAGCACCAGAGATTACCTTGCGTGGCATGCAAAATCACGCAAGAGCTAAAACTACATATTCAGAAGGATATTTGAATTTCATTCCTCGAACAACTGAACACTTGTCAGCGCATAACCATGAAGTGAAGTGGCCGGGTCTCAGTATTAAACTTACCTACAATCTTGACATCATCTTTGTAGAATGAATCGATGGACTCAACTGTAGTGTACCAGTAGAAACGATGGAAGGCGTACAGTTCGTCAGCGAGGCTGAACATTTGCGAGGCCTCTGGCTGCCGCTCCTTGCACAGCGCACTGAAGTCGTCGTCAAAGGAGAAGTTCCACGGCTGATAGCGCAGCAGGCGTTCACTCAACAGCGGCCGCCTGTAGCACACAAAGTGCGAGGTTAAAAGTTAAAAACCTAGCATGTATAGTTTATGCAAGAACGTACAAGTATCCAAAAATGTGTGTGAAATTTTATGGGACTTAACTGCTAAGGCCATCAGTCCCTAAGCTTGCACACTACTTAACCTAAATTATCCTAAGGACAAACACACACACCCATGGCCGAGGGAGGACTCGAACCTCCGCCGGGACCAGCCGCACAGCCTGACTGCAGTGCCTCACACCGCTCGGCTAATCCCGTGCGGCTAAAAGTATCCAGAACGGATTTCCACTCAGCAGTGCATAAGATACTTCCTGGTAGATGAGTACTGTGTGCCAGACTGGGACACAAACCTGGAACTTTTTCATTCTTGAAAGGATGCATAGAAACACATCAAACAAACGCAAACGCATTGGTCTTTTCAGCATTTTCATTCTTTAAAGGATGCATAGAAAAACAGCAAACAAACGCAAACCCATTGGTGCATTTTAGCACATCGAGATTTCATCTTTAGATTTCAGAGCACTTGAGTGAGATACCGATTGTAACTATTTCTTGCAGATCATCCACTCCGTTCTGTGCTACTATACCGTTTTAACTGGTTTCAGACACATCAAACAGCAGAACTGCAGCGCTTGCCGCAGAATACCTCTTTTCTTTAAAGAAGAATTTCGTATTCATTGCAAGAGAGTGAACATGTGATATTTATGTTAAGGATATGAACGAATTGTTCAAATTTGTTATAGATGATTTTAGACGCTGACATGTACACATGTCTGTCATGAGCTGAAGCACACATTACCACTTGAATATGGCTCAAAAGGCCGAAACTGCAATAGTAAAACAAATAATTTTTAAAGTCAATGGCGAATATGACGCCCTTAAAAAGATAGACATCGAGCTGGGCAGGCAGGAACCGAGAGCCGCCGTCGCAGCTTTACTTCCGCCAGTAGCTCAGCCGCTGCCTTCCAGCCGTCACAGAAGCTCCCCTGCACGGCTGGCGGGACCAGCGCTCCCGGAAGGATGGGCACTGCAGTGACCAGAGGCCTCGGGAGTTGCTTCCTGGGCGAATCCTCACTCTGCAGTGGAGAGTGCAGTCACTTGAAACGTCGGGGATCCGACACACGGCTCTGACCTGCCAGGGAGTTTCCTATCTGCATTAGGTGATGTGACATCTGCGATAATTTTCCGTAAAGACTGTATGACAGCTGAAAGCAGAACTCCCACAGGAAGATGAGTTCAACGGACAATCGTGAATGTACCGTCAAGCAGGTCCAGTTATTCAGTCCCTTTCAGCCAATCCAACGGCCAAGGACAGCGCGATACGATGACTTAAGCTATTTCACAACCGTCTTTGCAAATACCAAACATGTGTTTTTATTTCACGATAGGTCTTTCGTTTTACTCATTATACCCTTATCAGTTGTGGCATTTTTATAATGTTTCCACTTACATCCGGCAGTGTGCATCCCACCATCTCACACTGCTATGCTTGACGTGCAGAAGTACATGTCTGCTGACGTAAAACTTGACAAAATGACGCTTCACTATTGCATAAAAATGTTTGTTTACTTGACTCTGAAGCATTCGCTCCGTCTCGCTTCGTGATTGGTTGGTGCGGGTGTCTAGTTTGGCAGTGAAAATTATCATACAGAAATTTTTGGCCTAAGGTCAGTGTTCCGTACATAGATTCGATGCATATGTGTCAGGTACATATTATGATGAGAATGGAGCCTTCAGAATCGGGTATGAGACAATTTTTTCCTGATTAATCTACGACTACATTCCCTATAGCCCATCAACGATGGAAAGTTTCCATACTGCCAGATACAATGCAGAACAATCAGTACTCCCTGTACTCCTTGTAGTATGGTCCTTGGTTATCACTTTTAATTGACAACGTCATTGCCAATTAAAGCATGAAGCTGCATCATAATGAGTTCCGTGTGGTGTCTGGATCCCCAGTTTGACAGGAAAGCTGTCCCTCCCATAAGACATGTGGTGCCATGGTGCTAAGGCTCGCAAACCATTTCCACGCCACGTACACCAGCACGCTGTTTTGCTTGGAGCTACAGTACCACACCTACTCCACTGACAAGCTGGGACTCAGAACCCGTGCCGTGATGAAAATCATCGTTTCTACGCCCCAGATGCAGGATGTACGTGCATACTGACAATGATCTGAATAAACATTATACGGAGATTTGGTTGTGGAAGAATTTCGGGAAAGGACTGTTTTTAACATAATGGAGCCGTTCATTCCATAAGGCAACGAAAGAACGGATTTAAATGAAGCGAGGAAGTGAACAAACAATATCCAGTGAAACAAGCTCTAAAGAAAATCTCGAAACTTCTGGACAGTTGGGAATGCACTACACAGCTATAATGATACAACACTGACTGCCATATTCAGTTTAGGAGCAAGTGCGTTGCCACAGAGGACGAAATAAATACTCGCCACATGGAGCTGGAGTGTCGACAAGCGGGGCAGACCGCTGCGACGGAAGTCAATCGTCGAGAATTTGCGTGCAGAGGCAGGGGTCTGTGTGCTATAGGCGGCTTTGGCCTGTAGTGCTGAAGCCATTACTGAACGTACCATGCGAGTCCAGTAACAAAGTGGATTGACGGAATTTAGAAATGGCCGACTGTAAATGGCGATACGTGAACTACAGAAGAGACACGAAATGGCGCGCTGCCTGGACTAGGAGGGTGGTACCTAAGCTGCACCACTGCCACTGTGGCCCCTCATGCGTGTTTGGTTCTCGCCTTTGTACTGACATCCAACAGAAGTTAAACACGCTGGGTCGTATGAATAAACAAGACGACGTTCTCTGGAGAAGATTCTCCATCCAAAGAATATTCTCAGGGAAAGTTCTTACGAGCAAAACATTCGAAGCCATAATCTGTGACGAGAGGATTCCTTTTTCTCACTACCTCTGCTCCCTGCTGAGTTCTCGGTGTGTGTGGTCTGCCGTGTCCGGCACAGAAAGCACGTGCAGTGTCACGTGTCATTCAGCTCGCTCAAACGGGCGACATGTCTGGAACCGGCACCACTGTGTTCAGGCAGAGTTGCACTACGTTTCATTTTGTTTATTTTATGTGCGGCAACCAATTAGTAAGACAATTACGTACAGCTTATGAAAATGCATTTTCTTGAGGTTACCGAATTTACAACATGCGGAAAACTTTTCAGTTATAGAAGTTAGGCGAACATTATGCGAACGAAATCTTAAGATTGCATGACTTTTTATCTACTCCAAGCCGGAACTCTGTCAGAGTTCTCTAACACGAGATAATTTTGGTTAAATACGGCCCACAACTGTCTGCTCGCGTGGCAAGCACGTAAGCGCCCCACCATGCGTTCGTTACGAGTAACAGGTCGCTAGGTTTGCGATAAACCAGTTATTAATTTTTCTGGTAACCCTACTTATTTCTAATATCACACTATATAAGACTTATGCTGTGAGAAGACATGATGGTGAACGTCTGGAAAAGTCAGCGACACGGTTGTTTGGTGTAGGCCTACAGCTAAATGCTCTCGTATGTCAGTCTGAAAACTTGGGTCTACTAAATAGCAATAAAAATGTTTCAATCTTCACTTCTTTTAAGAGGTCGTCCGCAGATGATGTTCTTATTGTCAAAGCGATATAAACTTCTACAGCTCCTCAATTCAGCACTTCGTTGGGCTATATATTTCTTTTTTTGCCTCCCAAGCAATATGAATTCTGCCATCATTGCCAAAATGTAGGTAAAACTTAACAGAACTTACTCAGCCCGAAGAGTGCTACAGATCTCGCTTCAATATTTTCCGGTTGTGAGAAGCTCCTCTAGTTTTGTTAACACGAAATCGGAGAACGTTCTTTGTTTTGAGCAACATCCCTCACCCTTTTACTCGCGATGAGCACATTCTCGGCTGGAGTACATTCTCTGACTCGCTTTACTCATGTAAACCTCAAAATGTCCTCCCAAAATTTCCAGTACGAAGTATATCCTCCGTTTTACTGACACGCCCCACTATACTTCGCCAGCACCTCAGCTCTCACATGGACTCTGCCAGTGGTTCTTCGCCGATCATCTCCCACCCTTCGCCGTCGTCTTCATTGCTTCACCACTCACAGAGAGCCGTAGTCTGGCAGCCCCTTCGCCACTGCCTCCGTCAAATACTCCACCACCGTCGCCGCCACCTGCGCCACCGTCGACTCCCTCTCCAGCAGCGCCGCTGCCTCTGTCGCCAACACCGTCACCAGCCCCAAACCGCGGCCCGCCCCAACGCCCGCACCACTGCCGGAGCCAGAAGTTCCAAGCACATCCACATTCGTCACCGCCGTCATAAACTCCTGTCAATGTCCTTATCTACACACAACTGGGGCCACCTATTACACCACAACCCTCATGCATGCAGTCACAAGACCAAACAGATGAAATAGAATAGATAAAACCTCACGATTTCAAATGAAACCAAGCCAAAAATGATTTCACTAAATTTACGGACATGAAACCAATAATTCCTCTCAACTATCGTCCTTTGTATCTACATCTACATACATAATCCGCAAGCCACCGTGCGGTGCGTGGCGGAGGGTACCCTGTTCCACAACTAGTCGTTTCCTTTCCTGTTCCGCTCGCTGACAGAGCGAGGGACAGACGCCTGTCTATATGCCTCCTTAGGACCCGTAATTCCTCGTATCTTGTCTTCGTGGTCCCTACCAGAAATGTATGCTGGCGTCATTAGGATCGTTCTGCAGCCAGCTTCAAGTGCCGGTTCTCTGCACTTCCTCAGTTGTTTTCTTCGAAATGAGAGTCTTCTTCCCTCCAACAATTCCCTGCTGAGCTCCCGAAGCATATACGTAACACTTGCATGCTGATCGAAACTCCGGTAAGAAATCTACCTGCTCCGCCTGAATTGTTTCGATGCCTTCTTTCAATACGACCTGGTGCAGATCCCAAGCACTCGAGCAATGCTGAACAAGAAGTCGCTCTGGCGTCCTACACGGGGTCTCCATTACATACGAACCACACTTTCACAAAACTCTCACAATAAACCCAAGTCGACCGTTCGCCTTTCCTACCAGAATTCTCACACGTTTATTCAATTTCATCTCGCTTCGCAACATTACGTCCAGATATTTCAACGAAGTGACTGTGGTAAGCAGGACACTTGGAGTGCCGTATCCGGATATTGCGGGTTCGTTTTTGCTACTCATCCGCTTTCGTCTACAGCAAGAGCCACCTGCCATTCATCACACCAACTAGAAATTTTGTCATCTTGTGTCAACCTGCAGTCACTCAACTTATTCCATATGCTCGTTCTTCTTCTTCAAGTTACTTTTCACCCCGCAATGGGACACCGTGACAAATGCTTTCGAGAAATCTAGAAATATGGGATCTGCCTGTTGCCCTTCATCCATAGCTTTCAGTGCATCATGTGAGAAAAGGAAAAGGTGAGTTTCACAGAAGCGATGCTTACCAAAACCGTGTTGATGTGTGCACATAAGCTCCTTAGTCTGAAGAAAGTTGATTATGTTCGAACTGAGAATATGTTCAAGCATTCTGCAGCAAACAAGTGTTAGGGATATTGGTCTGTAATTTTGTGGGTCCGTTCTTTTACCTTTCTTCACTTGCACTTTTTTCCATTCGCTTGGTTCTTAGCGCTGATCGCAAGATTCGCGGTAAATGCAAGCTAAGTAAGGTGCCAGTGCCGCACACTAGTCTTTGTAAAACCAAACTGGCATTCCACCTAGGCATTGCCACTTATTTATTTTCAGCTGTTTCTCTACGCCAGGGGTACTCATTACTATGATTTCCAAACGGGACTCTGTGCGACGGTCAAGCGACAGCACGTTTGTACCATTCTCCTGCGTGAACGATTCCTTAAACGAGGAATTTTTAACTTCGGCCTTTTGGAATATTCTAGCGCCAAAGCAGACTGGTCAACGTGTGACTGAATAGAAGCGTTAGATCCGCTTAACGATTTTGCAGAGGACGAAAACTTTTTCCGGTTCTCCGGTGGTAGCTGTTGTATGATTCGCGCACAGATCTTTTCACAGACGCACGAATATCTACAAACCTTGCTGTCCTCATTTGCGCGTTCTCTTTTGAACCGAGAATGTAACAGCCTTTCGTTCCTCAGCATTTTCCGAATTTTGTTATTAAAGCACGATGAGTCTTTTCCGCCCTTCATCCACTTAGTAGGCGCATACTTTTCCGGATCACGATTTACAATCTCTTTAAACTTTAGCCATAATTCCTCTATGACCATAATTCTGGAATTAAATGATTGTATTTTATTGTCTAAGTGAGACGCTGACAACTGCATATCAACTCTCCTAGCGTTCTTGACTGATTTACTGACTTTCGTAACCATAGTCGCTATGATGACATCACGATCACTAATCCCCATATCTATGCTGACGCCATCGATAAGGTCGTGCCTGTTTGTGCTGGCTGACGAACTAGCTGCTCAACACAGTTTTCGGAAAACGTGTTCAAAGTCCTTCACAAGACTGTCTGTCTGCACGACCTGCAGTGAATCCATAGACGTCCCAGTCTATACTCGGTAGGTTAAGGTCACCGCCAGCTAGTGTCGTGTGATCTGGATATTTATGCAATGCTGATTCTTTGAATGGCTCCACATCTGTCCCAGCGGAGTCGGGTGGGTGGTAAAAACATCCAACAACTGATATGGTTTCACCTAGTCCTGTTATGTGCGACCACGTAACTTCACTATTGCACTCAAATTCAACCTCAGTAAAGAGAATATTTTTTGTCAACTCCAATAAACACTTCCCCTCCTACGGCGTCGAATATGTCTTTCCGATAAACATTCCAAGACTCGCTAAATATCTCAGAGTTTTTTTTACTTTGGGTCTTAGCCAGCTCTCAATTCAAGAATAATTTGAGGCTGAGAACGTTCATGAAGGAGAGCAAATTTGGGAACTATGTTACAAATACTTCTACAGTTGACTGATAAAAGTTTCAGAGTCGAACTAACTTTACTCTGAAAGCTATCTGATTTCCCTAAATGTGTACCAACTGGCGAGTGTTCATGAGAGTACCTCAAACTACTGGCTAGCCTGAAACCCCCCATGTGCACTCCACAAGTACTCTGCTATCCGATCAGCTGCTTCCTTTGTGTAGTGCACCCCTGTCCTCAAATCTACCCATCTCCGATTTTCAGTTCACCTTCCCAACCACTGTTACCTTCATTCCCACTGCCTGACCGAATGTCGATAGTTTCATCCCGTCACACTATCTGCATGTGTCCGTACACAGTGAACCGGTAACCCACTCACAGTTCTGATGACAGATGTGGAGTAGCAAACCAAAAATCCCCACTCAATAAACATCGTGGAGTAACAATACCGTTCCTCGAAAACAGCTCCAGTTGGCTATAAGTCATGTTCAATCATCCTGCATAATACTTTATCCTGATTGTGTATTTTACCACCCTGGCCGTGATCTGTCCTACTGCCTGTCGCTGTCCGAGAAATCCTATAGCACATAATTTCGTTCCTCACACTAACCACTGCCTCTCCACAGCTGTTTACCCACATCAGTTCCCATGATGAACTTAACTGTAGATGTCGGATGATCACCTTCGTTTCAAAAGACCTAGTCCATTTCCCAGACACACTCATCCCAAAGTAGCTCCCCTACCGGCCTCTTAAGATATAACTGCAAAAGTCTTTCATCTAATTGATAGCAATCACGACTGAGTCTAATTGTCCATCCTAATCCATGTTCTCCACCTCCATAGCTACCTCACAATAAGCCACCTAAAAGACTCCAACAACACCGCCACAAGACCTGGGGTGCCTGCTGGTAGCTTGCCCATTCCCACACAGGAAGCCACCTGGTCACCCTCCATAGTGCCAACGTATCTCGTACACTACTCCATTCCACGACCCCATATGTCAACCACTCGAGAGACTATTCCGCTTTCCTCCCGCTCACAACCTCCACTATTTACGCTCTGTACTACGGACTGATTTAAACACACCAACCACAGGACAAAATAAAAGAACGATGGCTATCCGCTTCCTTCCCTCATCGCTGCTTAAATTTTTCCTCCATCTATTGAGATGAACATGACTTGTGGCCTCTTTTCCTCACCGACTGGATGCCAGTATCTGGACTAGAGTCGCTACTACATGGTATTACCGTAATTTCTCCCGAAGTGTTTTTTTTTTTTTTGTCCCGAATAAGACGAGGACACGCTCACTTTTCGTGTTAGGTTCCACATCATTGTTTGCACAAATTATGAAAACTTCGGAAGTGTCTGTAACCATCAATACTTTCTCTAGTAAATGCAGTAACACCGTTTATTGTGTCAGTTTTCTCCGCTGGTCTGTTACGTAATACGTGGCACATTTTAAGACACAATGCGAATCAAAAAATCGAGGGCTAAAGGAAGTCAAAAACCTTTGTAAATCACGAGTATCTTTAACCATGTCCTTCACTACTGTCTATTAGTGCTAGTTCTTTACTCCATTTTGAATTATATGATCCCTGTGTTTTCTATAACTTTAATGAATACTTCCATGGATAAAAGTGAGATAAACTCCAATAAACCATAGTGAGTACGACAGACATTTGAGTGTACACTAGTTTATACCTGATTGTCAAGTTCCCTGGCCCGTCCTTGTCTTCTTCCACCTCGTAGTGCTCCACCTGTTTGCTGGCTAATTGCAAGTCCTGTAACCATCCGGTTAATTTCGTGCGCAGCATGTCTTTCACACGTTCCATGTCCTTAATCCAACCGTGGAGTTGCTGATCACTTGCGTGGTTACCCTGAGACACACAGAAAATAGTTCAAATTACTTTCATAACATCCACAAGCAGCAACCTTTCTTAGTACACAGTTACATGTAGCACTATTACATGACACTGAAATTACTGCCAGCGCATTAGTGTAGTACATTCAGTTTTGTACAGGCATAAAAACATTAATGCACAGCAGATGCCTAGTGGGGCTTTATTAAATAAATACATTTCTCAAACTGTGACATCAGATTAGAGAGGTGCAGATATTTCTTGGTAGTTGACATTACAGACGTCTGAATGTATGAATGTATACTCCCGTGACGATGTATCCAACTGAAATGTTCTGGAGCTGCCAGCAGCGTCGAGTTCCTACGTGTAAAGCCACATGGCGTGGCTGGAACTCTGACGAGATTCTATTCAAACTTTTGAACGATTTTCGAAAATAGAATGGCCAGACTGTTGACAAATCCGTAAAAAACCTACTCGTTACCATTGCTGTGAGAGACCTGAACACATGTTATGACCTTCTACAAACGCAACGATAGACATCAGCCGCTCCATATCTGAAACATTGTCTGCACACACGAAATGTCAGTTTGACTCAAAATTTTGTAGCGTTTGTCTGTTGCCTGGCTGATCGCTTTTGCCGAAAATTTGCGTTTGTTGCTCGTCATCTAACACGATGTCGTCTGTATCTGAACACGTCTCGAATATTGCAGATTTGAAGGAATGTATTGACTGTCCGAGCGTTAAGATCGTTTTTTCTGGACCATTTTCGGGTACGAAGTTCACATTTGTGTCACATATTAAGGTCTATGTTACTTTGGCGTTGTAAAATTCGTAAGCTTCTAAGTCAATGCAATAAAGATACGGCCATTTAAATTATATATTTTGATACTCGAAACATCACTCATAAAATCAATATGGTGCTCCCTGTTGATTTAGAATCATGACATTTTGAAAGAAGCCAGATTTCACAGTGCAAATAAATGAAAAAAATCTTAAAATCCATAATTGGTAACTATATAACTCTAGAAAATACTTTTCGTATTATTTTTTATCAGTCTGCCTATTTGTCTGTCCATCTGTTAGGAATCTTTTTCTCTGGATACGTTCTGGGTATCATGTTCAAATTATGTCACATACAAAGGTATACGGACCCTTGGCGGCGTAAAAACTGTAAGCTTATAACTGACTCCAGTCAACAGATACGGCCGCTTATGTCTCGTGTTTTGATAATCGAAAACTCAGTCATCGAAACCTATAGGGTGCTCTCCATTGACTTGGAATCGTGAGATTTGGCAACAACTAAGTTTTCCGGTACAAGTAAAGCAAAAAATCGGAAACTTGTCAACTTGTAATTATATCACATAAAAATGTCGTTTTCGATTTTGACATACATTGTATTCATCACCTGTTGAAAGTATAACATACGAACATTACTGCATCCAAACATAAAATGTATATTGTATTCATGATTTAGTACGTAAACGGAAATATGTTATTAAATCTTCTCTCCCTACATACATAAATTAAAGTCCTCTGCTTGCTTGTTCTTGTTTGTTTGGGCTGGGCTGAGGAAATAACGAAGAATTTCTGGACCGATCTTGGTATTGCTGGGAGCAGTATCTTGCCAGTAAAGTTACAGAGTCTCGATAACAGGCAAAAATCATTGGGAATCTCGATTCCCAGGACGGGGAGTTTGTACAGAACCCTTAGTGCGTGAGTCCCTCTCGCACTTGCCCATTCTGTTTTCCTTTCTTCTGTCTACCCTAGCATTACCCAGTATGTTGTTGTGGAAGGTGAGTGCTCACCACAGACATGGGTGCCGTCGGGAGAGTCTGAGGGAAGTGGGACAGAACTGCTCTTGTTCTCTGTACGTGGGGTGCCCAATCCTTTTGGGTCACACTGAAACAGGTGACAGTGGTTCCACAATAGATTATATTGAGGTAGGGAACCAATACTCGAAAGTGCATATTTATTGTGTTAAGGAGATACACAGCAATAGAATATATTGAGATAGGGAACCAATACTCGAAAGTGCATATTTATTGTGTTAAGGGCATACACAGCATACACCACCCAACAACAATGTAGCTCACACCAATTCTTCAAAGCAACGACTGTCAGTCTGAATGAATGCATGTATTGCAATGATGCCTGCAGCTCTTCACACTCTTGGAAAGATCTCGGGTGTCCGTTGTGCACTCGAACAGTAGCAGCTGATAAACAGTGTAGACACCTGACCACCAAACGGACCTACTGTACACAACTAGGCTCGTAGCACTCAAGCATCGCAGTGGAGCATTGAGCCCTATGTCTGCTTGTGTCAATCCAGTATCGTTCACAGAGCTGTACTTTCCAACTTCATACAGTTTGTATTGTTTGTGGATGAGGCCTCATTCATCCGCGATGTTGTTTTCAAAAGCCAAACAGGCAGATCTAGAATGAGGACAACACCCACGCCACCCACATCGGAGGCCAACAGCAAAGATTCTCAGTCAAGGTATTTTAGGACATTATCCAAGATCATTCCACTTTGATGTCAATGTTTTCAAGCACCTGAAGAATACTCACTCTCATTGTAGGACTCGAAAGGGGGGTCCTCTCTGATGGCCATTGCGATCGCTGTATCTTACAACGCTAGACTTCATTCTCTGAGGTTATGTACAAAACACGTGTAGATACAGCTGAAGACCTGCTTGCCAGGGTCCAAGCTGCCTGCCTCCTGGTACAACATTGTTGCTCACGGGCGAGGCCTCCACGACGAGTGCGGCCGCTTCATGTTTAAAGATGATTAAAGGTGCGGCTGTTGTCACACGCATCGACTCAGTCTGTGTCTCGACAAGTTTCTACACAGTTGTCACTTCCGCCCAGCTGCTCAGAACAATAAAGTGTGACATGTCTTGGAAGACAGTAGCGTGATTCACTCGATTCCACTATCGCAGTAGCCGCCACGATACAGGAATGACCTGTGGGGATATGCTGACATCACTCCGAAACTGTGATCACAGAGAGAGCGTCATGCACGTCAAAGGTCGTGAGGTGGTGGTGGTGGTTTGAATGTGGGATATTTTCAAGCACTCTGCCATCCTGAATTTGGAATCATTCAATTGTATGTCAGTCAGACACCTTAGGCAAGCGTACGGTGGTGGAGAGAAAAACGGATTTATTTGTGTTGCAGATATGTGCAAATATATTCTTAATAAAATTTTTGTACTTATTTAAATACTCCCGAGCTCATTTTTTACAGTTCTTTTGTCAGCTATGTTTATTTACCAGGCAGCATCTACACTCTGTTTGGAGAACTGTCGAGATGATTTCCCAAGTTTCTGCAATGTGTCGCTGAAAACGTAACCGATCAGCAGCTACTTGTAGCCAGCATATTCCATTTCGTGCGTTTCTGTCACAGCACAAACCCACTCGTTTATGTGGAAGTTGTTGTTCTTACGAGAAATAAACCCGTTTGTGCTGCCTTGCGTCCCCGCTTGGTAAGTAATGAGAGTAGTAGCAAGTTGAGAGAGGCATGTTCAAATGTGTACCAACACGCTGGGCAGTGTCGCAATGCGCTATGTGTGAGTAATGTTAGCGGGGAGAGAAGAAGCGTGATGAATTGCGACTTGAATTGCACATCAGCGCACGCTGCGTGGCTGAAGGGGTTTGTAAACAGCCCTGCGGAGGGCGACCCGAGTCTTTCTCTCTCTCCGACTGCCAGCCAGCCCTGATATCGGAGTCAAGCGCTCGTGCGGTATGCGTGACGACGATGGTGACTGCAGTCATGGCCACGCACGTTGGACAACAATGATGACGCCGCACTGTTGTCACTGTTTACCGACGACGGTGTGATGTCATTCATCATGGTCACCTTGGCTGAGGATGAAAGCAAGTATACGTATTTTCTATATTGTTTTTGTGTATACACTACTGGCCATTAAAATTGCTACAACACGAAGATGACGTGCTACAGACGCGAAATTTAACCGACTCGAAGAAGATGCTGTGATATCCATGATTAGCTTTTCAGAGCATTCACAGAATGTTGGCGCCGGTGGTGACACCCACAACGTGCTGACATGAGGAAAGTTTCCAACCGATTTCTCATACACAAACAGCAGTTGACCGGCGGTGCCTGGTGAAACGTTGTTATGATGCCTCGTGTAAGGAGGAGAAATGCACACCATCACGTTTCCGACTTTGATAAAGGTCCGATTGTAGCCTATCGCGATTGCGGTTTATGGTATCGCGACATTGCTGCTCGCGTTGGTCGAGATACAATGACAGTTAGCAGAATATTTTATTTATTTTATTTATTTATTGATTTATTTAACCTGGCAAGATTAGGGCCATGAGGCCCTCTTTTACTTCTAACCAGGCATTCTACTTATTTTACATTCATATGTTTTAGTAGGTATGTTAAACTACATCTAGTACAAAAAGCGAAATAAACAATTAGAAAGGTACACCTGGAAAAATACATACATATAGGGTTTATATTCGTAGATCATAAGTACTGCTGGCAGCAGGGAGTACCGACGACAAATACATGCCGCTTCAAAGAGGATCACACCACTTCCTGGATTCACAACGCTTCATGCTCACGTCTCTTTAGAAATTTGCCGAACCAACGCGTCCTGGAGATATTCTTAGCAAAGGGAGCCACATATCTCGATGATGTAGAGTTTGAAGAGTTTCAACTTGTGACGGAGAAGGGGTCTTTCCATACGAATATCTGGATTCTCTAGTAAACTGAGAGGCATTTCCATAATGAATGCAAAGAACGGGCAGTTGGTGAATGAACGGCAGGACTTCGGCATCTCTGATTTATCAGAACATGTAAAATGATGAACACGAATGTACATCTGACCGGCAGCATCTTCGAGAAGTTCTGTAGCATATGGCTGAGATTTCGTGGGATGCCATGTTAAGAAAGACACAAGCCAGCAGCGAGTTCTTGACCAACTTTGAGATGCATGTCTTCCTGGAACATGCGGTCCACAAGTGACTTTGCCAATGTGTGCGCAGGTATGCCAAGGCAAATAACTTGCAAATAATCGAGGGGAGTACAGGTTGTCTGACGATTTCAGTTTCATCCTTTACCTGGATGTAAACTGTCTCTCAAAGCAAACCATGCAACAAAGTCTCCCTTTTCAAGGGCTCTCATGGATGTCCAAAGCGGAAATCAGCAGACTGAGGAAAGAGATCAAATATGTGGCTGCTGGTGCTGTTGAGGGATATGTCCTAGAGGTAGAGCTGGACTATCCCACAAGTCTGCATGACAGACACGGTGATTTGCACAGCCTGAAAGACTTTCACGTTCAGGGACTTCAACAGGTGCCTCCTCTAGGACATTGGCGCTGCACCACAAATGCTTATCAGGAGACATTTCGATTGAGGTTATATACTGAGGTATATATTGCAATTCCAGCTGGAAGCAGGGGTGTCCTATCACGATCACAAGTGGTTCATCGGGGGGCATAGGTGTGGAAATCTGCTGCACCCAGACTATTTACTGATGTGTCTGGGTGGGTTTATTTGTTAGTAAAAAGGTAAAAAGGTGTTCCATTTGACTGGGTGTGTGTGGAATACTTTGAAGAGCTGTTTCTCACAGTTCTGAGTGTATGTTTGAGATTATGAATGTTTCATTGCACATTGCGTGCGTCCGTGTGTGTGTGTGTGTGTGTGTGTGTGTGTGTGTGAGAGAGAGAGAGAGAGAGAGAGAGAGAGAGAGAGACAGAGACAGAGTATATATTTCGTGTGGAACATGTACAATATGTTTATGGTGCGTGCGTGCGTGTGTGTGTGTGTGTGTGTGTGTGTGTGTGTGTGTGTATTGTTTTTGAGCTGCCATTGCTGTTGCTGTTGCTGTTCTAAGTACAGGGTGTTTCAAAAATGACCGGTATATTTGAAACGGCAATAAAAACTAAACGAGCAGCGATAGAAATACACCGTTTGTTGCAATATGCTTGGGACAACAGTACATTTTCAGGCAGACAAACTTTCGAAATTACAGTAGTTACAATTTTCAACAACAGATGGCGCTGCGGTCTGGGAAACTCTATAGTACGATATTTTCCACATATCCACCATGCGTAGCAATAATATGGCGTAGTCTCTGAATGAAATTACCCGAAACCTTTGACAACGTGTCTGGTGGAATGGCTTCACATGCAGATGAGATGTACCTCTTCAGCTGTTCAATTGTTTCTGGATTCTGGCGGTACACCTGGTCTTTCAAGTGTCCCCACAGAAAGAAGTCACAGGGGTTCATGTCTGGCGAATAGGGAGGCCAATCCACGCCGCCTCCTGTATGTTTTGGATAGGCCAAAGCAATCACACGATCATCGAAATATTCATTCAGGAAATTAAAGACGTCGGCCGTGCGATGTGGCCGGGCACCATCTTGCATAAACCACGAGGTGTTCGCAGTGTCGTCTAAGGCAGTTTGTACCGCCACAAATTCGCGAAGAATGTCCAGACAGCGTGATGCAGTACTCGTTTCAGATCTGAAAAATGGGCCAATGATTCCTTTGGAAGAAATGGCGGCCCAGACCAGTACTTTTTGAGGATGCAGGGACGATGGGACTGCAGCATGGGGCTTTTCAGTTCCCCATATGCGCCAGATCTGTTTATTGACGAAGCCATCCAGGTAAAAATAAGCTTCGTCAGTAAACCAAATGCTGCCCACATGCATATCGCCGTCATCAATCCTGTGCACTATACCGTTAGCGAATGTCTCTCGTGCAGCAATGGTAGCGGCGCTGAGGGGTTGCCGCGTTTGAATTTTGTAGGGATAGAGGTGTAAACTCTGGCGCATGAGACGATACGTGGACGTTGGCGTCATTTGGACTGCAGCTGCAACACGGCGAACGGAAACCCGAGGCCGCTGTTGGATCACCTGCTGCACTAGCTGCGCGTTGCCCTCTGTGGTTGCCGTACGCGGTCGCCCTACCTTTCCAGCACGTTCATCCGGCACGTTCCCAGTCCATTGAAATTTTTCAAACAGATCCTTTATTGTATCGCTTTTCGGTCCTTTGGTTACATTAAACCTCCGTTGAAAACTTCGTCTTGTTGCAACAACACTGTGTTCTAGGCGGTGGAATTCCAACACCAGAAAAATCCTCTGTTCTAAGGAATAAACCATGTTGTCTACAGCACACTTGCACGTTGTGAACAGCACACGCTTACAGCAGAAAGACGACGTACAGAGTGGCGCACCCACAGACTGCGTTGTCTTCTATATCTTTCACATCACTTGCAGCGCCATCTGTTGTTGAAAATTGTAACCACTGTAATTTCGAAAGTTTGTCCGCCTGAAAATGTACTGTTGTCCCAAGCATATTGCAACAAACGGTGTATTTCTATCGCTGCTCGTTTAGTTTTTATTGCCGTTTCAAATATACCGGTCATTTTTGAAACACCCTGTATGTACACACTGAAAACTTCTCTCTCTCTCTCTCTCTCTCTATGAGTTACTAATAAGTGTTTAATAGACATTGGAAATTAAAAAATTACCTTATTCACAAAAGAATGTGTATGTTGTAATGAATCAATTACGAAATAACAAAACTGTTACGTATATAACAAATACGAGAAAAAATGGAAATTAAAAAGCTTTCAGTTGTTTTCACAATACAGTTGTACTTCTTTTTCATATTTTTTGAATGAAATACCTTCTTTATCAGTTTTATATTGATGGCAGGAGCCAGAGAAAAATAAATCCTTTTCGAATACAATATTTTTTAAATTTACACACATACATACATGGCCGACCGGTTCTAGACGGGATCGCGATTTATCGCCTCCAATTCGTATTTGCGTAAGTAGAGCTTTGCGGATGTGCGCCAGGAATACTGCACGCGTTTACGTGTGTGTGTGTGTGTGTGTGTGTGTGTGGGACGTGCGTCACGTCCTCGCTGTGACAGCGTGCGGGTATCGATCAGCGGGCAGCTAACATCCCGTTTGCGGTCTGAGCCGCTTCGAGCTTCCGACAGCCCGGCTGTGGGCGTCACAACAACACAGGGCGAGGGAGGCCAGCGAGCGACACGGGCCGAGTCCACACAGTAGGGGGCCCGGCGCACGGTCAAACCCAAAATCACTGTAGTGGTGACACGTGGCTGCAGTCGACTCTTACCGGTACGTCGATAAGCTGTATAGAAAACGAAAAATAAAATGCAGAATTTCCCTCGTTGTGCAGGAGCAGTGAACTGGAAGGTGCTGCACACTTTTGTATCGGCACCTTCCAAAACGTTGAATCCGTCGTCCTTGCTATAGCGCCACTGCGCTTTCTGCCATCTAGACCTAATCTATGCCGGCCAGTGTGGCCGAGCGGTTCTAAACGCTTCAGTCTGGAACCGCGCGACTGCTACGGTCGCAGGTTCGAATCCTGCCTCTGGCATGGATGTGTGTCATGTCCTTAGGTTAGTTAGGTTTAAGTAGTTCTAAGTTCTAGGGGACTGATGACCTCAGAAGTTAAGTCCCATAGTGCTCAGAGACATTTGAACTATTCTGACCATACATACATACATATTTGTTCACAGTATTATGTGAGAGCCCAGTTACTAGGGTCAAAATCGTAAGCTGCGTCATTACCTGGGCCACAGCACGCCCTGCCGTACTACTCTGCAGGGCTGTAGTGAAGAACCACGAGAGGAATTATCTCGAATACGAATACCTCAAGACTGCTGCAGCTGTCTGAAGACTCAAGTTTCATTCAGAAAGCAAAGTGTGTCTTTAAATTAAAACTATCTGTACAACATTGGTTTCACGGAATAACTTTTCGCAATTACACTTTTCCTAAGCAGGTGCAGTGTATGATCAACGAAGCGTAGCTGCAACGCAAATGTAATAAAGAAGAAGTCCTTTAAACATTCTCGCAAGCTGTGAGGTACTAACTCTACAAAATATTGGATACGTATCAGGTAAATTGCCTTTCCTGCAGTGAAATGCATAGATGATGGTATCGAAAACAAGATGCAATGACAGGACATGACACGATGTCGGCAGAAACCATCCTGAAATGCGGAACCCGCAAC